>NC_138578.1:45538719-46073719 GCF_964289735.1 Phaethon aethereus
CAGCACTGTTGCTTGATACAAAGCTGATTTCTCCTGATATGTTGTCTTGTATGTTCCTGCAGGGAAATTGTCACCCCCAATGACAAATTTATGATAGTACAGTCCTTTCTACTCTGATTTGATCATAAACAAAAGGCCTGTACTTTCTCCTGCAGGATCAAATAGAAGCAACCTGGCTTGCGAGGAAAAGAACTCCTTTTCCAAAACAAATATTTTGATGCTGCATTGCAGTATAAGAAATACATAACTCTAATGTACTCCATGCTATGAATTTTTTCCTTGTTTTCATTGAACTGAAAGTTAGTCTTCATATTAATTAAGGAAATACTAAAGTGAAAATCAAAGCACACCTACATTACTTGTAGGATATTCTGTCTCTTATTTGATTTCCTGCTGAGGAAATCAGGCTTTCTGAGGTGGAGAAAACAGGCTAGAATCCATAAGAATCTTATTTTAAAAAAACTACCGGTCATATTAGGTCAAAACAGTTAAATATTTTTATGCAACTTTTCTGTTGTGAGTAGAGTGGTTTAGATGATTCTGGTCCTTTAATGTTCTGTTTAAAACTTTTAAAATTACTTCTGTATGTGTGAAGAGATTTTGGAACATCTCTGTTCTTGGATAGTTATTTTGAGACATCTTTAAATGTGTGACAAAATGTGACAAACCCATAATCTCATTTAAAAGTCTTGGTCTTTATTATCTTTATACTGTGGATCTGAAAAATAAAAGCAAATTGTTTTTACAAGGTGCAAAAATCATTATTGTAGAATCGTAGAATATATGGAGTTGGAAGGGACCCATAAGGATCATACTCATTCTTTCAGTGCGTTTGCTGTTTCAGACTGTGCTTCTGTGGTGATTCTTCAAATTTCCATAGTGCCGCCTTCTTACAGGGTACATAATAGAAATTAAATCTTAAAATACAAAGAAAGAATAAACTAATGATTCATGGCAGACATGCAATTTTAGTATTTTTTTTCAGAATCAGCAGAGGTTGTCTTAGATTTACCACTTGTAATTACTTAGAATCATGAGTGTTATTTCAGCAAAAATATGCAGTGAGGAGCGAATAAACAATAATAATAAAATCAACACCTGGATTTCCTAGCATTATGAGATGAAATCATTCACTGCTGCAATGAGGATATTTGAATGGTATTCTTCAATCATCTGTCTCAAATCTGGTACTAGTTTATATTAATTAATGGTTTGAATAATCAGATGAAAAGAATATATACCATATTTGCAGATAACAATGACCTAGAAGGAAGCCATAAAGCATACAGGATGAGAAATCAGAATGGTTTTTAAAAACAGAAGAAAATATTTCAGAAAAGCGTGATAGAGGGAAAAGTTGTACACTTAAATGAGAAAAATCACAAGGTTTGTGGAATAAAGTAGGTGGAATAAAAAACTTCATATTGGCCTGCTGTGAGATATGAAGAGAAGGGTTACATATAAAATCTGTTGGTCTTCTTGCTTTAAACTAATTTAGAAAGATGTAAACATGCTTTTAAAAGACATGATTCCATGAAGAAAAATGGTGGGATTTCAGGTTGTTTAGAATAAAAAAAGAGAAGACTGGATTGAATGGTGTTCCAATAAATATGGTAAAAATCTGAAAAGAATATTTTTTTGTTGTATTTGGAGTTCATACTACACAAATCAGTTGGCTTCAAATTGCAATATGGAAAAATTAAGCAAGACAGAAAATTATCATTGATAAGGGTAGATTAATAGATTGCTTAGAGGGTAATGGAATCTCTATCATTTATTTAAAAGTTTCTTTATATTTTTAAACTTTTCTGTTCGAGAATTATGTGAGTGTCAGTGATCCACACCTTAACATATGGGAATGTACTAGAGAGGGCATTTATAGAATCTTTCTACTACTCTTTGTTTTCCTTTTTCCTGCTTGCGTTTTCAGTCTACATAATATATAGTCTATCATCTTACCTACGATGTTTTGTAAGTGTAAATTGCTAATTTAAATAGACTGGGATAGAATTGGAGATATTTTGCTCCTTGTGTGTAGAAAAAAGTCTCAAGATATTAGAAAAAAAGCCTCAAGACGTTAAAAAAAAGGAACAAAATTTATCACATGGAAATGAAGAAGAATATTGCCAGATATTTGTGGGTGCTGTGACTATTATGTTGTCAATAGTTCATGGAGTCTCTTACAAACATTGGATTGTAAAAATAACATAAGAAACTAAAAAGTTGTATGTGGCAACAAAGTGACATTAGGGAGAATGACAGACTTCAAGCTAACCATAAATCAATGCCTGGCAGTAGCAACAAAACTTAATTTAAAGACATGTATAGATGCTTTGGAAGACGTCCCTGGCATGATTACATTGCAGGGAATCAAATATGGCACTTGCAGTTGATATTAGATGGCATACAAATAAGAGTAAGAAACCAAGCATTTCTGTGTTGTTTGTTTTGTTTTGTTTTGAAGTCCCTTAGATGGTCATGGTGCTGTATATGAGAAAATATGCAGTCTGTTTAAAAATAAGAGTGAGGAAAAACTCTGTAAGACCTGAAAAATGAAGGAATATAGGAGCTTTGGTTGACTTCAAATTCTCCTGACTGGTGTGCATTGTGTGTACTTCAAGCATTTCTTTGGTTCATAATAATTAAGATATAGTTTCAGTCCAAGTCACAGAAAAATGTGGACAAGTTGCTTGAGAGATTTTGTGTATATGAACAATTGGTGGTGTATATAACTCCTCACTAAATCTCATTTATTGATTAAAGAGAAAGCCTCCTTGATTCATTAAAACCAAGCCTGCAGTCCTCAGGAGCCCAACCAACCTACATACAGTTAGAGATTTGTTTAAGTGACTCTTTGATTCTTTTGAATAACTTGATGTCCTTTATAACATTTGTAATGCAAACATCCTGCAGTACATGCATTGGAGCTGAAATATATTTTCTTAATTAGAAAGTATGGGGAAATAATCCAAACTTGCAAAAATGCTGGACTAGCTCAATGCCAACCAATATTGAAGGAAGTCATGAAGTATTTGTTGTGAAAAATACATGTGCATGGAGCTGTACCACCGAGCTGGGAAAAAATTACCTGAACCTACTAAAATGCTGCACTAGGTTGCTGACCCTTGGAAAACAGGTCATTTGTTCTTCAGCACTGACTTATGCTTCACAGCCACGTAACTTTCCAGAAAAACAGTTTCAAAGTCATATAAGAGCTGAGATCCCAGTTCTGAAAGTTACGTGTTTGAACACTTTGGAACCTAACTATCATTGAAAATGGAAGGTAACACCCAAATTTGGGCACATTTAAAAATTATGCCGTCAGCCCAGTCCCTGAAAAACAATGGGTGGTTGACATTGCTTTCAAAACACAATAGAGGGAAGCGGCTTTAAGGGAGCTGTTAAAGAAAAGCCTTTTAAAATAGTCACTAAGTCTTTTTTTGACTTTGCCTTCAGTTCTGCCACATGATGACAGTATCTCAGGACGTGACTGTTATGGTGTTGTTGAGGGGTTTTGTACGTGAATGTTCGGTAAGGCTATAGTGTAACATTAGATAAAGGCGTGAACTAAGTATAACAGTATTTTACAAGGCAGCGTGCAGAATTACTTCATGAAGTCATAGACATGAAGAGGGCAATTCTAGCCCATTTTCCTATGAGTCCCATTAAGAGTGAAATAAAAGGAAATATTTGCCTTGAGACTTTGTTTCAATGGAAGTCAGCTATGGGGTGGGAAATGTGCCTAGACAGAGCAACAGCTGTAGTAGGGTATCTGCTCCTGTTAACCCCATTATGATCTTGGCATGAGGCTGTGTCACCTGCAGGTAATTTCTCCACACTGCTGTTTAGTGACGCTATCTTGATGCCATCACAGCGTTTAAGTATGTAACTGAAAACATCATTTATTTGGTAGGTGAAATGATAATTTACGTAAGCTTTGAAAACTATCTTTGATTGAAAACTGATTCATTTTGTATTTTTATTTATCAGAATTGAACAGCATTTCTCATCAGTCTGCATGTAATCAGTGTTGCCACATATAACCTTTTGACCATGTTTTTGTAACTGCATCCTCCCCTCTACTGGGAAATAAAGAATCCCGCAAACCAAACACTGCAAAAAAAACCCTCTCCCCAACAAAAAGCTTTCTACAATACACGAGGAAATGCTCCACTCTTCACCAGGTAGAGCTTTTTACTCCTAAACTCCACATGGACATGCATGACTTTCCCCTTTCTGATGCAGACTGAAATATATGGAAGTCTTGTTTTCCCAAATATTTGGGAGATTTTTTCTGTTAATTTCTCCCTTCTGACTAGCTTTTTGAGATTCTTTCTTTGTTCCTCAAAGAACAGTTTGCTACAAGCCAAGGAAGGGAACTTGATATATTTGTTACAGTTTAGGAAGCATATGAAGTTTCACTTACTGCAAATAAGTATGGTACATGGAATTTTGTCCTTTTTGGCCAATCCTACAAGGGTAATAGTTGCGTTCCTGGATATTATGAAGGCATAAGAAAGAGACTCTGTAGTAGAAACTTGTTTTCAGAATGTCTGCAAGCTTTACAAAGTGCATTTCATGGAGAGATTGTTCAGAAGTAGGATTGTAATTTCTGAGAAACCAGCCTGTTGGATGAGTTTACATGTGAATATTGGTATTTTGAATAGCTCCATGGGGAGAAAATGGGAGGGGGTAAGATCTCTGAGAGCATGTGCAACATATTTGGATTCTGGCCTGTGAAACTCACTTCTAGACTTGCTTCTAGATTATAATTCAAAAGAATCATTTACCTGAAAGAAATGAATGTCAAACAGTGTATAACTTTGCTTATGACAGTAGTTCAGATGCTTAATTTCATTAACCACATTTTAGACCCCATTCCCTACTTGCTGTTTTATCTGAAAGGCTGGTGGTTCCTGTGCAAGGATGAATGTCTTCTCACATCCTCCTTTGAAATAAGTATCGCAAATCTCCTTGGCTAAATGTACTGCTCCTTTTCTTGCAATGACAGCATCCTTTGAGGTAATTCTTCCTCCCTGCTCTTCTCATTTTATTCACTTTCAAAAACAAAAGGTCTACTGCTGGGATTTTTATATTCTTCTTGAGGCTTTTCCAATATCTATCACATATTATGTACAAGGTGTATGGAAAAGCCAAGCTGACGCATGTTTTGGGAGAAGCAGAAGCTAAAACATAGCTCCTATTTCCCTTTAAAAATATATATTTATATTCATGTTTATATTAACTTTAAATATAAATTAAATTTTAAAGCTAAGAGATTTCTTTAAAAACTTGTATTAGTGACTTGATTCGGTAGTTGTCTTTCAGAAGATGTTTAATTAAACAAATGCTTCTTAGCTTATCCTTACAGTTTATCAGCTGTCAGCATATGTAATTTTAAAGATCAGCATTTAGGTAGTTACCTTCTAAATGTTTGGGGGGGTGTGGAGGAAGAGAGACAAAGATCATTGGTTGGATACTTTGCCTTGCTTTGAATGGAAAGACAAACCTCAAAGTCTTAACAATCGCTTTGCTTTCGTCATGTTTTAAAAGCTTTGCACAAGCATTTTCTCCTTTATGAAGCCGAGCAGGATTTGTCCCTTTATAATGATTGTCTTAGAGCAGTTAAATTGCAGGAAAATGAGCTTAGCAGCTGTCAAAATTAGAGTAACTCCAGGGACTAATAAAAAGAAAAACTGTAATGTTGACACATCAGATAACATCCTTGGGATGTGGGACAACACCTAATGTGCGTTTTGTCTGACCCGCTATATGCGTGTGTGGCAGCCTTTGAGTATAGTCATTAACTTGAAGAGGGACATTAAGCTTAGGTTTCAAATTGTATATACTACTTACAGTAAAATGTTTATTCTCCTTTAAGTCTGGAGGATCAAAACATAATTTGTGGAGAGCTGCATTGCAGTACTGATGCATGCTTAAATGCCCCTTACAAAATGTGTGTATGTGTGTCTGTGTCATTTCTTCAGTGCATTAATGTTTATATGTCCAATAATGCTCATATTTATAAAATATTCATTGGGTCTATGAGTGACAAAAACCAATACATATATACGTATATATTCAATATATAGCAAGAAATAATAAGAATTACTAAGTATGTGTTCTTCAAAAGTTATTTCCAGATGGTAAAGCAAACAATAAAAATATTGGCAGAAAATATAAGTATGATAAAAGCAAAATGGTGTTTTAAGAGAATTTTATTTACAAAGTACTGGTTTTAATAACCTTGAACTAAACAGGTCAAGGAGTTGAATGCAGAAAAGGACTGCAAGTCAATATGCAGAAAAAACCCCGAACATCACCCTAGTAGGGAAGGTCTCCAGGCTTATCTGGATGAACAGTGACCTGAGAAAGAACCTCTTCCCTCCAGCTCTAAAGACAGCATGAAAGAGAGCTGTATCTTGTAGGTCAGAGAAAGTAGGAAGAGGTTAGAATTGCCAGGACACTAAAACAAACAAACAAAAAGATTCTTTAGATATATAAATAAGAGAACAAGAACTGTTTATACAAGGTAACCTGTATTGGCCCCAAGTAAGAGTAGTATTTTGATTCACTTTTAAACAGTGATGCAAAAAAATCTGCAAAAGCCAGATGGCTAATGGTTATGAACATGTGGCAATGGAAATCACCTCCTTAATGATGGCAACAAAGCTCAGAATGTAGCATACCTCAAATGGATTATGGGTGGGAATTGGATAGCTGCTTTCAAAAGTTTTGACATTTCAGGTCTGGTAGCAACTATTGAGGTGAGGAGTAAAGGAGAAGAAAAAAAAAATAGAAAAACAGAATAAGCTACAATTTAAGTTCATCAAAGAGATGTCTTCCTAAACTAATGTAACCTTTGATAAGATAACTTCTAATTCTGGTAATGTTATTAGGTGTTTTCTAACCTCCCCAACACTCTTCAAGCATATGTCTTCTGTGCTGACTGCAGTCGTTGTGGTTTGTGTTTTGTATTAAATACTCCAAACTTGCTGTGGAGTAGTGGAGTGTTTTACGGCTTGTTTTGTGCTGAGGGAGCAAGAATTGTTGTTCCGTGGACTCACAAACTTCTTCTTTGCTAGGTCACTGATTCTGGGGACGAAACCTGATGATGCCTGGAGGGAGTTGCCCTCCAGGGAACTTCCCTTCTCTTGTATAGGGTGCTACATAAACTCCTCGGTTTGTCTCTCATCAAAAGACATGTTCTATGGAAAGATATATAAACAGCTAGCCTTGTATTTACTACTGTAACCCAGTGCCTCCTGAATGTGGTTCTTGGACTACTAATGGGATGCAAAATAGTAGTAAATGGCTTCTTGCTTCACTGCTGAACCAACCTGTCTTTGCAATGTTCTCCATCATGAAAGGAGATCTCTGGCCCTCGAAATACAGGAGCTGCACTGCTATTGCTTTTGAAGCAAGAACTAATCAATGAGGCCTGGAGAGGGATTAAATGCTGTGTTATGAATGCATTATAAAGAGTGGTTATTAATGGGAGTTACTGCAATGACTGCAGTGAGAGAAACTCTTGTTCTCCAAGGAGCTTGGAGAAAATCTGCTTTCCAGAGGCAGAATTTACCTCCTGTTTCAAGTGGCGTTGTGGAACAAAGCCAACAGCTCTGAACTATTATTTCTTTTTTGCAAGCAACTGGAGACAAATTTTATTAGAAATTCTTCCTGAGAGATATTAGCTACTGTTGACCAACCATATTCAGAGAAAGGAGATGATAGAGGACTGGCCAACAAAAGCTTTAATGATATTTTAACTGAGGGCTGGGATTCCTCCCATCTTTTCCCCCCCCGCTCCTTTTTCTTTCCCCTCTTTCTTGCTTGGGGCGATTCATAGTGTAAGTCTTATAAAAAAAAAAAAATGCACACTTCCTTTTCTGAAAATACATTTTTGCCATTCTCTGGCATAGACTGAAGCAGGCCAATCAGTAACAAAGCAACCCCTTGGTTGGCCGGTCTGCCTCAATGCTTTTGCTAAAAAATCTGTTGGCTGTGCTACCAGATAGTGATTACTTGTCCTGCAGTATTAAATAGAAAATAAATGGACTTTACAGAGTTATACGCTCTGGTCATTTTAAACTCGGACACTTTCCTTACTCATACATCTTCACAGTGCATTCAGAATTCATAAAAGCCTTGAATGTTACTTACTTCCAAGTAACATTGTTACTGTATACGTCTTGCATCATCTTGATAAGTAAAAGCAACCTCTGGATGATAATTTAGCCTATTTCCATTTTTAAAAGGGTTCTATATTGGCACTGTAATCATGCAAAATGTGCTGGTAGGCTCTGTCAGGTTCTTCTTTACAGATGTTTTCTGAATTGTTGTTTTCATTGCCACACAGGTTATACCATACCCTTCTCTCTGAAAGATATTCTCTTAAAACCTGCTGTAAATCTAATTGCTTTTTGGAATTCAGACCTCCATAACGTGGATTTTGTACGGAGAGAAAATAAAATATAAAGCCAGTGTCAATAGGCTGTGGTAAAATTTTCCCTTCTTAACAGGTATATGGTGGCAGGGCACGAAAGCAGGGAGAGACCAATGAAAACGAGGGATGAGTACGGAGCCAGCAATGAGGTGGGAAGTGAGAACTTGCATCTCTGCTCGTGTTGTACTTGGGTAGAAAGAGGATTGCGTTACACGCGCAATTGCCATCAACTTTTCAGTACAGGAGTTTGGTTGGTTTGCATTCAAACAAAAATTCGCACTGACTCCAGTGATTTCATACAGGGAACGCCCTGGGTTTGCAGGAGTTATTGCTGAGTCTGTCATGAAATTGTGGCAATCCAGACATTACCTGCCTAACAATATGGCAGCACCGCAGAAGGGAGAGAGAGTTCTCCTCTTGTGTGTGATTAGCAGTCAGCTGCTTCCCTGACATCACCCAAAATGATCTCTCTTGCCGTGGTAAGAGATGTACTTTGTCCTCCTCAAATAACTTGGACAGTAAATATGGGGTTTTTGGGGGTGGGTTAACCCTTCCCATTGCTGATGACTCATCTATGTCCTAACCCCAAGAACTCCTGTTTCTCCTACTGTACTCTCTGCCACAGCATGTCAGTACTAGGAAAAGATCTTGCACCTCTTCTAAACCTCTCTGTGCTCTGCTGCTTAGCCAACTTTTTCCTAAATTCTGTGAGCCACTTCAGGTGGCTGCTTTGTGGGTGGCAGCATATGCAGAAGGAGTATCCCTGGTAGGCTGTTTCAGGTGTGACTCTCCAAAGCTCTCCACCTGCAGTGCCTACACAGAGAAAACTGACTCTCATGACTTGTTCAGTGGCTTCTGGTGGCATGCCCTTCCTCGTCCCTTTTACAGAGGAAGCTGAGCTTGGATGAGAAGTATTTCAGCACAGCTCTGGCTAGAGAAACAGAAATAGCACTGATGGGTGGAGCAGGTGAAGCAGTGGAAGAGGTGGTGGGACTCTTCAAAGAAGGTCTGCAAAGATTTGAAAACCTGTAGAACAGGTTTATAACGTCCTGAATTCTAGTCTGTGTCTATACATGTGTGCTAGTTGCATATTGGGTGAAAAGAGTTTTGTCTTTTCTCTCTGAAGTGAAACTCCAAAATTACATGACCCAAAAGCTTGGCATGCTCAAAAGTCAGTGGTAGTGGAGAGTGCTGCAGTTTGCCTGTTCAGGGATGCGTTACTGTAAGCACGATGAAGAATACTTTACCACGCTCTCTCACATTTACTCTTCTACTGATTTATCTGGAGATCACAATTTGCAGTGTTTTAACACTGGTGTTTAATTGCTGGGATATCTTTTTATATTTTTCAACATCTGAGGACTTACTCAAGATTGTCTTTTATTTAGCAGAAGTTATGGCTTAAATGGTAGTTTTGACTTGGAGACAAAGCCTGTGCGTTGGGTGGTCTTGGTCTCTGTTGTGCTCGCACTTGGGTTAGATTATTTTCATAGTCTTGTAAATTGAATTTGCTTTTTTTTTTTTTAATACCTGTTTGCCATTTGACAGACTCTTGAAAGGTGGTTCCAGGTTATTTTTGCTTTAAGAATGTTTTAGTTTGGGTGATATCTTCAGAAACAAGAAAAGAGAAAATTGCATTGTATTAGGTATTTTCATCCCAAATATAATTTTCATTTCAGAAGAGAAAATTATCTGGAACTCTTTTGCGAAAGAAAATAATTACTCATATATGGAACATTTTCTGTGTTCATACAGTCCTTACAGGTTTAAGGAAATGAAATTTCATTCATGTTTGGCATATCATATGCATAATCCCATAGAGTTCAAAGTCTGGTTCTACACTTCAGCAGTGGGAATCGGGATTTCCCAACACAATGCGGTCACGAAAAATGAATTAGCACTGACGCAGAGCTCATGACCTCCTTGGCGCCAAGGGGCTACATTTAGCCAATTTCCTGCAAGGATATAGTTCAAGGAAAGTTTCTCACCGATGCCTAATGTAATTTGTATGATCACATTTGCTTTTTCTTTTAACTTTCATAGGAGTGACTTAAAAAAAAATAATCCATTTTTAATGATTACTTGAATACCATTCCCTCGTTGAAAATAAGATTTTATTCCATTGCCTTTGTATATGCCCTGTTTGACTGTTAAGTCCCACGTTTTGTTATTTCAGCAGACTTCAAACGTGTAATAAATAAATTTCCACTGGGTTGGCACTTCCTTTTTGCTTCCTGATGTAGGGATTGATTGTTCTTTGCAAGTCTCTCGGGATTTTATGAGCTTTCTCAGAATGACTGACTTGACCACAAATTCAACCATCATAATTTTCAGAAACCGTTCACACAGAAAAGCCAATAGAGGCAATTTTTAGAACAATAGCAACTGCTGCATATTGTATGGGATCAAATGCCTTCTCAGGTGTAACAGGAGATATTAACAATGATGGAGTTGACTCAAAATAGTGTTAGTCATGGGATTAGAGTCAGTCTCAGGGAGGGTTGATAATATGAAAAGTTATACAAAATAATATTCTTAAAGTCAGGATTTCTCACAAGGGGTGTCTTTATGCATAAAAATATTAATGTGGTTGCTTAGACTAGTCAGCAGTTTGGAAGCTTAGCAAGTACAATGGCGGTGAAATATTAAAATTACTACTGAACCCAGCTTAGGATAAGAACATAGGAAATTTTAGTCATAAATCTAAATTAGACAAATAATGTAATTCAGTAATTAAATAGCTCAAACAGGAAAAAAAGAAAAGTTTAGGGTTCAATTCAAGTGGCTGAAGATACATAGATAGATAGATAGATGTCCAGTGGCATTTTAGATGTCCAAGTAAATCCTGGTCACCTGTAGGCCTTGCATTTATACCTGCCAGCCCCAAACTGATGTGTCAGATATGCTTGATGTCTGAAATGGCAAGAAATACCTATGTTTAGTCTCAGAAATTGCCTTCTTACATTCTACCAACTATTCAATAGTATTAAATAAAGCTATGATATATGTACACATTAACAGGTCAGTAATAAAGTATTGTCTCCTGTTTAATAAAATCAGCTCTCCTTGATAGTTCAACAGAATTGCTAATGATCTGAGATTTAATATATCCTTCATTCTTAAGTATTATTGGCTACAGCTATGTATAACTTCTCTTCTGTGCCAAACTGTGTGAAATGTTTGGGGAAGGTGTCTGTGTTCAATGAAGGAACTTTGACGGGGGAAAAAGTGATGATCACTAAGCTTAACAGATTTTTCTAAACTTAAAAATTGCTTAAAGAAGTTCAGATTTCACATTCTATTAAACTGTTGCTCATCACTTGTCTTTGCTGGTGAGAGAGTTTCTCCAAAAATATAGATTTGAACTATGATTCTGGTGCTTTGTCTGCAAACATGTTTACAAGTTTTACATGAGAAAATTCTTCAAAGTATACTTCAAAAATACAGGGTACATTGTTCTTTGAAGATGCGAATGAATTTGGGATCAAGTGATTTTTAAAACCTCTTATTTGGAGAAAAGATGAGACTTGAAGGATGATCAGTACTAGGAAAAAAGAAGAGGAAGAAATAGGACAATAGAATGGAAACTATAAATTAGTAAAACGCAGCAACAGTAAGGTGTTTTGGGTTTTTTTTTGGTATAAATATTTCTTATGTGGCTCTTTAAAAGGCTCACATATTCAACATAGGATTCTTTCTGATGGACACTGTAGGGCTGCCTGAAAAATGGAAGGTTTTAATAGTAAGATACTGCTTTGAGTTTGGGTGAGATTTATGTACTAAATAGAACCTTCCACCCTGGAGGAGCCTTTAGATAGAGATAATGGGGGGCAAACACTTTCCTAACTCTGGAGTAATTTTCTACTTAGCCAAAGTTAGATATTGAGTTGCTATGGAACATTACATTTTAAATTCTCTCACTAGTAGCTGATCTTTTGTGAAACACCAATGATTAGGTGTGCAAAAACTGTTCTCTTGGCTTTTGGACCAAGGGAGGTCTCTTAAGTGAGGGGTGTGGTTTTGAGTCCTTGCCTCACTATTCATGTCTGCTTACAGACATCAACTATGACTATAAAATATACTGAGGTGCTGGGTGGTTTTAGCAAATGTATCCCTGTTAGGCTCATTTCTCTAAAAGATTCACGCTCAGATGCACAAGGGAATTAGGATGCTACCGGTTACTAAAATGAGTAATTTCATTAAATTTACTAGAAAGGGAGGTGACAAAATAGCCTTGTGTATTTTACCCGTGTGTCTGTCTTCACACAGTTCACCTGCCTAGTATTCACTGCTTTTTTCCTGCCCTAGATCATTGTATTTGTTAGTGATAGTACAAATAAAGAATGAGTTACAAGTTGTCCTCCTAAAGCTGTTTTCACTCTGTGCTCAAGCACTGCAGCCACTTTTCAAAGGTTCATAGAAAAAAAATGAGTCTGTGGCTGCTGGAGCTCATCTAATCTAATCCAACCTGCTCAAACCATGGGCAGTTACATCTTGCTTAGTTCCTTGTCCTGCTGCGTTTTGAAAACCTCTAAGAATGGAGATACTTTAGTATCCCTGGACCTCATGAACCTCATTGTGAAATGTTGTTTTGCTTTTACCTAGTCAGAACTTGCCTTGCTGCAACTTGTGATGACTGCGTCTTGTCCTCTCCATGAACCTGCAAGAAGATTCTGACTCTGAATCTCTCTTCTCTACAATCACGTACTAGGTAGTGGGAGAGAGTGGTCAGACATGCTCCTTAGTCTTCTTTAGGCAGAACAAGCCCAGCTCCCTCAGCCTCTCCTTCTATGCCTTGTGTAGTACCACCATCTCGGTGGCCTGCCACTGGATTTCCACAAGTTTGCCCAGGTTGTTCTTGAACTTGGGAGGCCAAAACTGGGCACAATATGTCAAATGTTCTCTTGTAGATGCTGACCAGAGGCAAGTATCTCTTCCCTTTTTCTTCTGGCTATATCTCTCCACACAGCCCTGCTTCATTGCTGCAAGGACATTTTTCTGGATGTTCAATTTGTTGCCCACCTGGACCTTCAGATCCTTTTGTACAAAGCTGCTTTTTTAGACCGTCTTCCCTCAGCCTGTAGTGTTGCATGGGCGTGTTCCATCCAACGTGTGGCGTTTTGTATTTGTGTACATTATGAGGCTTCCATCAAACCTTTTCCTTCAGCTTGTCAGGACCCCTCTGAATGGCAGCTCTACACATTGTCTACTACATTGACTGTTGCCCCCACTTTGCTGTCATTCCTGAACCGTATCAATAATGTTCTGTTCTGTCCCATGATCCAAGCCGTTGGTGAAAGTGTTCAATAATATTTGCCTGAGAACTGTGGACCCCTGAGGAATGCCACTAGTAATCGTTATCCACCCAGACTTCAAACTGTTAACAACTAGCCTTCAAGCTTGGCAGCTGAGCTGGCAAGCTGAGGTTTTTTCACTTGGTTCAGCTACAAAGATGCTATAGGACACTGTGACAAAAGTCCTGTTAAAATAAAGGTAAATGACATCCACTGCTCTCCCATTGTCCCCAGAGCCAGTTATCTGATGATAGAAGAAAATTTGGTTAGTCAGGTGCACTTTGCCTTTGTAAAAGCCATTCAGGTCACCTAAGAAGCATAGACTTGTGTGTGGTTCATAACGAGTTTTTTATTTTCAGACTACATGGAAAAAAGTTTTGTACTTGAGTCTGATAGCTTGGCCTCTTTTCCTTTTGTCCTGTTAAGACAATGTAGGACAGGGGAAAATGTCTTTATTCATAAAACATAAAAAGGCAAGCTGATTTTACCTGGTAATACCAAAGATCATCTGTAGTGTTAGTGGATTGCGTATTCTAGAGTGGAAGAGTGAAAATTAATAAATTCTGTCATGTCATGTAACTAAGGTTTTTGGATACCTGATTTGGATTTCCGATTGATCTTTTATGTGCTTTAACCAATTAGAAGGTTTCTCTGGAGCCAGCTTGGCACATGTGTGTGTTGGACTGTTATTGCCCTATCAGATCTTACTGGCATATTTTTTAAGTCGTCAATGTTTGCCAATACTATGAAGCAGAAAATGAGATTGCACAGTTATTTCCTGTTCCAAATATAGGGTAAAACTGGATTAAATATTTAAACACAGTGATGGCTGGACAATATGTTTCGTAATAGTGAATGATGCATAATTAGCATTCCTAGACTTACCAGTAAAAGTATTTCTGGAAAGCATTTTAAGTGATGCAGAAGTAAGTAGCAAATATGCATTTAATTTATACTTTAAAAAAAGCTTTTGCATGATAAATACACACTGTTTAACAGACTGCTTTTTAGTCTTCACATAGAAGGATTATTATTGTTACATTATATAATCTATATGGATTGGAAGCTAAGTGGTCATTCTACAGGTATGGAATGCATACTGTATTTTCCACGCCAAGCAGTGTAATTCCTGTGAAAAGGAGTAACAAAACAAGTCTGTAATCACTGCTTGTTAATTCCTAATTTATATTTGAATCAGTTATTGTTGGAGCGGTCCATACGTGACCCCTGGGAGTCTTGGGTTTTAAGGTACGCTCCCCTGCCCTCTATACAGCCTGTGAATGACGCTAGCGGAAGGTGGTGGCAGAGGCTGCACAAGGCTGAGGTCACCCCGGGGCCCTGGTGCAGGTCTGGACCTGTTGCCCTGGGGCACCGGAGGAGCAGTTGTCCCCACCGGCTTCTGCACCACTTTCAGGGCTCTGACTTCTCTCGGTTCCTTCGGGAACCTGTCAACTTTCGGCTCTTGGCGATGTGAAGATCTGGGTGTGTGACTCATGGATTAGTGTGTTGCGTTTGAAAAGTTAAGATGTAGACTTCCTTTGCTCAAATGTTAAAAAAAAAATGCTGTTGGCACAGTCATTCACTTGGGAATAGGTGGTTACTTGACTGCTGTGCAAACGTTATACTAAAGAATGGAGTATAAGATCATGTAATTTTCCTACGTTCTTACCGCAGAAAAAAACCACTGAGGGCTTTGATCCAAAGTAATCATGTTTCCTGTTTTCATCCACCAGTTGTACGGCTTTACCAGGCTGTGTGAAAAGACAGCTGGAATTATATATCCTGTATAAGCAACTACTATACAAGTTTGTACTTGGGAAGTAAATGAGCTCAGAAACACTTGTACAGACTGACATTTGCTGAAAAGAACTGAAACTACTTATTAATATGTCAATGTACCTATGTCCTATACAATCAAGATAATTCAGCCATTTTAATGAGCATTTTGTGCCCAGTGGCATTTCAGTTTTCAGTTGTAACTAACACGCAGCTAGTACCTGAAATGAAATTGGAAGGGTAAAACTACATTCAGCAGAGCACTTCTTCTCATCCACCTGCGTGAATTTAGAAATTTGCTATTAAGAGACCAAAAGTGAGAGTTTGATCTCTGTTGCTCAATAATTATTCAAAGTGGGAGAAGCTGTATGTAGAATACTCTGATATTTTCATTACCACAGCTTTTCAAAGGGAAGGTGAGTCTAATTAGAGGATATGCTAAATATCAGTCCTGCAACGTGAAGTCACTGAGCTCAATTTTGAGACTGTGCTGCTTTATTAGGAGAAAAACTATGTGATGCTATGTTGAGGCCTTCTTCATGACAGCTTCCTACTCTGGAAGACAGCAGAAGTAAACAAGAGGTGGCGTGCCGTGACACTGGCTGTGGTATGATCACAGGGCACGCAGCAGTCAGGCTCAGTTTTGGGAATGAGCTGGATTATCTTGAACGGGGAAGAAGCCAATGACTGAAGAGACATAAATCACTGCCCAGTGATTGTGTATGAAATCAAGTGCTAAAGCTAAAAGGTGAGGGAAACTGGGAGAGACTTGACATAACATTTTACATAAAATTAACTTCCAGTAACACTACATAAAATATACTTTTTTACCAAAAGCTAAACAACTAGTTCTCTTACTGGTTATATAATAGTAGGTAAATAAATATGTCTTTAAATCATTCATAATATGTACTGGGAGGAGATGATGAACGATGGGAAAAAGGGGGACACACTTGAAAAGTTTTGGGAATGGCTGCAGCATCAGAGCAAGACTGATATCTCAAAGACCTAGTGCAGGGCTCATTTCTTTGCTCAGGGTAAAATCTTATCATCGTTATTTTAAGGAAATTATGATATTTGGAAAGAGATACTTTTATTCCTAGTAATATTTTTTCCTATCCATAACTGTATTTTATCTAACAAAGTAGGAAGCAGTTCAAAACATTGTTCCCCCCATTTTCTTTCATTTTGAAACTCAGATATCTGACTTTTTTTACCCTATCTATCTTTATATAGACAGGCATGTATAGGTACATATTTATACTTCATTTATATATACACATATCATATTTATACCTATAGAGATATATTATACAAGATTCCTTGGTTATCTACATATATATCTAGGAATTTATCAAGTATTGCTAGAGATGTTTAGGAAAAAAGTTATATTCTATACTTTAAAGGGAATATTGATTTTCCTTTTATCTTTTTTAAACAGTAAGTGGGAGCATACAGTATAGCATACTTTTTGGAGACCTCTCACAATGATACCATGTTTAGTCACAGAGCAAGAGAGGAATTAAATATCTTCTTGCTTGACTTGGATGCTGGTACCTAACCTCTGCCTATGAAGCATTTCCCATTTAAAGCTTGACAGAATCGGAGACTTACTTCTGTATGCAGATTCACTGAAATCACTCATTTCAACAGAAAGCAGTGAGAAAGAAGAAAGAAAAAAAAAAAACGCCCTCTTGAGCTACAATTCTGGCACTCTCGTGGTTTTATAACTCATTTGGCACTGTTAATGCATCATTTTCCCACTGTCTTTCCCGCTGTCTTTCAAAGACAACCATGCCCCCTTTCTCAAGAACTGGACAGTGATGTGGATTTTGTTGGATACAAGTACCTTCTTGCATCCAGCTGGGATTGTGTAGGAAAAAAGTCAGGCATTCGAGTTAGGCATTGAAGGTAAACTATCTGTAAGGTTTTGTAATAAAGGAAGAACTTTGCTTCTTAGTAGGGTGTGTATAGATGTGGGGTTTTGAGGTTCCGTTTGGAAGGATGCATGAACCTAGCTGAGCCAGAAAGGAGGCTGTTGCTCTGCTCTTGTGAAGATGTCGGTGTTCCTAACAGAAAGAGTAGCTGTGGGAAAAAAACAGAAAAGGATAAGAAAAGTTGGCCAGAGGCTGTATTGTTAATGTTGTAGGGGATCAGACTATATATAAAGTTGTATATAATAGATGAGCTATGTATGATACATAGTGAGATTAGCTGTCTCACTAGTGCTGGATACCATATCTTATTACCTGATCATGCAGCACTTCAAGCATTTTTGATTTCCATCAAAGTTTGTAGCGAAGTAGAGGATATGTCTTGCTTGTGTCTTGCCATGGGAATTGGTCTATTGCCTATGGACTGTTTAGGAAACAGATCCTAATGCTGGTCTGAAAAGACTTATGCAAGAGCAAAAAGCCACTTCTATTGTTTTTATTTTTCAATGCATCTGTCATTAAATTGTTTTTATTTCTTTTCATTTGTTGGAAATTTGTGAAATATATGAATAGCTCTGGAACCATGGTTTTATTGAGTAATATAAAAACCTTGCAGTGTTCTTTGTCTTATTTGCAGTTAAGCATCTCTAGAGAATATGTTTAACATTATTTTTCTGTGTTTTGTTTTGGTATAAGAGGGAGACTAGATCTCTGTTAGGAATGCATAATATTTGGCATAATCTAAAAGTAAAACAATTTATCAGATTCTAACTAAAGAAAAAATTAACTTTTGCAGTGTTATTTCTAAGCGCACTAAGGGCATATTTGATGTTCTCACACACAATGCGTCTCAGTAGCTGGAAGGATCCAGCTGAATAACATGGATTTTCAACCTTTTTCTCACATTTGGAGAAACAAGTTAAGCATTCACCACCTCAAAACATCCCACCAAAATGACTGGTGTCAATGATGTGGTACTGCTGATAGGCACTGTGAATACGAGCGTGTTTTACTCTTCTGCATTAAGCATTACAATAAAATGTGCTCTTGGTTTGTACGAGCATGTATAAATCCTTGTAAAAGTTACTTCAGGAAAGCTTCTTTTCCAACATTAGTGGTAGATACAGTGCTCACCATGCAAATTGGCCAAAATGTCCCCGAAATGGCAGCTGTAGCACTGAGCCTTGCGCTGGCGGTTTTCCCTGCATGGAGCGCAATGACAAGCAGGACTCACGGGAAGGTTATCACAATCAGCTAAATACTAATGTGTGTTACTGCACTGATGTTGAATTGGAACTCACCCCCACTTTTGCCCGGAGCTTATACAATGAAATTACTGATAATCCTGGGGACGAATGCTTGGCACACTCTTCATGTGTATAAGTAATGCATATTTTGCCTTCGAGAGCTTTGATTTTCCTGGATGGTTTGAGGGGAAAAAAATCAGATTTTTATTACTGGCATAAGATGAATTACTACTGTCTTGAATTGATTTTAAACCATTTGAGTTTAAGGAAAGAGTCTTTTTTTGTTCAAAAACATTTTTATTTTTTTCTGAATTCTTTCAGTGGTTACACCTGACTAAAGATGATGATGATAACTTATGAAATAGAAATTTATTGCTTTCAATGAAGTATATAAAATATTAAATAATCTTATCAACAGCTAGCACCACAAACCAAGAAATGCCCTAAAAGAATCAAGTGCACACTAAGCAAGGCTGATGGAAATTTAAGTATAAACAAGTTCTTACTATGCTAATTTACCCTGCAAATCAACAAAACCACAGCAAAAATACAAAAAGATGTGGAGTTGTTTCGTACATTGTAGAAAAATTGCACCTCACAACAGTAAGACTTTCTTAGTCAAAGAAAACAAAGTGTCATATCCTAGATAAGGGAAGCAGGGTAAAAGTGAGAAATGGGCATTAGTCACATGAACTAGATGAAGAGGATTTATTCCCATAGCTGGCAGGTCTCCAGAGCTACGAAGTAACAGCAAGTGATAACATCCAGGCCAGTTTAGTCCCTTGTCTATCATCTGCTGGCGTGTTACAGGAACGTGACAGTCAATTGAATAGTACTTCAATTAATTAACTAGTACTGGAATCCAGGTCTTCCATTTTAAAATCAACAAGAGTAGTTCAGAATATTATATTCTCCATTTGTAACTTGAATCTTACTGACTTTTTTCATACAAAGTGTAACAACTCAAACAGAAGGGAGTGAGAGAACCTCTCCCATGTGTTTTGGGCATAAAGATGTTGTTAGTACTTTCCAAACGCCTACCGGATTTTACTTCATGGGGTAAATAGAGACATCATCAGTTTATGCATCTTAGAGCCTAGGCATACAGGCTGCACTATGGGCATTTGCACCAGTGCCTCTTCAGATTAGGGGAACTTACTTTGGAAAGTTGCCTCCTATGAATTGAGGGCAAATGAATGAGGATTTTTAGGGTCCAAGTTTAGGATTTAGGTACCGCTTGCAGTCATTATAAAGTAAATTGTGGATCTAAGCCGTTATTTATTTTTCCTTTGGTTGTGCTCTTTACAGATTCTTCAGTGATAAATAAGGAAATTTTAAGTGCTGAATTACGAGTATGCGTAAGATTTAACGAGTTTTTGGTATGGCATTTCACTATGTTGGAAAATCCCATGGCAGGAACAATATAGTTAAGAGACCACAATTTGCTCTAAACTATCTGTTTTAAAACTTCCTGAACCTTATAAAAAACACTTTTGCTGTCAGTTGGGGGTTGTTTCAAATGCACTTAATCTTAGTTAACACTTCATTAATGGTGGGTTGTTTAATTTTCTCTGTCTTAGTTTTTCAGTTCTTTTTCATGAGGTATGCTTTGAGCTTTGCAGTGTTGCTCACTCTCTTGAAAAGCTAACGAGAATTCTAGTAGATAACTGTCACTTCATTTTGTGTAAAAACAGTAGCAAAAGTTACGGATGATGTCTCCTCCAGCTGCAGTGTTCTAATGGCTATATTTACCTATTTGGTAAGTGTTAAGAAGAGTTTTCAGGTAGAATGAGGCTATATTCAGGAGTATATGTAGTTCTTCCATCCTTGAGCAATCAATGATGTTAGAACAACCCGTGAAGAACAGGAGTGCTGGATGACATTTACCAGGCCTCGCTACTCTGAAGACTGATTACAGTCTTATAGCGATGCCATTAAAATGAATTCTTCTGCCATTTAAACCAAAAGAAAGAATCAGTCATGTCAGCAACAAGCTGCCTCCTGCCAATGTAATGGTTTTGACTTGCCTTTACCAAAAGTCTTCTCGATGCTCTTCTCAGAGGCCAAGAGATGTTTTTATTTATTTATTTAATCAATCAGTCATTTATGTATTTTTGCTTTCCTGAGTATTGCTTTTTCTTCCTAGGAGTTTGAGGAGCCCCGTGTCTGAGAGAGATGGCCTTCAGGCTAAGCTAAAAGCAGGTCCAGGAGGCTGCCCTACAGGTAAGTTACAGAGGAAGCCAGGATCTTGGTGGCTGCAGCCATATCCCCAACGTGAAACCGCTCCGAAGGCATCTTGGTTTAGGAACCCGTGTACACAGTGTTCGGCAGGACCCTGGCTGGTGCTAGAGTGAGTAACTGAACTGGGGCTGGGGGCTGTGAAAGGTGAAGTTTTATTAACCTGCCGGTTATTTATGGGCTTTTTGTCATATCCTTGTTAGAGTTACTAAAATAAAACCAGTTCTTTCAGAAGCATTTTTCAAATAAATTACAGTTAAAGGATATAAACTATACTTCCTGTAAGTTTTAAAGAACAATGACAAGTAACTAAAGGGAAATGTTAACTTGTAGATCTTCGATAGCTAAAGACCTGTGGTTCTAAAGATTTGTAAAATCTGAATATTTGTAAACTTAATACAGTATAAATCTAGTGCAGTAAGGTACTGAATGAATAGATGAACTTCTAATGCTTTGATTCTCGAAAGCGTAACCTATTACTGAGTATTAATCTTTCAGAAGAATAAAATACTAATATTTTTATATATATTTGCAGCAATATTAAAACATCTCATCACTGCCCTGTCCTTGCAAAAAAAAAAAAAAAGTGCTATCAGATAGTCTTATAGTTCCCCCAGAGATGACACTAATATGTGCTTAATGTGTATTTGGAAACTCACTCTCTTATTCTATTTTGGAAATTGCCTTTGATAAATGCTTAACCTCTATATAAAGCATATATTTGTAATTTTTTCATAGTTTAAAAATGAAAGTAAATGTTACTTTCTGTACTAAATGTACTACATCTGTCTCTAATGGATGTAAACTGACTTATGTAGCCTCAGAAAAATATTTCAGTGTTAGCTTTTTTTAAGCTTACCTTAATTTTACTTCACTTTAATTCAAGATAAGCTTCCAGGCAGCATGTCAGCTTGTATGTTTAGGGTTCTAATTTTTTTCCTGAAAGCAATACAAGTCCAAGGTATTTTATTTGTTCAGTAACAGGTTATTTGCTGTATTTTATAATAAGTATCTATCTCTTAAATGGTTTATTAAAAACTGATTGGAGCAACTAGAACCAATATAATATTCACCTTGATGTTAACCCATGGACTGAGTTGAGCCTAAAGTGTTCTGTGACTTGGTAGCTCTCTGCATCCAAATTACTGGACAGGGTGCAGGCTGATGAGAAGCACATATATCTTATGAAGGCAACCTGAGCTTGCAAATACTACCTGTCCTTAAAAACGTCATTATGGTTCTGGGAAGGATGCTGTGACCACATTTCATCTGTCTTCACAGTGGTATAAAGCATAGAGGTGGGTATGTCTGTGCCAAGGAAGAGCACAGACCTCAGGTTTTGCGGTATGTTTGAAGTGTCCTTACCTGCCCTTGAGCCCTGGCTTTTTTCCACAAAGTGTGAATGAGATGTGAACATAAACTCAAGGCTGAATTTAGTTCCAAAATGCTGCACTGGACAGCATTGAGGACTGCATGCGTGCAATGTTAGACTGCAGAGATACCATCCAGCAGAATTAAAGCTTCTGTTTTTACAGGGAGGGCGAGAGCATAAATCTTTTATATTTCAAGTGTAATTTGCCAGGGTGAGTTCTGCATCTGTTATTTTTATTTGCAAATTTGCTTTGGGAGGCTCTCAACTGAAATGATTTTTATTATTATTATTTTTTGCTTGGGCAGATGGGATTTGCATGCTTGGAATGTGAAGTTTCAGGCTTCTTTTTAACACTTGTTCTTTCATATATATATGAAAGCCATAGTATAGTCAAGAGTATCGCTAGACAACTAAAAACAGATCAATCCCCATGTTGCACATGATTATTTAAAGTAGAAAGAGGAAAGAGGTCTTAATAGTAATAGAGAGGAAAGCAATGCCATTTTTAGCGAGAGATTGGATATAAAAGGGAAATGGAAGGGTTAGAGTTAACTGTGGTATGTGAGAAAGGCTAAGGGAAATACAGGTAATCTTATGGGGAGACTGAGATATGGTCCAGAAATCTAGGAGAAGTAATTTAAGATGAGAAAGGGGGCAAAGGGGAAGAGTTCAATGACCACGTATGGCTCATTACAAATGCAGACAATGGATAAAGAGTTTGCTGAAACGCAGTTGAAAGGTCAGTGTCTGTCAGAATGGATACGGTACCCTTGCCCAGGAAAAATACCTGAATCTACAAGATGTTATTTTCATGAAAATGTTTTGCTAAGAAGAAAAGGGAATAAATGGTAATATACAATTTTCAGAGATTTCCATAGTGGTTTGCCAACATGTAGCAATGCTTATACAAAAGAGCAAAGCAGTGTGTGTTAAGATTATGTGTTTTTTTCTGGGATGTGTTATGTTTTGTAATTTGATACATTCTCAAGCTGAAGTAAGGTCCCCTGATTCATAGCTTCAGACTATAGATAAAATATACATTTTTATAATGACAAATTACTGAAATTTTAGAAACTATGCTGTTGTACAACTGGTGACCTCTTAATGCTTGCTACTGTTCAGACTCCATTACAACATTTGGACACAAAAATATAGACAAAATGAGTCCACATATGTTATTCTATACAAATATTTTGATCTAGCCAGAGCTTTTAGACCTGTAGTGTAATCTGGAGTCTTAAACCTGCTTTAAATTGGCCTATTTTTATGAGTCTTTATTAGTCCTTTATTACATTAAAAAAAATTAAATACCTGGTCCATTTGATCTTAGTATTTCATCACTTGAACAGAAGGTTGGCCTGTGTTCTTTCCCAGATGTTTTATCTGAAATGGGAAAGGAAAAGAAAAAAACAAAAGGAAGGTATTAAATAAATTATTATCTATTATTTTCATTTTTCAATAAAGTAAAAATCTTATAATATTAAAAATTGTTACTATATCATATTGACTAAATTACAAAAGTTCTGAAAATTCTGAGTTGAGCACCTTTAACCTTTTCTACTTGAGGGAACCATTTGTACTTTCAAATAATGTACAATTACATAATATTTAAAAGAATATGGTCTATTCTTCAGGGTAATCTGTTGATGAGCTTACTGGCTGCATAAACTATTCCATTCCTAGCTTATAGCATAGATGTGATAGCTAGTTATACTTTCAGAAAATCAGAGAGAGAGAGAGATGCTAAAATTCAAGGACATCTGGAGTTGTCACAGAGATCTGAAGACTAAAAATGAGAATACTGAAAGCAATACTACCACTAAGCCTTTCAAGATGATACAGTGCACATGCAAGATTTCTGCAGGTCTTTCAAATAGAACTGAGAGAATTGATTTACTATCAACTTGTTCAACATGAATTCAACAAACGTGTCAGCAGACTAACACCACTCATATGGTAAATAGTATGTCCTTCTGCTAATGCAGGTAGAGAGGGGTTGCTCTGCATAATTTATGGTCTCCATATAGTATGATATGGAGAGAATACGGAAACTGTTGTAAATTCCTGATGAAATGCAAGCATAAGTCTGTTTACTATTAAATGTGATTTACTGCAGTTACATGTGCTCTTCCCCCCCCCCCCCCCACCTTGTATTTTTTGTGGAAGGTAGAGAGGTTTTAGATGAATAACAATACAGGCTTTTTATTCAGAGTTAGTGCAGAATAACTTGTATATAGAATTATCACCTATATTTTTAGGTCTTCTTTTAAGTGTGTTGTTATACTGGCATAAAGTTGTATTTCAATGTTAAATCATCACCCGTAGTTCTACCTGTGTTTGGTTGCTGAGGCAATATAGTAATAAAGACATTCCTCAGTATTCGTATGCCTAAACTTCACCCTATTATCTTATTTGGATAATAAATAGCTGGCCTCTTAGGAGGAACATTGAGGACAGCAGACAGACACTGGAAAATGTGAACTTTCAAACCACCTCTCATCCTGCCTGCTTTGTTAGACCGCCTCAACTCATGATGGGGGCTGAGAAATCAAAAGTAGTTTTCACTCAGTTTTAGGAACTCTGATATCTAAGGGTCAAAAATATTTATTCTAAAGTCTAAAAAAGCAACTCCCCAGCACCAACCTCCTAGGAAATAATCAGGAATAATACTATTTAATTAATAACTCTTAAGAACAGCTGCTTAGAACCAGCACTTTAGAATAATGACGTCTAAAATTATTCTTGCAGCTCTGCCTGCTCCTGTTACAAAAATCTTGCTTTTTAGCTTTGCGTGTTTCACTTCTGCACACAATAAAATTTCCATAATTTAACAACTTCCTTCCAACTCCTGAAACATTGCAAATTTGAATAAATTGTTCTATGCATATTGCTCTTCCCATGCAAGTTAAAACTCTTACCTCTCTTTAGAGTTGTAGATATTCTATTTTGCATTCTCTTTAATAAAGAGAAGTCCTGACCACTTTTTATGTGGAGATGATGCCAATCCATGCTGGACTGGTGGAAGTCCTTTCATGTCCCCATTGGAATGTAAAATGTATTATTTTCCTTCAAAATATTTTTGCACATGCATACATTTTTGACCAAGATAGCTGATTGACTACATGAAAGAGTAAAAGTGCATTAGAGCATTCTGAATTATGTAGTTGTAACTTTTCCAATATAGCCTGTAATACTAAGTAAAAAGCATAGTTGGCATTTCCACTTCCCTACTAATAACCTTCAATAAAGATTATTTTATATTATTCTTTAGGAATGCTAACAAGTAATAAAATAAAAGGTGAATATATTGGAATGTGAGTAGTTGCTGCTGTCCTTTAAACGTAGTCCTATATCCTTGGGCAACGTACAGGATCTCCAACGTTTTCATTAGTTATTAATTGTACTTGCTTTACTAGTTTCATTCTAGAGACAGAAATATCACTGGCTCTTGACACACTAAATATAACTCTCTATAATGCAAATGTCATATAAAACAGATACAAGAAAATGTCTGTAGCCTTCCTTTCATAAAAGTGCTTTCTCTAAACCACTTTGCCCCTTTTTAAGTACTCCGAAAATAAAGCAAAATGGTAGTTCCTTTCTATAGGCAGATGATTAAACATTCTCACCATTATATAATACAATTTCTGTTTTATTTTAAACATACTTTGCATGATATAAAAATATTGATCACAGTGAGCTTTAACAATTGTTACTGCTATAAACAGAAATGCTGCACAATGGTTTTAGTGGAAATAAATTATATAGTCATTATCTCTTTAAAAAAAAAAAATCACAAGAAGGAGAACCTAGGCTGTTTGGTCATTGGCAGAAAATAAGTCCTTACTGAGTTCTTTACAAAACATGAACCCCAGTTATTTTCTACATTTGCTTTCCACATCTTGAGAAAAGCACAATGTGTCTGTCTCTGAAAGCCCCACAGGGTCTCTGGTGAACATTTCATTCCAAATATTAGCAAAGTTTCTGTCGTTCCTTTGTTCTAATGGAAAGATGTACACCAAAATAGCAAGTAGTGCTCTCTTCACTAATTCATAAGTGGTCTTTTCCAATATGTGGGTACACAGCGGCACACTTCTTCACTAAAATAAAATCCAGCATCACAGCGTTTCGTTCGGACTGTACACGGCGGTCTGTAACAACTAAAGAAGAGAAAAAGCAGGCATTAGTGAAACGTGATAATTTGTATTAACCTGAAGTAGAATCTGTGCACGTCTAGATTGCCATTTCTCAATGGCATATTTAATTCATATCTTTTAACTTCTGTTTATGTCCTTGCAATCACTTTCAACTGCACTAGTCTTCACAAAAGACAATGAAAAGAATAATGAATGTTATTGAAGAGAAACAATTCTATTGCAATAGATACTCATGGATATTTTTAATATATTGCCTGGCAGTAGTCGCATTCTAATCTTGAGTAGTACTCTTTAAAGTTTAATTTTGAAAATACAGTAATATTTTTCTGTACTCAGATTGGCTTGTTATGACCTGCTGCCAGCTTAAGGTGGCAATCCCGAATCAGGTGATAATCAAATCTGCCACCTTCTTACCCAGGACTGTTTCTCACATTATTCACTAATGCAATAAGCCTAAGAGCAATTTGTCTATATATGTTACACTGTGACTGATCATGAAAATGAGAACATACTTCCTTCAAGTTGCAGACTCCTCTAGCCACTCTCTGAGGCCAGTGGGGATATATCTACAGCTCATATTGCACCTATGTGCATTCTGAAGATCAGAGCCTGCATGTTTATGATAAATCTTAAAGGACAAAGAACAGAAATAGTCCCCATTTGATTAAAATAATTTACCAGAAATAGAGCATTACACCACACGTCACATCTACCTAAGAAGCATCAGGTTTTTTTTTTCACAGATTCCTTGACTGAAAAATATACCTTATACAAAGATAGTATCTGTACTTGTCCCTGAACTCTTCCTTTTCCTATTTTCTTTTTCTATTAAAACAAGAACTTGACCTAAAATAACCTTACAATAACAATGCTAAATACTTTCTGGTGTATAATTGAGACAAAGTACAAGTCTGGGGTTTTTTTCAGATGCTGGCAATGAGTCAAAAGACAAAAGTATATGTTTGGAATTTCAACACAGTTCTACTTAAAACTTGTATTTAAATAATGTGTGCCTCTTCGTGAAACACTGATATTATGATCTATTATTATAATTCATACTTACTTCAGTTCAGAGACACTACGGTACACTATATTAAGGCAATGTCACTATCCTCTTCCCTAGGCAATTCTTGTTTCAGGCCTGTGGCTACTCTTATTATTGTTGCAGATAAGTTAATACGTTGTGTGCTTGTTTTGGATACCAAGTTACTACTTTGCAATAATTTGTTTATGATATTGAGGTCTGGATCACAGTTACATTAATTCAAGCCAGCTAGTTCAACCAAGGAACCTGGCTATGAGGAAAACAATAAGGAATGAGGAAGACTGCAAACATGACAAGTTATTATCTAGTCACATCTTGTTCGGTGTTTTCAATGTCATTAATCATAGATTATTTCACCAGTGTGGTCTCTGTAATTAAGGGAGCGACATAATTTTGTGCCACTTGATATATTGGAGATCAGTGTAACAGCTCATGGGAATCTCTCAAAGCCCTACTGATCTTTTGCCCAATAAGGTTTGGAAACAGTGGTAAAAGGCAACAAAAATCAGTGTCACTTGAGAAAGCGAGTGAACGTCACTGTCTTGCATGTTTGCCAAAGGATCTAATACTCTGAGCAAATGGGCCACCAGCAGTAGGTTCGTGCTGGGAAAAAGGTACTCTGTAGAGATGCAATGGATGGACCACTGAGCTCACCTGCCTCTTTGCCTACCTCCGCCATGAAAGTTATACCATTTCATGTACTGAATGCCTGTAAAATGAAGTAAGAGAAGGGGGCAGGGGCACAAAGCCAAACTCTTCCACCCACCTATGACATGTTGCACAAAATGAAATGCACCTATGTAATCATTAAATATGAGTTCACTTTGTTTAGGATTCGTGCCTCCTAGTGAACTGTGAACTTCAACTTAACTTACAGTCAACAGTGCTATAAAGCATGTCTCCCGTGTGAGTTTGTGACTAGCAGCAGCGAAGGTCGGGTTACTGCAGTCTTATCCTCATTTGGGACATTTCAACAGAGCGAGAAAGCCCCTCTCCTCCCCGAAAATGCTTTGCAGCTGAGGTGCCTAGCTGTCTGGCCCTGCCAAAACTGACCAAAATAAATTTTTGAGGTGATAGCACAGGGTGAATACTAGCAGAGTCATTGTAACTATATAAATGTGGTTTCCTTAGGAAACTCTGCTGAACAGTAAGACCAGGTCTTTCAAAAGATTGGGGCTGAATGCTGTTTACAGGGTGCTTTCGTGTGACAGATGTCTGGTTTGATGAGACCAATCTGAGCATGCTGGAGTGAAGATAGATGTTCAGTCAATATGTATAGTGCTGGGTGAGTCAGTGACAACTTTTTATGGTCAGTAATTGTGATTTTTTTTGCTACTGAATGCCCAGGTTTGTCATTTTGGACAGCCTAACAACTCCACAGATGAAACTGAAGTAGAAATGCTATTTTTAGTGGTGGTAACAGCACGATCACCTTAAAAGCCAATATGCTTTACAGTGGGTTTTTTCTCTTTTTCTTCCTTCCTATCCCGTGCTTTGTAAATGGCTTTGTATTCCTTTCCTCTGGAGCAGCGTATAGCATTAGAGGCAGAGGCGTTTTAGGCACAGCACATAAAAATGTTGGTGCTGCAAAACCAGAACCTACAAGGACTACTTCTCTGCAAGGGAACCGCCTAGGAAATGGCTACAGGATTCTGCTCATGTCTGGGTCTCGGGCATCTTGCGCAAAGTTATAGAGCGATACCTCAATTTATGTGGTCTCATAACAGCAATGGATCTTTCTTTCAAAGACAAACTGGATGTTGCAGGGTTTTTATTCCTTTTAGAGAAAGTTTGTGATGGACAGAGCCAAAATATGAGAAACCTATGCTCCTTTCTTAAGGAGGAGGAGAGATTGCATCAGATGTTTTCCTTGACAGGGATAACATCTACAGGGATATTGGTTGCAGAGCTACCGAGTAACATCATGTACAAATCTTTGTTTCTCCACACAAAGTGCTTAGAAAAGAGAAACAGCTAAAAGCACCCTATATCACATTGTTCCTTTAAAATACACACGGCTTCTATGTGCAGCACTGCTGGAAGTGTACACTAGAGTAGTACTAAAGCTTTGTAACGTGCTAGTGCTCATGTAGTCAGGTTGGTTTCTTTTCCTCTGCAAACATAAAAATGAAATAAAAGCTGAATGATAGAGAAGAAATGATTTCTTAGGTTTCTAGCAACTCTTGCATCCACTCAAAAGGCCAAACATAGGAAAACAGGTAATGCCAGTTATTATTAATCTTTTAGAGACTTCAACACAGGTCTCATTCCTAATATTAGAAATGTTTTCTTTATTCAAGATGAACTAATATATATCCATATCTGGCAATATATTTATGCCAACTAATTACATGTTATATTAAAAAAATACATAAGGTTCACTTTTGATAAGCAACAAATCACCACAGACATTTAAATGTCCTAAATTTCTATTTTCCATTTCCAGTGCCTGAACATTTCTGGAATTGTTATTTGCCATTTCTGTAATAGAAATAATTCCTATATATTAATAAGTGGTCTTTGTGCTCCAAATGGCATTTTTTTCTGTTTTAACAAACTCACTTTACACAAAAACTTTCCTCACAAGATATTGTTTGTTTCTCAGAACCTAAAGTCACTCACATTTTTATATATAGACTGCTACCACTACGGGTGTAGCAGTGGTGGAAGGAAAAGCTCCTGTGACATATAAAGAAATTGCAGAGTTTTCTGCCTGACCAAATCCCATTTTAAAGGATGGGTGTGGGCGGTCTGTTTTATAGTTGTATACGTCTATTTTTCACAGAAATCACACAGAGCTAAAAGAGTTTTTGTACACTCATAAATCTTCAGTATCAGTTGAGGGAAATGAAGGCTATGCAAAAATTTAGGAAGTGAAAATGAATGATGGTATCTCCAGAACTAATGCCTGAAATCTAATTAGGGATATTTGAGTTATTTGAATTGCAATATCCAGTTCCTGGGAAAAAGAGAGTGTGATTTTAAGTAGCATAAACAAAACAGGGAATTTGAACTTACAACTCATTTTCATTAAAAGAAAAAAAAACACATGAAGTAGTAGTAAGAGTATGAGAAACTAAACATGTTTTAAAATACTTACTCTGCCTAGTAGTTTCCTCTCAGAGATGATAAAAGTCATAGAAGATAAAACTGAATTGAAGAGAGGCTTTCTGTTTACTTAAGACTATAAAGCAATTCAACGAGACAGCTAATGACACAACCCAAAATTTTATACTTTAAACACAACGAAAGGGCTAAAGACAGAGTTCTTACCTGCATGTCTGGTGATGGAACCTTTTTCCTTTTAAGAAGCATTTATTGGGAGATTCTATACATTCACAGATGCATTTTGCAGGATTTAGCGGCTGATGTTTAGGACAGGTCTTTTTACATACACACTGGCACTTATCTTCATCAAATTCCTTGTTGGGCCCACAGGAAGCAGGGAGAAGTTTCTTTTTGCACATGCACTGACATGATGATCTGTCTAATTCTTTGTGAGGTCCACAGCTTGAGGGCCGCATGCCTCCTTTGCAGACGCATTGGCAGGTTTCTTCATCCAGCTCCTTGTTGGGTCCACAAATATGGAATCCTTCAGACGTGTCTAGAAATTCAGCAGAGAAGTTGCACAATTATCAGAATTTTGTCTCTACCCATCCTATATTTTTAAGGGAAGAAACGGTATTGAATTTGTACATTTTAAGGTGTTTTAAGAACAAACATATGTCCGAAGACAGGCAACAACCAGTAATAGTATCCATAAAGAAAAAGATTGGCTATTTACTTTTCATGTTTTTAATTTCTCCTTCAGGTAAATCAAAACACAGAACTACATTTAACCGTTTAGGCCAAACTGCTTACCAGAATCTCCAAGGTGAGAAGAGAAACCAAAATCATGCTGTGCCAAACATCTGCAAATTTGATTATTCCAGATATGATTTTTTGGACAGGTCTTGTTTGCCACGTGGCATCTGTGGAATGAAATATCCTGTTGATTTACTACCATAAAAACTCAAGGAAAAAAACCCACAACTTTTTTAGGTGCTAATTGTTTTTGTTTCACTCAGTTTCAAAAACCTTTCAAACAGCTTCAGCTCACTCAGTCTTATTTTTAACTCCTATCAAATCTGTTACTAATTAAGCTTCTCCCACTACAGGCGTGTTCAACCACTGGTTGAAGATACCTTCTCACATTTCAAGTTTTAGCTCTAACTTCTAGAAACTGGTATTTGTACTTTCCTAATGTAGTTTGGAAACAGATCTAACCCTTGAATGTAAGCCTCATATGAAAAATAGACCAGTATAAAAAAATTGCATGCCAAATACCTCATAGGTGATAACAGGCATAATTTTCTACGTTGATTTTTGCAGTATAAAAAAATTTTCATACATATAGACATCAAAATACAACTGATAATAGTTTCTGAATAAAGGCTGTAGACCAAATTCTAATTTCTAAAACAAAAGCAGATTATCAGGTTCCTTTCCCCTTTAACGTGAAAGTTATGTCACATTAACTGAGTCTTTCTCATCAGCCACTCCAATCCCAGAGAGCTTTCTTGAATCTAAAGATTTGGAGTTCAGCAGTGATGCTTCTTCACTTTTGAAATGAAAGACAATAAGCAAAGTAACCGTTTAATGCTCTTTACCTGCTGGAGTTTTGCAGCCAAGGTAGTGGTAAGCAAAGAAAGCAAAAAATCCTAACAGCAGGTGGTCTTTTTAAAGGACGACTGGACTGAACTTCACTAGTAGGTACACCACATAGAGAATATTTGTGTATTATTTGATCTTCCTTGCTTGCAATTTCTTTGTCACCACAGGTGACGTTACGACTTACAAGTCATGCCTAACTTTATGCACCCAGGCTGTGTCATTTATTCATTGTTTCTGTGGTATTTCTAAAATCCTCATCTGTTAAGACAGCACATACATTAGATGTTTTAAGCACTTTTCATTCCCCTGAGCACCATTACTCAAGCATTCAAAAATGCAGGTGCCGGGACACTCTTCCGTGATCATCATGCAAGTATACCGCTCCCCTTCACCACATTAAACGACTCTTTGCTTGTAAAGACGGCTGTAGTTTAACATCGCCCTGCATCGCCTCATGTTTTATCAAGCTGGTGTTTCCTGATTTCATTCTGCTAATGATCTCACTTTTGCTCCCTTCACTTGGCACATACGTCCTTCCGCCCGCCTCCTGATTCTGCTTCAGAAATAGTACGGACAATTTATGGACATACTTTTGTTTGCTTGTTTGTTTGTTTGTTTTTAAAACAGAATACAACTCACACCTGGAGCAGCCTGGCTTTAGCCAGAAGCATTTAAAACTAACTACAAAGGAAGCCAGGGTGACAGTATGAAGAAAACACCAAGTGCACATGAACCCATAAGATGACAAAGCTGACACAAAACGTAAGTTACCAGAACATGAAGAGAACAATATGTATTTCAGCGTGAGGGTTGGAGACACCCAGCAAAATGAACTGGAACTGCTTGCTTACAAATTCTATCTTGGTTGCTAGTACAGAAAATTACTGGGAGATATGGTTGAAATTTTAAAATTACTTATTATAATTTTTTAGGAAAGTTCAGGAAGCTAGAAAAAATAATCAGAGGCAAAACCACTTTGCAGAAAACTTCACTACCTCTTTCCAAATCATTGTCGACTCAACTAAAAAAATAAAAAATTTCAGCATGCTCATTTTGTTACCTGTCTGTGTCAGGACAGATTATCCCCAAGATGGGGAAACATTTAATGTGTACACCATACATCCAAAGTGCATCTAAAGCATGCTCATCAGCTCTGTAAGTGCTTACCTACAAACCATGACTGGATCTGAATTAAGTATACTGAAGGCCCCTCTGCTCCACCCCCACCCCAAATTGCTAAACTTCTAAAATAGAGTGACAATTTTCTCACTCAGTTGCATGTCTTGATGACATCCTATGTGAACAGAGAAGAGTACAACTGAAGATACCATAAATCCAAGAGGTATTCTGAAAGACTGGTTAACATGAAACGACATGCCTCAGTTCTGCAAGTACGTACAGGTAGCTACTACTTTTTAGAAGGAAAAAAAGGAAAAAAGTAGGAGGACAAGCAAAGCCCTAGACGTTAGTCATCAGAAAATATATTTTGTGCAGAAAATATATTTTGTATAAACAAAGATTGACTATTTGTATTCTATCTTACATGTCATTTCTCTCTTCTCTATAACACGTGCCTGTACATCGTGGCATAATCCAGCCTTGAATTCTTATTAGATCCCAAGTGTTACTACCCTAAAACCAGAGACTGTACTCTTAGGCTTTTCTTTTCAGTATACCTAAGAAAGTCATTACCATATTTCTGTCAAAATGAGCACGTAGACAAATACATGCACATATGCAGATCTGCCACTGTGACAAGAAAGTACATCGCCAAGTTTTACCTTTACAACAGTTTCACTAGCATTCAAACTTATAAATAAAAATATTGAGAACACTAGTACAAATTAAAAAAAAATCCAGTGGGATTCTGAAGAGCATTCAGGCACCCACCAGAAACATGTAAGTATCTTTCCTTTCCTTTCTAGAACGCAGAAGCACTGTGCTTGGGTTTTTTTGGTTGGTTGGTTGGTTTGGTTTTGTGGGTTTTGTTTTTTTAATTTATTTTCTTGTAAAAAGCCATAGATTTTTTTAAACTTAAAGACAGTACTTAACAGTAGATAAGGCCCATATATATTCTGTTCCAGTACTACTCAGTCTTACCTTTGTTGCAGCATGATTTCTTAATTCCCAGGACAGCCAGCTACCTGTGGGTACTGCTCAAAGTCTTGTAGCCGAATGCTTACTTCCCTCTAACTACAGGTAGCTGTTTCCTGGCTAGAATAAACTTTTGCACTGGTAATTACAACTGCTCTTAATCTGGGCACACTGAGAAGCTGCCAGCAGTCAGCATAATTTGACCTCATTATTGGCTCTTGGGTTTTGATTTTTTTATTTGTTAATTATGCAATTAATTAAACTATTAATAGTTTCTTTCCTAATATTTTTCTAATCTACTGTCTATGACCCATGTTTTGATGAACAAATTCAATAATTTGAATTCAAATAGAAGATAATCTGCATTTAGGTGGAACATGTCAGAAAGACATGAAAACACAGAGAAAACGACCGAGCTTACATCTCGGGGCATTTTGCACTATTCACTTGCCTTATTAAAAAGGTCTATAATTAATTCCAGTTTACCTTCTAGTCACTAGTTCTTCCATAAATCAGCTGTTAGTCTGTTATGTATTTTTGGCCTCCTAAATATTTATACATGAAATCATCACTCAGTCCTCTAAAATGAAGGGAAGGAGTTCTTCAAGCGTTTTAATAACACTTGCTTTGGAACCAGATCTCCTCTGTGACTTTTTTCATCCAAAATTGCCAAACAAATCAATATGCTATTTCTGTGGACTGTCAATTAACCTTTATTTTCCCTTCCCATTCTGTTTTGTTTTCACCTCTGGTATATGAAGACGTCCAAAAAGATTTGTAGTTAAAGGTTCCCTAAAAACAGGCCTTTTTTAAACAGTGTTTTAAATAAGAAAATATGGTTTGAGAGAGAAATGTGGTCTGCTACTTATTTGCAAAAGTAAGTATTTTTAAGTTTTCTTGATCACTGTTTGTTTGGTTTTTTGGGGTTTTGTTTGTTGTTTTTGTTTGTTTGTTTGTTTTTTTAAGAAGTTGATTTTACTGATGTTCCCTTTAGGCCTCAATTGCATTGTAGCCCTTTCCATGAAACAAACCCCGCAACCAACATTGTTCTTCATTTTTAAATCATCTAGCCCCGGTTTATCCACGGGGCAAAAATGTAATGTTACTTTAGTAACATTCTCTTCACGTAAAACAATATTGTCTCCTTTGCAAAATGCGATCTGCTACTACTACTGTGTAGTTCACCCACCTTAATTGTGAACGCTTCCAGCAATACTTTAAATCGAATTATATAGCCTTGCCCGTAATGCGAAAGGAAAGAAGAGTCTCATACTTACTGAGTTTGTGTTGCTGGCAAGGAGCGTCTTATGATAGAATGAACTTGTCTGTAAACATCCAACTTCGACATGCATCGGCAGGACGTGTGATTGGCAAAACTGACGGTTACGGGTTTGGGGCCATGAGAAAGAGGCACCGTGATCTCAAACAGCTATAAAAGAGAAAGCAAAGCAAAGAACTTTTTTTTTATAGATCAGTAACAGTACAACTAAAAATAATACAAGGACATGCAAAAAAAGCTGTAAGGAATTTAAGTTCAGGTTTTTGTTCTCTAGCATCATTCAGTGGCATATTCAATTATACTGCTAAATGATCATTATGTGCAAAACGAATACAATAGCTATGGTATGGCAATTAGCATTTTTAGTGTTGAACCCTGTTATGTGCTTGTTTGCTTACTATAACATTTAAACTAACATAAAAGAGGAAAATGTACAAAGAACTCATTTTTCTAAAGGAAATGACTTCAAATTGGCAGCCTTTTAAAAAATCTAAATCGGAACATTTGGAAGGTGCTTTAAAAAGTTGGGAAACAAGAGTAATTTAAAAAAGGGGTAAGCTACAACCTAATACATCAGTTGCACAATTACAAAAGATAGTGTAAAACAGCAATATATTGGACTTAGATCAAAACATTTTTGGGTGAACAAGTTTTGAACTGCAGCATACTATATATTTGACTTTCCAGAATTTGTATCAATGCAAATTATATGGTTACCCTAATGGAATGCATCTTGAACTATTGATTTTTTTCCAAGATATTAAGAAATAGCCACTATGAATAAAATAATCATGTATGTGAATGACTAAAATCCTAATTTTAGTGGGAAATGTAGCTCAACGGTGGAAGAGGACAACTTCAGCCATACCTTGTGGAAAAAACTGAACATGTGTTAAGAGACAAACAGTGAGACTCATTTCAGTATTCAGTTCAGGGCATCTCCTTTATCAAATTAAGAAGGCTTCACTGTAAGGCTCAAATCTCAATACTCTCCTGAAAAGTTAGTTAGGACAAATACTTTAGGTCAAAGCCTTAAAACAATTTTTTGGTAGTATTTTTCATAGGATAATAGTGCATTGTTGCCTTTTAGGCATTTAGTCACTTTCCAAAATATATTTAAGACTATTTCTGCATCTTCTGGGGACTTCGCTACCTTTAAAAACATGGTCATTAGTTATTATTCCAGTTTCAGCTGATGAGACTGTATAACAAGACTTTAATTTTTAGCCGAGATCTATTTGCAACGCTTTTTTATCATTAACAACTTTATAGTATGGCATATAGGCATGATGCAAATGTAATGAAAATATTGGTAATTTTAAATGATTCAAAACACAAAGTACATCTACAGGATGTCCTGGAAACAGTACCTTGCACTGAAGTAGGCAGGTGAGCCTGAGTACTGACAAGCAGGTAGGATGTATTCACCAAGTACCCGCAAGGTAAAAGGGCGCTTGTGTGGCCAGCAACAAAGTTCATGCTATTGATATACCTGAACTGTGCAACTTAAATCTAAACTGTATCAAGCATCAGCAACTCCAATAGATATTATCTATCTTACAAAACACATGGTGACATTATTTAGTCACTGTATCTTTAAAATTGGGAGTGCCATCATACAAGAACTGAAATGGCAGAAGTGTATTTGCAATTTATTCTGTTACAGAAAATTACAATGCTATTATTTTTGCTGCTAAAAGTACCGCATCCCTAGAATTAGTTTTAAATGTTTTTTTTTTTTTTTCCCCCCCACTAGAATCTAAAAATGCAAACTGGTATATATTTACTTCTGTAGAAGGAAAACCAAAACAGAAAATAGTTTCCTGCATCTTCCAAATACAATGAAAAAAACCTATTTGCCTAGGGAGCTACCATGGAAAGAGTTTCTCTTGTTAGACAGACTTCTAGCCAAAGCATATTAACATTTGGATTCTTGCTCCAGAGGCAAAATAAACAACACTTCTTAAAATTTTGGTCTTGAGTCATTAATAAGATTAAGGCTACAAGTCCACGCCTAGTTTAAAGTTTGGTATCAATAAAATTAATGCCTAAATCAATGTCTGCTTCTCTCGAACATAACTATCAGCAGATATACATCCAGGGTTTTCACTAAGTTCAACACAGACTTCTGGAAACAGACCTTCCAATCAATTTTTTTTAGACTTACAAACCTTTTTGGCTTCCAAACCCATATTGGCTCCTTTACCCTTATCTATTATAAAAGTTCCTTTAAATTAATCACAAAAGACATTCTTACCATGATGCCTCATCCAAAAAGAGCAATAATCATAACACAGAGCAATCATTTTCATACTAATATTTTATATGAAAATCGCTTTATGTACTTATTCATAAGAAAGATGGGGACAGACTTTTTAGCAGGGCCTGTTGCAATAGGACAAGGGGTAATGGTTTTTAATTAAAGAGGGTGGATTTCAATTGGATAAAAGGAAGATGTTTTTTCCCAATGAGGGTGGTGAAACACTGGCACAGGTTGCCCAGAGAGGTGGTAGATGCCCCATCCCTGGAAACATTCCAGGTCAGGTTGGATGGGGCTCTGAGTAACCTGATCTAGTTGAAGATGTCCCTGCTCACTGCAGGGGGGTTGGACTAGATGACCTTTAAAGGTCCCTTCCGACCCAAAGATTCTATGATTTCTTTTTAAAATATCCATCTGTTCGAAGGCCATCGTAGGTTTTGTAATAAGCACAATCTAAACAGGAAATCGGAGAGGAGGAAGGTGGTGGTGTAGATAGGAGACAGAAAGGACCACGTTTATGAAAAACAGCTTTCATTTCTGCATACAGTACATATTTGAGAAAATATATGCCGAGTTCTTTGGGTATGTGTTTTTTAAATATGGATCTTTAAACAGCTGGCAAAATTCACCTACATATGCAGGACTTGTATTTTTTTTTTTTTTTTTAAGAAGTTGTGCTTTTGGAAGGACAGCACAACTGTTGAGACCTCTGAAAATCTGGACAGCTAAGAATCTACAGCTAAGAAAGCCTTTACCATATTAAGTATCTTGTAAGAAAACCGATTCCTAAAACACATATATGAATTGAGGGACAGAACAGAGTATGGGCTTAACTACACCATTAGACATGTAGAGAGAATCTTCTGTTTTCTCCGCTCTCTTATAAGACAGTATGAACTTAACCTCATGAAATTTAACAAGGACAAGTGTAGAGTTCTGCCCCTGGGGAGGAACAACCCCATGCACCAGTACAGGTGAGGGGCTGACCTGTTGGAAAGCAGCTCCATGGAGAAGGACCTTGGAGTCCTGGTAGACAGTAAGTTATCCATGGGACAGCAATGTGCCCTGGTGGCCAAGAGGGACAAGGGTATCCTGGGGTGCATTAAGAAGAGTGTGACCAGCAGGTCAAGAGAGGTTATCCTCCCCCTCTGCACTGGTGAGGCCTCCTCTGGAGTATTGTGTCCAGTTCTGGGCTCCCCAGTTCAAGAGAGACAGGGAACTTTTGGAGAGAGTCCAACGAAGGACTATGAGGATGATTAAGGGACCGGAACATCTCTTGTATGAGGAAAGGCTGAGAGACCTGGGGCTGTTTAGCCTGGAGAAGAGAAGGCTGAGAGGGGACCTTATCAATGTCTATAAATATCTGAAGGGTGGCTGTCAGGAGGATGGAGCCAGTCTCTTTTCAGTAGTGCCCAGTGATAGGATGAGGGGCTATGGACATAAACTGCAGCACAGGAAGTTCCACCTCAACATGAGGAAAAACTTTACTGTGAGGGTGACGGAGCACTGAACAGGCTGCCCAGAGAGGTTGTGGAGTCTCCTTCTCTGGAGACCTTCAAAACCCGACTGGACGCATTCCTGTGCACCCTGCTGTAGGTGATCCTGCCTTGGCAGGGGGGTTGGACTAGATGATCTTCAGAGGTCCCTTCCAGCCCCTAACATTCTGTGATTCTGTGATAGAACTTGCTTTTCGAAAGCTGAAGTGAAAACCCACTATAGGGAGAACCGATAAAACTTAGTAACTGAAGATAAGTGTGATTCTTTGCATGGACCAAACTGCAGCTGACTAGAAAAAAGGGTATGTTCTCTTCCTCTGTTCTTGGAGTAGATTGATTTTCCATACTGCAAAGCGTAGCAGACTCCAGACCACTAGAGGTGGCAGTGTAGGACTATTGCTACAATTCCAAACCACCTGAAAGAGGTTCCTATCAGCCCAGCTGTCCTCCTGTTCAGCCTCAGGAGTACACCAAGAGAAATTTCACTAAAACACCTAAGACGTACCAATTTGTGAGCGGAAATGATGGTGAACATGAATTATCTTAGTCTACATTTATCCTTCCATTTAAACTGTGAAAGGTATTGGTTTAGACGTGAATATTGCTAACAACTCTTCCCATAAACACTTTACTGGTGCAATGCAAAAAAAGCCTAAACAATGTAAAGGTAGACTAGTTTCATTGACCTCACTGAATTACCTTCAGTTTGTTCAGGTAAATTCTCTTAATAGGAACATGTTTTACATCACCCACTAGTAGCTACTGTTTATACATAAAGTAAAACAAAGCCAACTATTTATGTTAGAGATTATATTATATTAGGTATTACATTTCTAGCCCTCACTTTTGAGAAGTGCTTAAAATGATACATGAACTAGCATTTTGAAAAAGAATGCAAACCGTTTCCTTAATGGAAGTGATGGAAGTGAAATACTGTGGTTGGAATTACTGATTTGTTCTTCCTACACTTTTTATTCCTCTGCACATGTTATTAGAATACTATATTCTGATGCATACTGAAAAAGGAGATATTTACTCTCTTCTGAAAATAAAAATATATCAAGAAGGGATTTCACAAGAAATAAATTCTTGAAAAGTAGTCTTTTACAAAAAACGTATTTAATACTCAGAATAATTCTGTTTAAATAATCTCTGGCATTTTGAAATAAGATTTATTCTAAAGAAAACCTACATTCTCCTCCCAGCTATGATAGCATCATCTCTAAATCCAATGAAGCTATTTAAATATGAGTAAACTCTCAATATACATAAGTTGGGTTTGAATTATCATCTTAATAAATCATTTCAAATTAGGTAAGATCTGACCTTCTTGAATGGTTTCTAGGTTTGTTAGCATCGCTAATTTATTTCTTGCTCATTTTCCTCATCCAATGGAACAATAAGCTCAACATCTGTTGTCACTACAGGGTATGTTTGGCAACATGTAAAAGCTAAATATCAATTGAGAAATCCACCATAAGATCTCTGTATGAGGCTGGTTCTTGACTCCCTTCTTTTCTGGCAACATTGCTAGTTGTGGGTACCATTGCTGGTACCCACATTGCCATATGGGTACCTCTTCTTGGAGATCAGATGGCTTATATTTCTGTTTGATACCTCATTCAGTAAAGGATTGATTTTACTGTATTTTGAGAGGCCCAAATCTTCTTTCCCTTCCCAACTTCAAATCAGTAGAAATTGGACTAATTCATCACAGATTCATTAAGGTTGGAAAAGACCTTTAAGATCATCAAGTCCAACCATCAACCCAACACCACCATGCCCACTAAACCATATACTGAAGCAAAATGCTATAGTCAAAAGGGAAAAGACATGTCTTTCAGGTCTGCCCAAGGGCCAATGCCTAAAGACAGACATTCAGGACTAAAGACTGCAAAGAACAAGCTTCAGTCCCCTGAAGAACATGAGATCCAACAGTAGTAGGAATTAGGGCAATTTTTTCAAAGTGGAAACCTTCTATGGGTTGTACTTTTGAGAAAAATGTTAGTAATTATGCTACATTAAACAGCAAATGAAAGTACATTAAATGAACATTGCTAGAGTTAGAGGCAAGTACTCAAAAGTTCGTAGAAAAATTCAGACTCAACTTGCCCATGCTGTCCTGTATATTTGTGCTAGCAACACTGCACTGAGGTCAGGAAACCAGTGAAAAACAACCAAAGCAATATGGGATAGCATAATTTAAGACTATTACATATAATAAAACAAAACAAATCCCAAAATTGCAGCCAAAGCTCTGCCCTAACCTCTTCCGTATGAGCTAATATCATAAATAACATACTATTAATCTCAGCATATAACACACTAATGAAAGCTTTACGTAACTGAACAGCAGAAAAACTTACATAGTTAATGCATTTCAAACAACTTAACATGTGCCACTCAGCCAGTCTAAGGCTGTTTTGTCACAGACACCCAGCTTGCAAGTCCTGCAGTCCTCCTCACCATTTCTAATATTTTTTTTTCAAAGCACTGTGTTCAGCCCTTGTTTCCTTAGGTCTTCGCCCACTATGATGATTGTCCATACCAACTTCCCCTCATTTCAGCCTAGCCAAAGTTTCCCTTTCAGCCAATCAGCCCATGAAGCTTGATTTCCCTTCCCTCTTTTTGGGCTCCTTAGCATAATTTTTAGCATTCTGGCACACAGACATCTTGTCCCATTTACTTTTGGATCAACCAGGTTCCTTCCTTCCCAACATGATAAAAGTGGGAGTATCAATGACAGGCTCTCCCTAGAAGATGGGATTTAGGTGCCCAGATCTGAAACTGCATCAGATTTTTCTTCAGCTCCAAGTTATAAAATGTTCTAGTTACAAACATATCCAAGTTCCATTTGCTTCCGAGGTCTTTTTTTAAACACTTAAAAGTATGCAGACTGTCTCAAAGATAACAAAACACACATTCCTAACGCAAACAAACAAGTACCATATCCTTTACCTAAAAGAAGGGAACACAAAATTTTTTTTCAGAGAAAAAAAAAATCCCAATTTTTTTTTTAACTGTAAAGCCATATACACTTTGCTCTCACTCTGGTCTACGGAAAAGCAGAACCACCATTTTTGCTGAAGTTTTAAAGCAAAAAGCTAAAAAGTAAGACCACCACATCAAGCTGAGTCAGATATCTGGCAGACAAAATTTCAACCCCCACTGTTTAAAGAATAGCGAAGTTAGGCTGAGAATGACAATAAAGTTTATAATGGAATATGTTGGATAATCTTTCTGTTAGGCTGCTTCAGCTAGAGTTGCTTACTATTGAACAAGACTATGTGTGACTATAAATGTTTTTTCCCCGCTTTTTTGTGTAATGAAAAAATTCAAGAGCCTTGTACAGCAAATGGCTTAAATGGAAATTTTGTGCTAAAAACATGACAGTCATTGGTACTATATGGATTTTTTAAAAAATAGTTTTGGTTGCAGGACATTTTTTTTATTATTATTTTTTAAAGGATATGTATTTCCTGTAGTTGCCATTGACAATTATCAAGACGACTTCATATCTGTCTTTCAACCTAGCCAAACTTGAAATGCTCATCTTCAAAAATGAAGGATGGCAATTTTTCTTCATACGTTTTGACTACACAATTTGTAATAAGGTGTATTTTAGGCTTAATACTTAACCTTCATTCCACTGCACCAGCCAAAATTAAATGGCAGCATATCCTACAGACCCAAATGCCAGCTTCTTATGCTTGTATTTTCTGTCTCCCAGTACAGACAGGTATTATAATTAAAGAACTTTTCAGACTAACACAAAGGTAAATTAATAATTAGATCACTTCTGCAATCATGTGCGCAACTACTACAAACCTTTTTTTTTTCCTGATTGTCATTCTTTTACACATCCATTTTTTAAATCCTTGGAGATCAGCGCATATTCTCTGTACTGTACTTCTCAGGTGAGAAGCACAGCAACAGGACACTGGGCAAAGGTGTCTCTGACTTGCTCTACCCAATCAGACTTGGCCTTTGGCAGTCCACAACCTGCAATTACTGTGATGCCAAGTGCACCAGTCCCCTTCTTCCCAACCTTGTTATTTCTTTGGCTATCCTTGCCAGAGCTGCGTGGTCCCACAGACCACGCCACATAGTAGGCTCTTTTCAGTTCCCACACGGGCAGTGCTCTTCTTTTATCCATTTATAGAGCTACAGTGGAGAACAGAAACAAGGGTAGGGCCAGAGTTTGGTCCACAACGTACAGCTCAGCATGATTTTAACCTTAAAAAAAAACCAAAACAGATATATGTGTGTGTGTGTGTGTGATTGTGTGTGTATATAAATAAATAGTCTAAGAGCAGCCAGGAATCTCTGAATGCTTGACCAAAAGCACTATCAGAATTCCTGTAAAAAAATTTTCCCATATATTTCTTCTCACTGATCCTTAGGAATGCATGTATTTTTGATTCATTGCATTGATAGCTCCTGCCTTTAGACTAGAAGAACTTCCTGCCATACTTCCCAGAAAAACTGTGGATTTCTATACAAAGTAATTCTTTGCTTCAAGTGGCTAAATTAATTTATTCAGTACTATCATCACATGTGCCAATATCCATTGTATCAGCACACATGAAATTATTATGATGACCACTAACTTCTGAAATATAATCAGAACTTCTATTTTCATATCAGGCTGAGGGAAACTTATCATTCTAGATACTTTTGAAATAGAGGATTTATGTATGTTTTTTTCCCCAGATTTACATTAACTACACGATGTTCTTCTGATAGAATGTGATTTATTTTGGCAGGTTTCCCGTAAATTGATTGACTCTCAGTTTCCGTTGCTTGTTATCTTTGCAATTCCTAAAGTGTCAGCCAAATATAACCAGCGTAACAGAGTGCAATGTGTCTAGAGAGATTTTCAAGCTAAAGATGTAAGACTGTTTGATTTCAAAACTCTAAACATCTCTATACTGGAAAAAATGAAAATAAGCTATTTGAGAAATGGTACATCATGATTATTTAGCTATCTAAGTTTATGAAAAAAATGGTATTTCAAGGCTTACGTATGATACAAGAACAGGTAACTTATCTAATGCATTACATATCTATTTAATATGCTTGGGTTCCTTATTCTATCTTTTTATATTTGAATAACTTTTTTTTCAGAAATTTTAACAAAAAACATTTAAAATTTATACTGCTGTATCTCCCACTATCAATAGTACCTACTATATCATTACAATCATCAGTTTAAAATAGGAGAATGCATGGGAAAAGGCATAATGGTAAAGCTGAAAACAACCGAAAATTCTTGTGACATATGAGTCTCCAAATTGTGTAAAGGAACACCATGTACATCTCAAATATGGCAAACAATTTCAAGCTGTGAACTTGTTTCCTGTGAGAAAAGCTCGTCTAAATCTAATTTCAAACCGCTTGGAAAGATGTTTTCCCTTGAGGGACTATGACTGTAACCATGAAACAAGAAGATTTAGGACCTTTACATCAAATGATCTGAAAGAAGCCAAAAAACTGTCCATCCTGCCAGCCAAGAAGGAGAATGGAATGAGATGGCTCTTTGACATCTGCTCGCTGCCTCTCTTCAACCTATATGCAAGTATCTATAGGTGAGGCATAAAAAAGTACAGCTGAGGGACAGGCCGTTGCTACACCATGTAGTTCCGATCTTTGTAACCGCTGTTGAATTACTCATGTCATGGAAACACAGAATAGCTGTTTGATTAATAACAAATTAGAGGAAAAGACCCAACACAACCACACCACAAAACCAAAACCCAACCAACCACCTTCCCCATAGACCTTTATCAGACAAGCCACCACTTACAAAGTTGGGCTATTGCAGTGTCACGGATCAAGGAGAAGAAAAAAATTTACTGCATTTTATGAATTAGCCTAGGGGGTCCTCAAATGTTTTCATAGACCTTGTACGACATCTAAATTAAGAAACTGTCTCATACCCAATCATGATTGTATAAACACCCTTTAGCAACTACAGAAACAGGTTTTGTGGAAAAAATGGTCTTAAAAGCAAAGCAGAATATTTTTCTATTTTTCTCTTAATAAAGTTAAGTAGCTAGAAAGGAGGAACACAGCCCAAACTAGAGAACTATTGACCTCTCTCTGGAACATCCCAGTGTTCCACATGCCAATCTGAGAACATCTGACCTAGTCCATTTTCCTAGCAATCAATGACTTGCTCCCCATAAAAATAATTTCTATGCTTAGCTCTTTTCTTTTTAATTAATTTTGATGAAAGCGGATATCAGCTTTCTTTAGATTTTGATATCTGGAACCAATGTTAAAGCTTGCCCTCACAGTAAGACCTCCAGCTGAAAAGTTAATTTCCCATTAAGCACTTTTTCTGCAGGGTGAACAGTATCAAGCTTATCTTATAGACTTTATGCACCAAAAATAAAGCTACAAAAATGGTGACTTACAAAAAATCAAAAGATGCCTGATTACTAACCATTTGTTCTCGTTTAACTCAGGATAATAAAAGGAAAACAGTAGTGAAAATAGGTGTGTAGGGTACCTGAATTCCACAGAAGGGTCTTGAATCCAATACTTTTTTCCTCCTAATTCTCATCTGATATAGGGCAAGCTGTGGTCACATAACTTTAAAAAGATTTGAGATGATGAAGAGATATAGCTATAGCTCTCTTCCTTTTTAAGGTTTTTTTTTTTTAAACTGCATTCTGTCAAGGACCAGATAAAACTGGAAAGCAGAAGCAAGATAGAAAACTCAGAGATTAAATTGCTTGCTTTTACAAAATAGGTAAGAAAACAAAACAGTGTTATTGCTGCTTTCTTCTTTCTTATAAGTCCTTTAACATTTTTCTTTTCAGAGGACTCTCAAATCTTTAACTACTCCTATAACATACCATCAGCAATGACATCAAGAACTTAAAAAAAGAAACTAAGTACTAGTGTAAAGAATTTCTACTAGGCAAAAAAATTACTTCACTCAATACATACGAACAGAAAACTGAACAGAAAGGGATTATTTACCCCAAACTGACATGGTGCTCAAAGACCAGAAAATCTGTGCTAAACGCAACAACTCTCTCTGTAACTAGACCATCCTTTATTGAAGTAAGTTAAACTTTATAAATACTTTAAAAAAAAAAAACACAAAAAGTACATTTGCATCTTTAAAGCAACTGGAATTAGGACAGTTGTTTGTGGGACCAACTACAGGCTTGAACAAAACCAATGTTGTGGTTTTCCTCATTTATGCTATTTGAGTTACATTATTCCTGTGCTCTGTGGCTGTCTACCACTAGCTCACACTTAGGATTGAAAATTCAGACAGACAGATTTGGTGAGAAATGAGGACAGAAAACGTATTTTTTTTTAAAAATAGGTTTTTTCTGTTTTCTTCACGTCCCCTTTTCCTAATCCCCTCTCAAGAAGGCTCAGAGCACGAAGAAGTTTCATGATAAAGAAATGACATTTCCATGGGCTACAATTTTACAGCTTTGCAGTTGCGTGTCTACCTTATAAACACGTACTGCATCTTCAGCTAGATGAATCTACTTGAAAAAGGAAGCAAGATTTACGCTAAAATTAGTTCTCTTCGAAGTATCATAAAGACGAGATAAAAAGAGAAAAAGCCCACAACCAACAAAAAACCTACCAAATACTGTAACAAAACCAAAATACCCAAAGCAAACGTTTTGAAGCATGACTATTTTCACATTTTGGCGGGAAATATTGTTGTAATATAATGTGATAATTGTTATAGCTACATAAAATAGAATAACGCATATATGCTTTTCCTTCAAAGGCAGCTCACAGGCTTAATGCATAATCTCTGCATACTCCTACCTGATCACTAGCCCTGAACTGGAAGAATAAAGAACATACATACACCTGAGGAAGATGCATTAGAACAAAGCAAATGGGTACATTATACTAATATCCCTTAATACAGTAAAGTTCAGTTCCTAAAAGGCTTTATTTGCATCATGTATCCTGTCTGCATATGTCCTAAAAGAGCCTTTGCTAATAAAATTACAGGCTACTTTTCCAGGGAGTGCTTGCCTCATACAGTAGGCAAATGGTACATGCCAAAAAAAGGCTAGAATTTAGTTTCATGGAGAATCTGAAAACTGAGAACGGGACAATTTTTTTTTTTTTCCCATATATATTTGAGGGGAAAAAAGTGTTAAACGTTTTCTTCCAGGCAGTAGTCTCCTCAGCTGTTTTTCCTATGTATTTCCGATTTCCAACTCTGGAACGTACTTATTTTCCTTCCTCACAGTAGCAATAAGAAGGTTTAAAATATGCATGATCATAAATGAATTTGCAACGAGCATTTGGACTATAAGAAGTGTGAGAACTTACTGTCTTGCTGATGTAATTTGTGCTGATATTCATACACTGGAGTCCTTCGCTATTGCAGCAGCCTCCACATCTGTAGATGGATACACATGGGGGTTTAAAGAAGGTGTTTGTAGTTGCTCCAAACTCTTTTCCCACATCCACACACACTTCACGTGGCATGCACTGAGTTTTTCTCCATTCAGTATCAATACCTGCCAAGTTATAGGGAATTTCACGTGTTATATAGTAACTGTTCAAAAACAATACTCTCCTGCAGTAAATTAGTAGGATTTTTTTTTTTAAGTTTAGAACCAGAATGTCCATTGCTAGTCACACCCTTTATTCAGTGAAACACACATCTCTGTGTGCTAACTTCTAGCTACTTTTTCTTCTTCATAGGGATGTGACATACTGTCATGAAGCAGAAAAGTCACAGTGGAGCTAAAGGGAACCTAACAAAGTTGGGCAGATCTTAGGACATCCATAGCTAAAGCTGCACGTGTCCTTTCTCCTATGCCTGGGGTGAGCCCCACTTTGAATGAAGTCTAAAAGTACTGCACATCTCTGCAAAGTAATCTTAACCAGTCCCACACAGTACTTCACTTGGATACTATATATGAAAAACATTAAATTTGATGCCTACACACTTAATGTGAAATTAGTTTGAATACATGTTTACTTTGTTAACTACAAGAGTATAATTTAAAGCAAAAGGTTATTATTTAGCAATTATGTAGACCATATGATTTAATCTGAAAGGTGGTATTTTTTGTGCCCAGATCTCACACACAAATTTGGGTAAACGTTTTACACAGTGTTACAGAGCCTTTTGCCAAATGCAATCTTACACTAAACAGCCCTGAGACTTGCAGCTGTACAGGCCCTTTATTATCTCCTGGAGCTAGTTTTTGTTAGGCAACCCAGTGAAAATGGAAATTTCACCTCCCTTAACATCTCCATTAGGGTACATGATTTTCAATATCATGTCAAAAAATACACCTCCTGCTATAAACCCTGTGTTCCTCTACCTGCAAACGCTTGCTTAAACTGAAAGCTAATTATATTTTTATCCAGGCCCTCTGAAACACTAGGGGGTTTTGACATATTTGTTTCAAAGCTGTTTTTTTCCGATTTCAGCGTAACATCATGACAACTGCCCTCTTGTAACAGGAAAAAGCTACACGTGGATTATTTGGCCTCCTAAAGCAGTAACATGAGAGAAGAAAGCATTACCAGCTGTGACGTAATTGCAGAAAAAGAGCAGAAGCAGTTCAATGAATCCAACTATTAGTACCCTCCTCGCTTTCTGCAAAATCATTATAGCCTCTACAAAGCAGGATTCCTTATAACCTGAAGACAAACACTTAACTTCTTATATCTGCTGAGCTAGGAAAGTAGTTTGTACCCTTCCTACAATGGATGTACCAAAACCAGCTCTGGGGAGCGATTTATTTCATTAGGCATTACATCAAATGGAACTGCTGAAGGTGGTTTAACTGACGATGCTTAGAGTCTAAAATATTTTTGACACAACTGACAAGGCTTTGGATTTTAATTTATGATGCGTTAGAACGTGTTTTGTGTCCTGTACTTACTTTTCAGGATCTCTGCATTATAGTGTGCTGCGGCAAATTTCAGGGAATCATCTGATCTTGTGTCAAAGCTGGAGTGTTCCCTGTTGTGTTGCCAACCTCCTTTCCTCAATTGACATTTGAACATTTTCCAGTATTCTGGGTAAAGTACTGTCATGAGTTCATCCACACTGGACACAGACCGCAACTGCTCTTCCAGGTCTTTGCTTGCATGAGCCTGTCAAAGTAACATGCAAGATTAATTACTTTCTCTATTACACAAGGTTTGCTGGAAACTAGCCTGAAAAACAACTCAAACATTGTAAAATAAAGTTGTGCTCAAAGGGGTCCTCATTACAAAAACTGCTTTTGTCAGTCAATGCCAACAGTACCATAACAAATACTGAAATATTTTGCTTCTGCTACTGATTCTTTATCATACTTGGAGTTGAAAACGTGCAAAAAAGGAGCTATAGAATTAAGCCTATACTAGTACAGTTTGCAGATTGAACGAAAAAAAAAAAAGGCATTTTTATTGTGGAAAGAAAAGTTTTCATGATGGCTTCCTTGGGCAGCCTGTTCCAATGCTTGACAACCCTTTCAGTGAAGAAATTTTTCCTAATCTTCAATCTAAACCTCCCCTGGCACAACCTGAGGCCATTTCCTCTCATCCTATCACTAGTTATTTGGGAGAAGAGGCCAACACCCACCTCGCCACAACCCCCTTTCAGGTAGTTGTAGAGAGCAATAAGGTCTCCCCTCAGCCTCCTCCAGACTGAACAACCCCAGTTCCCTCAGTATCGCATACTCTTGAAGTAACACCAAATTTTTGCCCATTTTCCCTTAGTCCACGAAAATTGAAACACCCAGAAATGCAAAACCAGTGAAATTAGAAAAAAAGAAGAAAATAATTCATGTTATTTTGTACCTTTTCAGTGAAAACCTTAATAAGCAAATTCTATTATAAAGCACTAATCCTTAAGTCAGTAGGAGTCAAGGATTTTGGTACCTTTAAGAATCCAAACTGCACACTCCCTCATGCTAAGAGTTTTAGCTGAAACTCTTCAGGGCTCTAAGCACTACACTGCTTAAATTGTTGTTTCAAGAGTAGCCTCAAACGCTGTGAGCCCGCTTTCTTATTTGCTGGCTCATACACAAACTCACTGCAATTGCATTTTCCTAAAAGACTCAGATTTCCATTCTAATTTCTCAATTATCTGGAAGATTCCTTTATTCTCTTAGATAAAACAACATATTGAACCAAAAGACTGCTGCTGTTCCCTGCCCAGCCTTCTCATCCAGGAATTGCTGACTTTCCAAAGGGAAGGGCAGGAAGGAGAAAGAAAAGTACTGAAGAACCTTTAGCCACCTTCTCAGCTTCCGTGACCCTTAGATGGCAGTGTGAGACACAAAATACAGAGGTGCGCTTTGTAAAAGGTGTCCAGCAACTGGCTGCAGACTCTCTACTGGTTAATACAAAACTGTTGCCCCTGTCCAAATAACACCAGGCTGTAACAGTGTAAAACGTGTGTCTAAAACTAGAAATACGAAACTATAGAAAATAAAATGTAAGATTCCTTATCAAACTCCACTATTAACAAAGAAGTCGTTCTTTTAATTCAGTGATTTTGAACATTACGTAAAACAACTAGTTGTGAACTAGCTCACCTGAACCAAAACTGCTCCTTGCCTCGCAATAAACTAAAAGCGTACAAAATGGCACATGCTGTTGCATCCACTTCCTTATCGGGTACCAAATCCATGAGAAACACCCCAGTAAGGCAGATTCACAGACCTCGTTTCTGCAACTACAGAAGCCAAAGCTAATGCAGATTTCAAAGTCACTTTATATGTCAAAGCGTTATGGAGTAAAAATAAAAACCCAATGTTTTCACTAAAGCCTGGCTAACAACAGTATCACGACAGACTACTTTGTCATGGGAGGTTTCATCAGTCAAGATATCAGTCTCAGAAACGCACTCATTCAGGACTTCATCTCTTTCCCTGCCTGCCTAGGAAGGGTCATCTATGACCCAAGCCACCCAGCAAGCAGTATCTTGGGGCCTTGCCTTCAAACGCGTCAGAAACACAGAGCATTTTGCACCCCACCACCACCGCTCTCGTTGCGGGATGCCGCACAGGTTCTCAATCAGTGGGTCACAGACAACAGTCCAAGCTGAAGAAACAACCAGTTTGGTCACCGTCTGCTCGCTTTCACCTCTCTCCAGAGGTGAAAAGAGGTTTCCTGAAAGCTGCTTGAGTAATGGGAAGTGGGTCGCTGCACCAGCGCGGTAAATGCCGGCATCGCTGATGCGTGCCTGCCACGCGATGGGAACACGCATGGCACAGTAGATCACAGCATGGAGGCAGCATGTCACAAGGCTAGATCCCAGCCTGTTATGTAAAAGGCTGATGATTTCCAGAAATGGAAACTCTGTTTAGCCATCTAGCATCTGATCCTAGGAGGTCCTAGCAAGCCATGGGGTGACGTGGAAAAAGAATCCAACCAAAGGTTCACCAACCTTTGATGAATCCCTCAAAAAGCCGTGCAGCTCACTGTAGACAAAATGTTGGCTATTGCTGTTTCAAGATATTCAAGGTAGAGGCCTAGATCATCAGGAAAGTAAGTATTGGAACTCAAAATTACTTAGTTGGTAAGAAGCTGGGGTATGGAGCAGAAAACAGGTTATGTTTGTTAGAAATAATGTGTGTTGATGAAATCCTCTTCGGTCAGGAAATCAAGTCATGTCATTTCCAGCTGGACAGAAAATTTGGTATACATGTATAAGATATGTATGAATAAAAGTGAAAACATGAAGAAACTAGTGGCTTTAATAAAGTATTGTATCAAATTTAATAAAGTATTATTTTCAAATGCATTTCTTCCTGGACACTCCATGGGCCAGTGTGCCATGTACCTACAACATGAAGTGCTCACTTAATATGAATAAAAGGAAAACAATTTCTGGAGCAGATATATAAAATTACTTTTTTTTTCTCCTAAAAGGTGAATCATCATTATTGTCTCTGCATTATTTTGTGCTTACTTTAATAAAGCCATTTGCTTGTAAAGATGGCTTCAATTCAAACTTAAAAATACACTGTGGGAAACCAACTTGATCACTAGAGGGCTTTTGTTCTCCCCCTTCTCCAGATTTAGCAAGAAAGGGAGAAGGAAATCCATACATGTATACTAAATACAGTACACACAATGCCCGGAGTTAGGGAAAAAAAGCATAGAAAATATATGTTGATTTTTCAATATGTTTCCAATTTTACCTTGACACACAGATCAATGATCTCTTCCTGGTATATTCACTGTAAGTCTATGAAAGGCATGTATTTTTTAACTGCAGCAAATTACTCTCATCTGTGTCAAACTGCTTAAAGGAACATATGTGTAAGGAGCTTGTGGAGTGATTTCATTTTGTACAACAGTCAAACTTTATTGTTGACATGAACATAAAACGAAATCTTCTATTCTGGTTGATTAGAAGAGTATGTCGTGCATACAGCAAATGCATCAGATCATTAAGGATTGTCAAAAAGAGTTTCTAAATGTTTAAGAGAGGAATACAACTACTTCTGTAAATATAATAGTTGTCTGGCAACATTTTTTATTTTGTCCAAATTTTGGTTAATTTCACAAAAATATACTGTCTCAGTCCCTACCTTCTATTCCAAATTCTTTACTCTTTCTTAATTGTGCATTGGCTTTTAGTGTAGGACACTGAAAAAAATTTAAAACCTCAAAATGGTTTTGCAATGGAAATCTAGACTTCAACACCGATTTAGAATTTATGACAAGACACAAAGAAAGTAACATCAACAAAAAGGTGCTACAAATCAGAGGAGCTATAAGTTTTCATTAATCCTATGCAAGTCCAGAATAGCGAAGTTTAGAGAGAAACAGTGTTTGTAGATGCAATTACTGTCACCAAGCTAGTTATTCCCAAATGTAATTTTGAGCTTAAACAAACAAAAACTCCCAAATAATTGTTCTATTGTCTGAAAGTAATATAACATTAACAAATGTTGCGATAAGAGAAATTCTACAACTTTCAGCACCAAAGTAATCTTTTGATAAATGTAAACAGTCCACTGATTTTCATATAATCATTTGCAGTGCACTCCACATGAAATCCTGAAAACAACTGCTTTATACAAAAGTCAAATTTTTTTTTCTAAAATGAGTTTTCCACATGAAAACCAACTGCTTTAATGTTTTACTGGCAAGACATACTGGGATCTATATTCTACTTCGAGAAAGAAGCAGCAAATCAGTATTGTCAGTGCCTGCAGAGCAAGGAGTTTTCTCTGTCCCACGTTTTCTATTTTCATTGTTCTTTTAAGTCAGTTAAGGGACTGGGGTTTATGCCTCCCCCCCCCTTTTTTTTTTTTTAAATACCACCACTGCCTTCATCAGTGTTTATCTCTGTCCTTTGGTTTGCCATTCTACTGGTTTTGTCATTTTTAGGTATTATCAACGTTGACCTACATGATCACCTAAAAACACTACAAGCTATATTCTGGAGAAAGACTAAACCTTTGACTAGCCAATCTCTACAAAATGATAGATACTATTGAGGAAAATAACAACTTAAAAATACAAGAACAAATGGAGAACACAGTAAAGACAAGCTTGCTTCATTTCACGTCTTCCATGTTATTTCCCGAGGAACAGGGGAAATGTCAAATACACATATAAATAAAACAGTAAAGCTTGATGACAAGCACAGTCTCCTCACTATTATTTATTTAACTTAGGAACATTTTATCCTTTATTTATGTTTTTCACAATGTGGCTTTCCATTACATGGTATGTCCAGTTTTTCATAAAATTATAGTTTTCAAGGGGAGGGTCAGAATACCAAATAAGCTCTGTATCCATTAACAAAATCAAATCTATAATAGATTTTCCACGCATTACATTTGTCTTTCACATGTCCCCAGTGTCTGCCTCCATTATTAATAACAAAGGTCAGAACACTTAATATTTGGCAGCACACTTGACACATAATTGATGGCGCAATGTACTATAATGGTACTATATGCATCTGCTCCAGTTCTAGTTGTCAGCGCATTTCATTTTCAAGCATTTTCTTAACAATTCTTAATAGAAAAATGCTGTCTATAAACCTCTCCACTTTAATATGCTTATATTCTGTATTTACTGACTGAAATGTATTAAAAATCAAGTAGTTCAATCCAAATGTCGAAACAGTGCGCAAACAAATGTGTATTAATATGCAAGAAAAGTATGTATAAACAATTCACATATTTTATTGTGTTTTTAATGTACTTCAGTGCTAGTTTTTCAGAAGCGAATGCCAGTAAAAAAAGAAAGTATCCTAATATCTCAGCCATACTTAATAATAAATTCAACCTTTTTGTCCCCCTCTACAATCATGCTTAGAATAGCTCTGATTTTGATCTTATATGCACCAGTTTGTCACTAGTAAAATTGAATGACTGTCTGCAGTTGCAAACTTTTAAGTTACCATTGAATATAGTAACAAAACAGTGCCTTACAGAATTGAAACGGTAACAGTGAGCATGATTTTTTGTTTCACGTTACTTTAAAGAAGTCATAAGGTCAGTGCAGTTAATTTGAACTAAATCAAAACATCATGAGAACAGCAGAGAGAGTGGAATTGGTCTCTGTTCCAAAGAGCTTACAAAGCACAGCAGACAAAGATAAAAAGTAAGAATGAAAGTATAAAATAAATAAAATGGTCTGAATTATATTATACTTTAAGTGACCTCTATTCATTCTGGCATTTTAAATACCAAGAATAACATCAGGCAAAGAAAACAAATAAATGGGGGGAAAGGGGGTGTGGGGAATGTACAAAGCAGATTGGCAAGGAAAGATAAACAAGTTTGAGGAGAGATTTGAAAGAGAATTTGTTAAAAAGGAAAAAAACCCCACACATTGGGTACGAGGATAAGCTTAAGATTGCAGAAGTTTCAGTTCTATATTATACATTACATTTTTATCCAGAACACTTTTGGAGAGGAAGATGTATGAACTGCCAGAAAATCATCCTAGGCTTATATTATTTAATATTGCTCTCCTGTTTATGAGTACAAGTATTTAAGCTGAAGTAGGTAGTGCAAAATTTCCATTTTTTTGTGTGTCAGCATTTTCCAAGTAATATTTAGATATTCTTAGAAAATGCTGAAAAGCATATCTAAGATTATACATTTGCACAAAGGCACTTATGTTATGTCCTTCAGTCAAACATTTAGCTGCTGCTGAGGTTCTTAAACACTCTTCTTAGCTGTGCTTATTCCTCAAGTACCTGCATTCCTGAATGGTTCTCAACCTTCCCTAATAAAATGCCAGTACTTTCATGCATTCAATGGGAATTACTTATGAAAATAGCCTTTTTTGATCTGAGTCTGATTTCCTTAGGAAGCAGAGAGAGAGGAAAAGTCATTCTAGTTGCTTTCTAGAACAACTCCCTGCTCTGCTGCCTGGTTTCTTTAGAAGGTCATCTTAGATGGCCAGTTCTCCCTGGTTTCTATGAGCTTGGGCAATTAAGACTCTGCTGTAGGTAATAGGGTATCTGATACAATTACAAGATGGTAATGCCAGTGCCATGACAGAAATCCATACCATCTAGACAGTCATGCACATGTAAATAAAAAAAGGAAAAGTTGTCAAATACCATTCCTGACCATAATAGAAAGCAAGCAGTTTTGAGAAAAAGCATTGGTAGCACCTTAGCCAGACATGGAATATCTGCTACTTTTTTTGAAGAAATTTTACAAGTAGATTATAGTAACAGAAAAGGCTTTGTTCTCACACACTTCAGCCTGATCTTTGAAATTTGCATTGTTCCACAGCAATAGTCTTCAATTTGTGGTCATAAATCCCTGCAGACTATTTCTAAGAATACAGCAAGCCATAATTGCAAAATAAAATACAAAAATCAAGCCGGTTATCAATAGACTCAATTCACTATTCAGGAGCTCGCACTAGATGAGCCCACAAAGTAAAGGTCAAAGGCTACAGAGCAGTCATGGAAATTTGTGGGATAACCATTTGCTGTTTAAGTGCAGCTGCATCTGGATGCTTTAATTGGTTCAGAGACTCATAGTGAATCTTCCAGCTAGCATTATAAATAGATGGGGAATCAATAAGGATTTGGATTATTGCTGGTGAAAGGCTTACATCTGATTAAGTCTTGGAGACACCAGGCAGTGCAATCTGTACCAGAGGAGATTTGTGTATTATTTTCTTGGTCACCCGCAGCTACAGCAATCAGTGGTGACAAATGTGAGGATGACTGTGACTAGGTGCATGACCAGAAGAAAGAAAGGGTTAACCATTTGTAAGTAAAAACCATTTGTAAAGTAAAAATAGAGGACAACATTTTGATGATTGCTTGGTTATCAAGGCGGCTAACAGACACGGCGATCCGATGGAAAGGAGACGTCTAGCAGCACGAGAACATCAGTGTCCTCCTGCAGCTGGCGAGGCTCTGGGGCCAGTTGTGTGTGCCCTGGCTGTGAGGCATCTGGGTTGATGCCACACTGCAGTTCTGAAGAATCTGACACATTATAAAAACTATGTGTTCATTTTGAAGACTTTTAAGCAATGAACACTGAGGAAAGCCAACCAGGCGATAATGAAAAAAAAAAAAAAAACAAACCAAAAACCTTAAATACTTAGAAATTGAACTCCAACTAAAAATTCTGGTTAACAGATCTTACTCTCTCAGAAAATGATGAAACACCAGTTAAGCAGTTTTTTAAAAATAGTTTGAATATTGCTCTTTTTTAAAAAATACTCTGCAACTTTTTTTTTTTTTCCTTCTAACAGTCAGACATATCTCATCAAACTTAGTACACAAGAATAAACTACCAGGTCTTTGTAAGATGATTGTTTATTTTCAGTCTTTACTGAGCTTTCATTAGTATTATCATTACTTTTATTAGCAACTGCCATTAGCTTTGTCAGTAAAAGCAAACAAATATGGTGACAGTTTTTGAAGAAAACTATTAACATGGTAACACTGCAATTATCTGTCATCACTTCAGCAGATGTAACAAATGCAGTGAGAATTAGAAAAGCTTGTCAGTAACAAGTAGAGATTTACTAAGCCGAAAGGTAAGGTACAACCCCTTTATTTTAACGTGAATGCCAGTCCATCCTGAGCTACTGCTTGAGCACAGTACATGTGCTGTGCAAAGACATCCTAGACCCTAATTAGTTAGTAAGAAGTAAAAGTTCTGGCCATGTATGAAGTGATGGCCTTCAAAGAAGCAGTAGGTACAGTTTTTAAGTTATGTTTTCCATTCTATGGGTCAATGGTACATACAAAAAGGTTTCACTATAAGAGCTGCAATAAGAAATTGCACATGCTTAAGAACATTTCTGAGTTATGCTGAACACACAGGCTACAGCATATGGGGCATTCTCACTGTGATGAGAGCATTTAGTTTTCAATTCAACACTCTTGTTTATTCTTTAATTTTTAACAATGTGGCTATTCATAGGACAGAAATACATGAACATGTCATCTCTTATCATTGTTGTATAATTTCTCTCACTACTAAGTAACTTTCCTTTTCACCAAGTTTTTAAAATCACTATTTGAAGCCCTGAGCAAATGTAATTAATCTGTGGTCTAAATATTTAGCAACAGATCACAGAAATTGCTTGAATTAATTATAGTTTTAAAACAGTTCTTAAAATAAATAATTTCACAGGCCATGAAACAAGATCAATTGAATTTCAAAGAAAAAGTTGAACTTTATTCCTAAACAAATGTCTTAATCTAATAGGACATTGCTGTATTGTTAAACAAGCTTTGCACAGTTTACAGATCTGTACAGAAATATTAATTAGAAGACCACCTACCTTGTCACATTGCCTATTTCAATGAATATTCCAGCTATAAACACAATACGCTACTTAAAACTCAACAAAATATTAAAGAACAATGAGCAAGTTATAATACAGCAATTCCAGTTGGAAAAAAATCTTTGGTTTAAATTATTAAAAACAGGTTTTGTGTACACGAAAAAGGAAACGTAAAGGCTTTTAGAAATCTGTGCGTTTTATTAAATTTTAAAGTTTCTAAGCGTATGCCACAAAAATTACATCGTTATCCCATTATTTTATTTAGCATCATGTTTCTTCAGTTCATTTTACAGAAGCCATAAATATCTCTATTTGATAACTCCAAGTAACAAGCCAGACTAAAGCATCACACAGCTAAGTTACTAAGCCTTTAGTAACTAAGGCATTGAATTTTGAGATTTCGTTAATTAAAAAAAAAATACCAGAAGAAGCTTTTATTTTTATTGTCAAAGTATTGTTTTATGTAAAGGTTCTTTGCTAATATAGGCAAAATAAAGATACCGTCTGTATTTTGTTAGCCTGAGGCAGGCACAGAATGCAAAGGACCTGCTACCCACTGCCCACTTGTGCCCACCCTGATAATCTGGGTTTGAAACTTGTTCCATCCTAAATTCTGTGTGGAACATTCTTTGGATCACTGTTTGACATCTGTTAGAGAATAGTTACACAGAAACAAAAACACTTGTTCAGACATTGAGCCTGTAATATTTTCTTTCCTTGCCCTTTGATGCTGCAGGAAAAAATAGCCAGACAACAGAGAAAAGCACTATCCAATCTTAATCCCAAAATTCCAAATGGATTAGAACAGTACAAAGAGAAGAAGATTTATTTTCAAGCTTTTAAGTACAACACTGAAAGCATTTTAAAAACAGAAGACAATAACAAAACCCCTCATGCACACACAAAGCCATAATCTTCCATTAAAAGCAAATTATTTAAACCCAAGAAAATACAGTACTTCAACACGTCAATATTTGAGAATGATAGAATAGTGTGGCTTGGAAGAAGGTAATTTTATTCTTCCTACGTTTGAATAGCTTGTACCAGCTGCACACTTCCAGGGATTGCAATCAGCAGCTGAAGTATTCCTCTCTACAGAAAGGGTAAAATGACGTAAGGCACACTTTTGCTTCCCCTGATGGGGTAACTTCATTGCCAGCTATGATACAAAAGATCAGTAGTTCTGTGGAGCTGTCACATCTCTTCTGAACTATGGGGAGGAAAAAAATAAGAAAACAACAAGGGTTTTTGATCACAAAAAGAGAAGTAATGCCTGTGTATCACTCAAGGAAAAAGCTTATTGCACCGTGTAAAACCTGACAGGTATTAAGAGATTTGCCAGCAAGGCATGAGAGATGGGGAAAGGCAGAAGTATCCTTGAGAACGGCAAATCCAAGAACCAGATTGAGACTTGGTCACAATTCCCTTTCATGCAACCACATCAAGAGAAATATATGTTGCCCATTATTTTTGGCTTAAATTATTCTGAATAGTGTAATTGTACTGTAATGTTTCTTAAAAAGGGTCAGGGACTGTCAGCAGTATTAAACTAGATCCTAATTGATACTGACAGGACACAAAGTAATCCAATGCCGAACACAGTATGTTATCAGAAGACTTTTTGAAGAAGGCTCGACTGCAGAATGTAGTTTTGCAAGAACAGATTTACAAAGTATGCCCTCAGCTATCAATTTCCACTGAATCGCAAGCATACATATAATCTCTGATGGAAGCTGTAGTATTGCATCTTGAAATGCATGACTATGCCATTTGTTGAAACTTTCCCTATACCACCTTGCTGAGATGCCTACATTCTTACCCAGGCCCAGAAACTAATGAAAAAAAGAAAAGAAAAAGAAAACGGATTTATAGGGATTATATATATTAAAAGGAGGCATACAGAGAGCAGAAGAAAAGGGAACAGAGGTTCTAGTTATTCAAGGCTTGTGGAATGAGGTAAGGAAGATGTTTAAAATTAAGCTAAGCACATGCATAAATCTTACCATTATATTGAAATATTTCTCATGTTAAGCTTATCTGCTCTTAGAAGTAAACAATCATTTTATGAAAAAAAATGGGTTTGTATCACTGCGTTTTGTTTTCACCTGGTCACAGAGTGTTGAACAGAAAAACTTTAAGTAAGTAAACCCAGGTATCAGGTTTGTGAGGTGAAAATGGGAGTGAGGGTGGAAAGAGATAAGAGAGTAAAAGTCAGTTAGTACCAGGATAGTGCAGCCTAACACCCCGTCTCAGGCTCAGAGCACCCTGGGATTTTATTCTTCAGAAGTAATGGTACACATCTGAAGATGACAGATTTGAGTACAAAAGGAAGAAATAATTAAATCCAAGTAAAGGCCTCCAGGCTTTCTGAATAAAATAGATCCTATCATAATAACCAGTTTCTTTAAAATAAAAGGTTCCAGAGTTTTTTTAGATCTTAGCAGATGAACGTGTCAAGAGAAATTTCAAATTCTCTAGCAATACCAGCAATCCTTGAGGAAGCGCTTTTTCAAGCATAAGAAACCACTTCCCAAAGTCAATCTGCAAAGTTCATTTATAACGATTTGCATCTAAAAGGATGATGGAGTTATGTGCACACAAAATTAATGTAGTAGAAGGATTCCTTCGACTTTTTTCCCCAGCAGCTTATTGTTAGTACCATGAAGCACACACAAATCTTTGCAGGATCGCAGACCTGGAAATTGCAATTTTGGACATACACTTGTTAATACTAAAAGCCCACTGTAGTCACTGGGGTTACCATTTACAGGACCAGGCCAGCAAACAATTTCTGTCTGTTCCTGCACATGTTTCGAGCATTTATTCTACTGAGAACTGCGATTTCCGCAATGCTGTGCGACAGCAGCTCTTTTCAAACAAAGTGGATTCAGACGCAGAGAACACATGTCGTATTAGCGTAACTGGCAGTGAGAATGACATTTCTGGTATGCTGCATTAAATTTTGTTTCAAATGAAAGTGTTTTGTTTATTTTCAATTTTATTTGAACTAGGATCACAAAAGAGGGAAAAATGTAAATGAATTAACTTTAAGAACATTTTGTTTCATATCAAAATAGTTTTAAAACAATTTGGAGAGCAATTATTAATGTAGCTTTACAAACATGTACGGCAGATGCTGGTATATATTTTTATTCGTTTACCTGGAGATTATTTCTGACATCCCACACAGTAACCTCCCTTACTGTCTTACATTTCTGAAGAGTCACATAACTGTCACCCTATATTATTCAGGACAAAACTAGAACAGTATCTATTCAATTCCTGCTTTCACCGAGAAGGAAAAGAAGAAAGAATATAGAATTTTGCTGTTCCAAAAGACTCAGATTTTAAAAGTGCAGCCTTAATATGTCTCTGCAACTATTCACATCTGTCATTTGGATCAATTTGAACTTTAACTATGGCATAATTGTATTTTTTTGGAGATGTCATTAAAAGAGACTATGCCTTTAAATAAATGTGCCCAGATGCTATGGGTACAGCTAATCACAGACACAAAGGCCCAGTCAAGGTCAGGCCGCAAGTTTGTCTCTAATTGCCCAGTTATACATTCCTTGTTCACCCAAATCTTCTACCGACTTCAATGGGATTTTTGTTTAGTGAGGATTACAGGATTTCACCTCCTAGCTTAAGTATTGCATCTATACATCACTTTGTGTAGTATGTTTCGGTTCCTTTGCTCACAGTATCCGTAGTTTTGCTAGCCCTAAATAACATGTTGAGCTTTTTAAATCTTTCATCCTTCCAAAGCCTTAAAACTCAGTTCCCTTTTGCTATACTTGACTTGCTTTTGCTCTTCCATAGTCAACATTATTGGACTTTGAAAATGAGTTACCTGGCAGCCAATGTTTGTCCCACTGCTACTATATTTTTCATTTCAAACATGCCAATTTGCTTTCAAAACCTATTGACCTAACTACCATATTAGTCATTCTGCTAAAACACAAAGACAGTATTTTTCCTACCCCGAAGTCTTTTTCTTCAATTCTTGGTTACATTTCAGCGCCTTATTAAAGCAGTCTGGTGACTTGTAGATGATCTGACCAATGCCCATAATAGCTTTTGTTGACTTCTCTAAACATTTTTGCCTGTCACAGCATGTTGGGATGATTAATTCTCAATTCCAATTTTTTTAAGATGTTTACATCAGGTCGCCTGAAGTCCTTCCTTAGTTTACCCCACAACATATGTTCATAAAACATTTTTTCATCATTATGCAAACACTACAAGCTAGACAAAGTGCCTGCTATCATTTTTTATCAGACCAGCTGTACGATTCAAAGGCAAGGGTGTTTCAAAGCTGTCAGTTCAGGCTCGTTGGTCTCTTCCTCATCCAAACTGGATGCATGAGGAAACCCAGACACAGCCGACAAGACAGTTCGCTCAAGGGCCTGCTTCAAACAGTGCAAACACAAAACACCGCAAGTTTGCCTCCAGCGTATCCCAGCTGATCTGGGGCCAAGAAAGCCCTTCTGCCCAGACCATGCAATGGGGACCTGCAGCATTACACTCTGCGAACACCTTTCCAGGGGGATGAAACACACCCTTTGACTATTTAAAAAACATAATATACTCAAAAAACAAGCAAAAAAAAATTCCCTCTGGACTAAAGGACCATCCAAAACAACAGGAGTAGTAATTATGCCTCCGAGACTTTATATGGGAGCTGATGGGACACATATGGGGCCGTATAAACTGCTGTACAGTTCATGTATCTACATAGTAGAGTTTGCTCTCGACTACAGCCCACAAAGACCACCTAGATATAGTCTTTGCTTCCTTAAGAAATACCATATACATGAGATACATATGGTGCAACCTTTATTCAAAATCTTGATCAGCTCCTAATGCCTCCCAAAGTAACGCCTGGCACGTGGACTCCCTGGAAAGTGAAAACAGATCAATGAAATCAGAAGACAACACATATAATTTGCAACGCAGTAACTCCTCATGCACATAGTATCACAGGGAAGCCAAGCAGCTTCAAGGAGCTACAGTTTAGTCTAATAACTTTATTGATTCATATTAAATTTTCTGTTGTGTTTCAAGGCATTTACCAGAAAAAATTTTAGGAAATGGGCTTTTGCTCAATACTCCCTTCCCAGGCAAGGGCTTTGAGAAAACATAGCTATCTCAAGCTCCATGTTGTATTAAACAGAAAAGTGTTAATGCTGAAAGACTTTATATATCACGGACTCAGCCTCTGGTACTGCAAGCATTTAAAGCAAAATACCAAAAAAATCCAACCAGAGCTGTCCAGGTAGAAAGCCAAGCACTGGTCTTTCCACAGGAAAATCTTATTTGACTGTCTCACACCCTCTGAACTCCCTCATGCTTTTCATCCTATTTCAGGTCCATACTGTGGATACTGTCTGGTCCATACTGTCCATACTATAGTAATGTTCTTAGTGGTGTGTTCTCCACTGTTGTAGCAGAACACTTTGATACAAATGTAGAAAAATAAAATGTGTGTTAGAGAAATACATGGGCTCCATAACACATTGTCAAGATGAAACTTAACTATTTGTTCTATCAATTGGAAAGATGCACTGGTGAGCACTGACCATTTTGATTGTTATGTTGAACATCTAGATTTTAAACAAAATTTTTTCTAATTCTTAAATGCTTTAAAAAAATTATGCCTTATGACTATTCCTATAGATTTGTTTCTATCCAGGCCAGTGGTCTTCCGCTTATGCTGGTCTTTGGGCAACATCAAATGTTTCTGTCGGCCTCAGTTTTAACTATTTACCTGATTTGTGAGCAACACAATAACTATCTGCCACAGGCTGAGAAGCTGCGAGTTCAGACCGATTTTTGTCATATGAGAGGCTGATACTCTAACATGTTTTTATTAGCAAAGCCTCTTTTCTCTACAACTGTGAATGATAGCATTTTAAGAGAGTAGGAAAAAAAATGTCATAGTCCTTTACATATGTTTCTATTGTTAAACATGTAACTATAGTTACTTTCCATCCTTTGGAGTACATGTGTTTCAGTATAATTTCATTGTCATTTGAACAAGATTTTTGGAGCTGCAGGTGAAAGATGAAGAAGTGGTTACATGAGAATCAGAAGTATTAACTGAAGTGACACACTGAGTAAAGTATATTCATTCAGTTAAAAACTCACCAGTTCGTTGCAAGCAACAGAAGATGTATAATCACTGCTCAAGTTTTGTAGTTTCTCCGATATCACTATGTGAGTGATTAGAACACTATTTAATGGGCTCCACTTTCAAGGTTACGAAATGTTCCAATACAGTGTGAAACAGTCACTGCCAGTCAACATATACACCAGTATTTTTCATGCTTGAAAAAGCACATGCTAGTCAGGAGATTTTATCAGCTATTTACTTTAAACCCAAAAGAGCACGTAACTCCTACTGATAAATAAGGGACGCAAACTCAGTGCCGAATCTGGGACACTGCTACAAGGCTACAATCAACAGGCGATATCAGGTCTGGACCACATGCAGAAACAGTAGTTAACTTTTTGGGCTTTGAGCACCAGCCTGGCCACTGCACTCTTGTCCCCCTTAGCATATACAGTAGCAGTAGAGTGCACAGCTACTTGCCAGATGACGCAGATATCAGTAGATGCTTGCATGAGAACTTCTAATTCTCTTTCAGTATCATGGTATTTGGTCACATCAAATAAGGGAAGTTGGATAACAAGAACTAGTAGATCGATTCAGTTCAAAGGATAGACTGCTGTAATTGAAATGAAAGATGTGTTCTCTTGTTATTTTATCTGTAAGCAACATGGTGCACACACATGGAGAGTATGAATCAGAACTGGACAATCCCATTTTTGGAAGGTAACAAGCCCTGCCAAGTAAGCGCACATTTTTAAACTGAACTTAAAACTACCTTTTCTGTGAATTGAAATTCTTGTGTGGCTAATATGTAAAGCCTGCACTAAGCCATGCTAGTTTGTAGCCTGCGGGCAGAGCAGAAAATGCTTTCCCTCTGAAGTGTCCAGATATATCTTTTCCATCCTCGGCCTTCAAATTTTTAACAAATGCTTGTCATTTAAGGACGCATCCCTGTTCTCTGCAACCATATGTGGTTAGCTTCCTGAGCTTACTTCCAACATTCCCTCAGAGCATTCCTTACATGAGATGCCTGAAACTCTTCTCAACAGCCCGTAAGACCAAATAACACACGTATTAAAATCAGTCTCTCAGCACTGACTGTACAACAATGCGATTTGCACCTACCAGTTCTGCCCTCAGATGGACACCAGTGCCGTCAAACTCAGCAGCCTTCTTAGGGCTAAACACCCTTGGAAGTAGTTTTAGAGCACACATGGACATTCCTTATATAGCAGCAACAGTTCAGGACACTCTCCATTTACAAAATTAGTATTTAGATAGTAACTGCAGGGAATACCTGGGAAAGGGAGCAATACTGTAAGTCTTCAGTTCCTACAGCTTTGCCCTGCTGGACAGCAATACCAAAGACCACACTCACTAAAGCCCCGTCTCAATTCTTTGAGATAGCCATGTCAGGCAAAATTCACTGGCAGGCAGAATTATACCTATTTATTAGTACATCCAAACTTGAAACAGAATTTCTGGGAAAAACAACCAAAAAAAAGCGCACCCTGTAATTGACTATACCAATATTCCTGATAAAAGGCTTCACATCTGCTAATAAAAGTAAAGTAGAAGTTACCCTTGTTATCAAATCCTGAATCAGGAAGTACAGCATATTACAAAGATGTTGATTTGCTGTTATATTTAGAGTGATTGCCTCAGGATTATACTTAACCTGGTCTTCGGAAAGCATGAGCTATCCTAGATAGAAACAGACGTCAGAAAGTGTACAGCCAGACAGAAAATATGACACACTATTCTAAATAGTTTGCTTACAATTTTTTTTCAAGGAAATATTAAACAGACAATGCAGTATAGTCAAATCCAGCAATACTATAAAAGGCACAAACGAATATATAGTTATGTATGTGCTCTTTCATAATTTCAGATTTATCACAGACATAATAGTGAGTTGCAATTTCATTATTTCAGATATATTAGTGGGTCACACGGAAATATTTTTGATGTGTAAAGGACAGACAATGTGTGGGAAGAGTTAAAGAACTGGGAAATACAATTTTCATTAAAAATGTCTCCCAAATGTATCTAAAATAGGTAAATGTAGCCTAAAATGTGAAATTTGAGTGGCTATTGCTTGTTTTTATTCCTGTACCTGACCGAAGGACATATTTTGCAAATACAAGAAAGTATTTGGTTCCTCTGAAAAAGAGAGTGGCACAAAGACATTTAGAAGCTAAAGTTTTATGACATTGCGAATGTTTGTAGCTTATACTAAAAGTCCACATTCTGGGACTCGCTCACAAACAAACAATGTCTTTAAAATATACTTAACATGTCCTGATAGTGGGCAACATTTCTAAAAAACACACCTTAAAGGACAGAACCACACAGAAAAATAGAAAATTAATTGCATCTTCTATTTTATACCTGACTCCTAATTTCTAGTTTTTTCAATACAGCAGTAATGCTCTAAGCATCCAGAATTCAATACTCCAAATGAAAGTCTAGAGAACAGATGGCCCTTAACACACGAGTAGTTGAATTGAATATTGAAAACTGCAATCTCTAAAAAGGGAACAAATTTTATTATCATTTATTCTTTTAAAGAACAAGAGTTGGCAAAGTTTATTCCAGGAAAACATTCTTTCTCCTGATATGCATATGTTTCTAAAAAGTGAACATACAGAATATAATGCAAGTTACTAATTATACTGAGTTAAGTTGTCTGCATTTGAAGGACAGATGTTGAGAACAGATTGAGAAAGCCAGTATCTGGAAAATTTCATCCCATGAAGGAGTTACTTTATTTTGAAAGACAGGTGAACTTTATCAGAGACACAATTTACACAGACAAATTATAATTTCCCAACAAATGAAAAAAAAAAAACCCTCTGATTTACATTTCATCTCTAAAGAAATGACAAAAACTGGAGAAGCCTCCGATTCTCTCGCATTGTTTTTGAATGTGCGTTATGGGGCTCCTTCCAAGAGATCCCCCCCTCCTACTCTTCCCCACCCTTCCCCTGGATCCTCAATTTTAACATCTATTTCTTTGGCATTACACCCTCTTTCCTTCAATATTGACTGAAGAGTAGTGTTTCACCTCTGATCTCATCAGGGAAACCAGAACTCCTACAACAATACTGAAAAGTTAATGGCAGTAGAATACTAGTCACCTTACCAAGTCTGAATACAAAAACCAGAAACTGAAGAACAACTCAATTTTTACAGCAGCATTCAAGATTTTGACTTTTTTTGACATTTTTGACATCTGTACATTCCCCACCGGAATGTGGGGAATTAATTTGATGGTTTCTAGAAATGGGAATGCATGTGTTATTCTTTGTGTGCCTCCCCCCCCATTACCAAATTCTAGTTTGCATAAACCAGTAACTTTAACAAAAACACTTCAGTTGTAAAGGCACAGTATAATTGTATGCTATAAACATACAGCATATTCCACTAAACTATTATTTAAGTTTGGCAAAAAGTCAGAATGGAAGCACATTTGGGGGTTGGGTTTTTTCTTTCATTCTTGTTTTTGTTTGCTTCATGCTGGCTAGCACTGCTTATTCTCTGTTCCTCCTAGAATGACAGAATTATTCAGGTAGGAAAGGTCCTCTGATGGCCAATCTAGTCCAACCTCCTGATCAAACCTCCAAAGACAAAAAAAAAAAAAATCTATGACCTTGCTGTGCAGCTTATTCCAAAACTTAATTATTCCCATAGAAAACCTTTTTTTTCCCCTTATATCCTTTTGAAACCTCTCCTGTTTCAACTCATGACCACTGTCTCTTGCTCTAACCCTGTGCACCTCAGTGAAGAGCCTAGCTCCATCTTCTTAGTAACCTCAAGTTTTGGAAAACCACTATCAGGTCCAGCCCTCCCAGACGCTTCTCATAGGGCACATGCTCCAGTCCATGTCAGTGACCCCCTGCTAGACTCAATCAAGTTTATCGACATCTTTCTTGTATATTTTTTCTTTTTTCCCCCAAAATTGAACAGAGTGTTCCGCATATGGTTTAACAAGCATCAAATAGAGGAGGATAATCCCTTTGCTCGATTTACTGGCTGTGCTCCTCTCAACAGAGCCCAGGATGCTGTCAGCCTGCAATGCTGGTAGGGCACAATCCTAGCTCACGTTCAGCTTACCATCTACCAGGAACCCCAAGTCCTCTTCTGCAGAGCTGCTCTACAAGCAGCCTCTATCATTGCAAGGAGCTCTTCCATCCCAGGTTAAAAGACTTCACATTTGCCTTTACTGAATTTCATCAGGTTCTGGTCAGCCCATTTCTCCAGTGCACCTAGGCCCCTCTGAATGGCAACCCTACCCCGAAATCTATCAGCTACGCTGCCTCCACACCTCCACCGTAGTGTCATCCAGAAACCTTATGAGGGTGCACTCTGTCTCCACCATAATGTACCTTACCCTGCTTCTGTCACTGACAAAAAAATAAAACAGGGCAGATCCCAGGAGAGGTCCCTAAGAAAAGGTACTTGTAACTGGCCTCCAAACAGAGTATGAACCATTAACTACACTCTGGAATCCAGTTTTTGCCATCTGGTTTTCTACCCATCCAGACCATAACATCCTAACTTGAATACAAGAATACTGCAGGAGACAGCATCAAAAGACTTCCTAACGTCAAGGGAGGTTACATCCACTTCTCTGCCCTCATCCACAGATCTAGTAATTTCATCATAGATGGTGACCAGATTAGTCAAGCATGATTTACTCTTATCATAACTACGTTGCCTCCAAAAGGATCCCATTCACCAGTTCCCTAAATAAACCAAAGTTTGCTCTATCAAAATCCAGGCTGTATACTTTATTACTTGCCTTCCTCACTCCCTTCAGGATGTTGAGCTCCAGTCATTCATGGCTGCTACAAGCCAAGGCTGGCACTGATTATTACTTCCTTGGCCAGTTCTTTATTTGTGAAGACAGCGTCACCCAGGTATATTGAATCTACATTACAGTGTCCCTTGACAGTCTCCAGAAATCTCCTGAGTTGCTTATATGTGTTGTGCTTTCTGCAGGTGTCAGAGAGGCTAAAGTCTCCCTAAGAACAAGGGTCTCTGAATTGCGTAAACATTACTTTGTCCTCTTCCTCATACTGACCAAATGATCTGTAACATAAGCTCACCATAATGTCTCTCAAACCAGCCCCTCATCTGACCTAATCCACAAGCAACCCATCTACTCAAAATGCTTCTTCATGTAAAGGGAAACTCCCATCTCTTTGTTCCCTGCCTGTCCTCCTATATCCGTCCATCACAGTTGTTCCAATGATGCCCTCGTGATGTGTCGGCATGCAGAGCTCTGCCTCCTCCTGATTGATTCCTAGGTTGTGTGCATCTCTGTGCAGGCAGTTCTTCCCCAACAGTCTATAAGCCTGAAGATTTGTGTTTTGCTTTGGAGTTCTTCCTCAGACTTGACCATCTGCTGAAAGTACTTTTCTGTCTGCCATCTGAATTTTGGATTCTTTTCTCCCAATAATTTTTTCCTCTTCTCTCTAAAATCTGTTTCTATCCCTCTCCATTCCAGTAAGAAAACATTAATTAAAAAGTGTATACAGACAATCTGACAAAGCAGGACTTTGCCTGTCAGCTACCACACTTCGAAATCAGCATTGCTACTTTTGCAAAAGCTGTACTGTGGTAAATTAAAATGATGAAAAAGCTGCAGAAGTCTATGCATTAGCATCTTCAACCAGTATCATATATGCAGGCAACAGAAGGAAAGGCTATTAGCCAAACAAGGCTAAAGTCTCTTCTAACACAGTGATTTTAAAGACTGGAACTGCAAACTGAAAATAGTATCTTGGATTGAGTGAACATCCATATAGGTGGAACTATCCTGCACTGGTACTCCAACCACCTCATTTAAAAGTTCCCCTGGGGATGTCTACAGATGGTAGTACTGAGATTGCCTAACCTCTTTGTTTTGCATAGGATGAAGCTTGGGCCAGGACACAGGCTCCCCAGTTAGAAGGTGCTGTTGACCCTCTCGAGGGACAAGGGTCTTGCAGGAGGATTTAGATAGATTGGAGCATTGGAAAATGATTAATGGGATGAAATTTAACAAGTCCAAATGCCAGATTCTGCACCTGGGACAGAGTAACACCAGGCACCAGTATACACTGGGAGAGGAGTGGCTGGAGAGCAGCCCTGCAGGGAGGGACCTGGGGTGCTGGCTGACAGCAGGCTCAGTGCGAGGCACCCGTGTGCCCCGGCAGCCAGGAGGGCAAACCCCGTCCTGGGGTGCACCTAACACAGCGTAACCAGCCAGTCAGCAAGGGTGATCATCCCGCTGTATCCAGCGTTGGTGCGGGCTCACCTCGAGTACTGCATGCAGTTCTGGGCGCCACAACTCAAGAAGGATGTGAAGGTCCTTGAATGTCTCCAGAGGAGGGCAACAAAGCTGGTGAAAGGCCTGGGAGGAATGTCCCATGAGGAGTGGCTGAGGACTTTGCGCTTGTCTAGTTCAGAGAAAAGGAGGCTGAGGGGCGACCTCATGGCTCCCCACAGGTTCCTGAGGAGGAGAAGTGGAGAGGGAGGTGCTGATCCCTCCTCCCTGGTATCCACCGACAGGATGCATGGGAACGGTTCAAAGCTGTGTCAGGGGAGGTTTAAACTGGACATTAGGAAGCATTTCTTTACCAAGAGGGTAGTCAAACACTGGAAAAGGCTCCCTAGAGAGGTGATTGATGCCCCAACCCTGTCAGCATTTAAGAGGCATTTGGACAACACTCAATAATTTGCTTTAACTTTTGGTTAACCCTGAAGTGCTCAGGCAGTTGGACTAGATGATCATTGTAGGTCCCTTCCAACTGAAATATTCTATTCTAGTATCTGGAAGTGACCAGTGTTATCCCTTTGAAGCTGAACTGTATGCTGAAAAGCAAGTCTAAAACCATGATTCAAAGAAGAGGTTCTCAGGGAAGGTGACTCTGCCGTACTGCCACAGAAAAGCAGAAAGTGCAGTTGCTGTAACTCTAAAAAGAGGCACAGAATGGCTTGCAACACTTATGCTACCATGGTTCAGCGCTTAGATATATAAAATACAAAGCAACAGAACCCAAAACACGTCCTAAGCCAGAAAAATCAGCCAGAGCCTCAGTTCTGCCAGGGATATTGCCCAGCAAGACATGGAAACACCAAGCAATGACGAGGATCACCAGCCTCACATTTTGCACTACAATTCCATTTCCTTGTCCAAGTCTGCAGAAAAGCTTTAGAGAATGATGAGAAGAGACACTCATTGTGGGCTACTATTTATAAGAAATTTCTGTTTCTCTTCCGGCAAGTCAACTGACTTAATATTTGCTTAATGAGTGGAGGTCACTAAAAAACCAAGATGTTATTGACACCTACAGTTAGCTCAGAGAGTCTCTGAGAGGAGGAACAGACACACATACCAACATGCTAAAAAAACCCACAGTGTTAATGTTGACTCCTGAACTGAAATACATGTCAAACAACTCCCACTGGTATGACATTGCTATAATATTGTAAAAATTGCAGGTCACTCATGGCTCCTTGTAAACAAAATACTCTCAATCCAAGTTGCCAGTTTTGAAGCCACTTTCATCTAGCCTTAATACTATGCACCTTTTTTTTTTCCCCCCAATTAAACCAAGGAAATAATCCCCAAGGTTAAAGTACAGTGATACACACATCTGTAGAGCTGAAGTACAGATTAGCCATTATTTTAAAATTTCTTTTTGAAACAAAGCTGTTACAAAACACAAACAAACATTGTCTGGTGACTACTCCTGTATCTACAGACTCTGAAGCAAGACTGTATAACTGTTGAGTATAAATTCCTATATATTGTTTGGTTGAAGAAAGTTTTTTAGAAGCTAGATCATAGCATGGAAAAGGCATAGAAAAAACAAAGATGCAGGATCAAAAGATTCTATGTTCCCCACTACTCCATGAAGCTAATTTTTCAAAATTCAGACAAAAGCAGGTTGTATAACATTGCAACAGTACTAGACTAAAACCAGAATTATTTCTACAGATAAGTTCCACTCAGTTTTAAACTCTGGAAGAAAAATGCAGCCCAACGTCTTTGCTAGAAGTGCCCACAAATGAAAAAAAAAAAAAAACCAAACCAGTCAAAATATACTTGAAGGAGCAATTCTGCCTTTACAGCTGTTGTGGCCACAGCTACACTGATTTTAGTGGAGTTCAGCTATTTACAGCAGCTGAAGATCTGGTCTGCCAATTTAAATTCTGTCTTGACTTTGAGTAATTCTGTTGAGGTCACTAGAACAGGGTTACTCGGGACATAAATTTGCCCCAAGGGCTTTTGTTGCCTAAGCTATATTTGTATTACATTAATGTATAAACAGAAAATGCCTAACAACTTCCAGTAAAGCAATTCATGTAATTAGTTTGTAACTTGTGCTTAGGTCTCTCAAGGGTTACTGAGGGTCAAATCAGGGAAACGTATTTCTGAAAAGCACAAGTCCTGAAATAATACAGCTTCAGCTTACATTTTGAAGTGGTGGCAACTCTGTCTTATGATTTCTAGTAATCTCTTTTAAGAGTAAATGGATTAAAATGATAGAATAAAATACATCTGAAATGAAGGAATACCACATTAAAAGGCAAATGGTAGTTTCATGTGTTTTCACAAACAAAAATGATTTAGTTAATTTCTGTTTAAACTCCAGAACATGAGAAAGCCACAAATAACAAGAACACAAAAGTAAGACTTTTTTCACGTATTCTAAAATGGAAAAAAACAATTCAGATGCAAAAAAAGTAAGTATTGTCTACTTTGTACTACATGTAACCTATCCTAGTTTGGAGTTGAAAATTCAGTAAAACTTGCATTATACAAAGCACATACAAGCTAGCAGGATTGGAGCCTAGAAATTAAATGCAGTGGAGTGGAGCGAGCTGTTTTAAGGGAACTGATGCCACTTGTCATACACATGAACGGAGTAGCGCTGTCTTCTTTTACAAGCAGCAGTGTGGTTTCGTGTTAAAAAGACAGAAGTTATGTAACTTGAAGATTGAGAAACAGTGTAAGACATGCATTATCTACGAGAATGCCAGCGAGAAGAATTTTTTTTATTAACTAAACCTGTCTGAGAACACTAAAGAGCCACTAAGATACAATTAAAATAAATTATCAAAGGTCACCCTGCACCAGTTGTTCATTTGGATAACTATAAAGGTAGATACCAGCCGTTGATAACTCTCATTTATTGAATTTATTAACAAGCTGCAGGAATGTGCCTGTTGCATTACATGACTATGCATATTGAACAAGAGTTTTATTTCAACTTTACTTTCTTCCATTTTACATAGTCCACAACCATTTACACTATGCAAACACGTAACATTTTTTTTTTTTTTAGATCCTGTTACATCACACATGACATTTCTCCACACACCTACTAGTTACAGAAAACTGAAAAGAAATAGTAAGGAAATGCAATATCCTTAAGATCTAAAGACGACAGATAAAGCATGATTAAGACATGTATTTGTAGCATGTAGTTCACTAGGTTTATATGTTAGTACATGAAACCTCTGGATTTTTTTCATGCTAAATATGTAAATCCCTTATTTAACAGTTGCTGACAAAGCAGGAACTTTGAAAGTGGGGATCAAATGGAATAATCAAATCTGTTTGAGTCCAGTTAACAATACAAAAACATGATGCTTCCGTATATAGCTAGAATACCAAGTGATGTGGGCAGCCACAAACCCATCAACTTTCATGGAGAAAGACAGAAATACATATTTTTGAAATATGGACAGAAATTGAAAAATGCTTTTGACATAGCTCGTGAAGGATAGCAAACCCTGGTAGTACACAGGTATTTGTGATGCTGCTTTCAGGTTGCATTATAGTCTTATGTCACAATGTTTCCAATTTGTTTGTGTAGATATATTTCTCATTTGTAACTGTAAATAAAAAGTCCTTTCAATTCAAAAAGGAATTCAAGTAAGTCAGTTCACAGTGAAATAAAAGGAAATATTATTGTTTCTGATTTATGGGGGAGGAACAGCTGGTACTTATTATGTCTATGTAGCACATCAATCACCAGCAACACATACACTCTGATAAATCTGCCTTATGTCCCTATAAATACAAAGCTGTTTTCCTAGACCAGATTGTTAGCTTATGTAAAGTGGCGCAGCTCTAAATCCAGCCCTCTATCTTCTAATCAGTTCAAATGATTTACCAGGCACAAATCTATATAGTTTAGCTTTTTACAATGTTTGGGGTTTTTTTTCTTTTTTTTGATGGTTTGTTGTGGTTTTTATGTTTGGTACTGTAGCACTGGTACAACAGTATTACCAAGTACTGCTGGTTTTGGTCAAAGTTGCAATTACAATAGATGCCAATTTGTGCATCATTAGATCTGCTACAGCATGTGCTGTTTATAAACAGACCGCAACTGGATAGTGACAAGAATAGAAAGAATAAAGGTGGTGGTAAGGACATTAACCACAGAAAGATGAGTAGAACATAGGCCCTCACAATCAGATCACCCAATATACGGGACATTAGTACCGGGAAATAAACTGTGCTTTAATTTTCCAATCTATTGAGGAAAGAACGAAGTGGAAGAGATTGCAAGCTTCTGTTATGTGCTTATCACAACTTTCAGTACAGAGGATAGAGAAAACCACTACAGAGCAAACATTTCTAAATTCGACTCAAACTACACGGGAGGACTTACTCCAGAATGTGAAGGAGGAAATAGAGTTTTTGATTAAATAGTCCATTAACCTTCAGAAGAAAGCTGATCTTCTACCTAACTGAGAGGAGCAGCTTATTGACAGATTGCGCTGAGAAGACAGATTTATACTTTTTAGTCTTTCTTTTCTTTTTTAAAAAAGATCAGTTGCAATCAGGCAGCTGACGTGATTAACACTGCAACAAAGAGCTTCAGCTAAAATGGGGAAAGCATTCTCCTGCATGTTAATCTGGATGCTTTAAAAATCAAACTACTTTGTCTAGTTTTCCCCAAGACACTTTCAATTTTGACTGAAGGAACAACAGAGCTATTAGTTGCTATCTTTGAGAAGGACAACCAGTCTGGAGGACTGGTGGTTTCAGCAGACTGGAAAAGTAAACCAGAGTTCCTACCCCAGGCTCAACTCCAATTGCACAAACACTAGAGCAAACGATAAACAAGCAAGCTGTTTGCAAGTTCTTGGGAAGTGGGAAAAGAAGAAGAATCCTTACCCCCTACCACCCAAGAGGGTGTAAACATGTGATATGGCCATGTATAATCATGTCAAATGAGTATCGTTATCTTCTTCCCTTATGACAGGGAAACGGTGCATTCTGATAAGGAAGCAGCAATAAGGATCAGATGAGTTAGGATAAACCCTCTGCATGGTACTAAGCAGCACTCTAACATTTTCACATGGGGAAGAGTCACACTTTCTCCCTGCAAGCCCAGCCTCAGTGCTCCCAGCCCCCTTCTCCCCAACTTTGTACCGTCCCTGCATGCAAATGCAGACACTAGTAAGAACCAAATAGCCTCTGCTTCTAGACAGATCATACATACTTTTAAACTCACTATTTCTGCAGCATAATAAAACTTTGCAGCCAAAATCTGCTATAGCTGCACATCAGATATTTATATAAGAGCTTCCCCCGCTCCCATGATCCTACCCCATGCATGGATTTTGCAAGGTCCGGTGGCCAAAGGGACCTGCTAAAAGATACCGATAAGCAAACTCGGCTCTTTCTCTAATGTGTTGCACTGGTTAAAGACTACAAGAAATAGAAAGAGTTGTCATGGAGCTGTACTTCCTCTTACAATTATTCTTGAGAAAAAAAATCTGTGTCATTTTTTCTGCTGGCTCAGATGCCTGACCCTTGTTTTCTTGGAAAGCTTATGACCTCAGTGTCAGTTACAAGCCTCATCTTGTCCACTCTGTAATTTATTTTGACTTTAGTAAGACTTTTTCCTTGATATTCTAAGATGTGGGAAATACGGTCTAGAAGTTACTACAAAGAGGGAAGCAAAACTGTTGGAAAACCTTATCTTACACTGTTTATCAATGGTTCACTGTCAAAGTGAACACAGCTGTACACTTGGTGCTGAGCAGTTTAACATATTAATTCTCAATCTAAGTGGTGGAAAAGGGAGATGCTTACAAAACATGCAGCTGACTGCTTTGCGGTAGGCTGTAAAACCTTTGCAGGACAGCATCAGAATTCAAAAGGAACTTGGCCGGTAAGAGAAATACTCAAAGAAAAAGAAAGGTGATGAGATTTTGTTAAGACACTTCCACTCTTGCGGATCTTTTAAGTTCTGTCCTGTAAGCTGGAATATTCAACTGTACAAACACAAATTGAAGAAGTTCCAACTTTGTAGCAGCTCTCGAGAAAAGCCATCTATAAGTCACAAGCTGAACACAAGTTAACATCTACAAGGAATAAACTGAAGGGACCATTGTTTAGACTAAAGAAGAGGAACTTGAGGAGAGTAAGAGCTAAATACAAAGGAGAAAGAAATAAGCCATCTTCCATATCCATATTATACAGAACAAAGAGCAACGCAGGCTTACATTTACAGCACAGAATATTTACATTGGCTGTTAGGAAAAAGAGTTGTGTTGAATAATCTCCTTTTCTAGATATCTATACAGGTAAGTATATAAGCAAAGTTCCCGACTTGTCTCATAACAGTCTTCCCTTTACTGTCCCATACAAAGACCTATCATGGCTTTTTTGTTTGCTTTTGATCTAGCCAGTGTCTTGCTTTTCTGACAGTCTTGTGGTAGAACTGCACCACCACAGGTGAAGTCACAGAAAGCAATCAAAACAAGTTTGTCTAATGGCAATAGATGAGCATATATTAAAAATTGCTACAAATATCCCAAAGTATATGGTACAAAATAAGGACATGTTGATTCAAAATTTCTTCTATTCTGAGGCTTCAGCTAGATTCAGTGGACCAAATACTGCTTCAAAATTCACGTGGACAGATCTATATGGGAGTTTAATTCCATGAAAAAGTGTCCTTACGTGTAATTAATTATATATTAGAAGGAAAGTACAGTTGCTTTAAAAATGCACAGGAACTAATCCAAGAGACTGATTTTTTCATTAAATGAGGTGGATATAACCAGCCATCAAAATCTCCTTCTGAAAATATATTAAGTACCTCTAAACTATTATTTTTTGCTGCAGTTAAAAAATAGCCTAACAGATGTTGTTTGGACACCTGTTCCAAAATCAGGACTCTGTCTACCATATTGCTACCTGGTGCTTTAAGAGAGCAGGAGAGAGAACAGAGAATAAAAGGGAAACAGCTCTTCTTGTGACTAATGAACCAATTCCAAATGCTTAAGGTGCAGTATCACTCTCACAACGAATATAAATACAATTTAAAATATAGGAACTCTTTTTATTTTTTTTGTAATTGTGCAAAATTTATGATAACTCAGACTACAAAATCTACTCCAACCATGTAACACCAGATATATGAGCATATATAAAGGGAACATGAAAACAGGCAAAAATTGCTTTAAGAAGTTAAAATACAAGGAAAGCCACAGCAGCGAAATATAATCTTTCAGACAGCAGAACACACTTACATTGCTGTCTAGCTACTTTTTGCATTCACGAATTCAGATATAAGCCACCCATCCCTGCACTGGGTCTACATAAACATGAATCTATGGCTTTGCCACGAAATGACCCTCCGTTCTCGTTTGCATCATGCAGATGCTCAGCAGAGGCCAGCTCTTTGTGTAAGAAACACTTGTATAGTGCCTGATTTATTGACCCACTACAAGAATCTTAAGTTCTTTTGAAGGAGAGGAAAATGTAGTCTTGAAACGATAACACGCATAATATATGCGGCTCAACGCCAACATTTCTGTCTCATACACGTAACACTGGGAATCGTTCTGAAGTTAAAGCTCTGCATTTAGAATGATGATAGCTTACTGAACAGCTAAAAAGAAATTATGGCATGATTTTAAAAATTGTTTTGTGATTTTGATAAAATATTTTATGATAATGAAATATTATCTTATACTGAAGTAACGAAAAACCTGGAATTTCATTAGTTTGGTGAAATACAAGGTGAATTGTAGTATAAAGTAACATAAAATAATATCTTGCTTTCACATGATACAAGGTAGTTTAGGACACAGAAAACCAGAAATAGTACCACCTTCTCTTAAAAACAAAACCCAGAAAAGCCAGTATGTCACTAAACAGTGCAGAACTCCACAAATCATACTTGGACAAATAAAGCTTCTAATAAAAAGAGTCCAGCTTTCAATGAAAAAGCGATTGCTATGCAAACGCAGAATCTTGGTCCAACCCCCACTGAAATCAGTAATGAAATATCCACCAGTTTTGATGGATGATGAACCAAACATATACAAGGAGTGCCTGAATCTACAGAACTAGATTGGGGACATGATAAGCCCAAGTACTGGCTTCATGACTTAGCACCCTCCAAAAATCTTCAGCCTGTTGATTATACAGAAGGTGATCTGAAGTGGAAGATGTAAGAAGAGGAAATAACATGAAGGGTATTAACCAAACTCATTCAGTTTTGCTGCCATTTGGAATAATTCATACAGTTGAGTCCACAGTTAGTCATCTGCCCAAGGAGTTTACAGGAGCACTTAAAGGAGCCTTTGCTATAGACCTTCTTTGTTTAAATAAGCCCATAATGTAGTGATAATTGATATTTACATTTAGTATATGTGCATGGCTACAATTTCTCTCTCCTACATATCATTACAGTAAGGAAAAAACATCAGCAAAAACAAATTAACCACCATGAGTAACACAAGATCAATGAGAATTCTTAAAAATGAACATTAGTAATTTGAAAACAGCTAGACCACTAACTTTAGATTGCTAATAATCAGGAAGATATCAGTGGGAAGTCTAAAGCTTTCTTTCACTTCCCAAACAATGCTTTAAAACAATTTAACTACGTTAGTGGTTTACGCCATAATATCAGAAACAGTCCAGTTGTATTTCAAGAGTTGAAAAGTTAATCAGACAGAAAACTAAATGCTGCATTTAAATAAGATGCTTTTTTTAAAACTATGATTTTCTAAGCAGCAAAAGAGTTCCAAAGTTCTAAAAAAGACTGAGTATTAATTAATCCCATCCAACACACTCTATTACATTATGGCTTTAATTTTTTAAAAAAAGGAGAATTACTGAAATCAAATCATTTAATGTTGATGACAATTTTGAGTTGCACGACAATTTAAAGTTAGAGTAAGCCTCTTTTTATGACATAATAATTATGTCATAAAAAAATGCAATATTTGGCTTTTAAGAAAGAATTCTCCCCTATAATAAAGACACTAGCACTGCAGCTCTGGCTGAGGTTACATTTATATAGCCTGAGCTCAAATGCTTTGCTGTTTTCAACTACTTAATTTCAGGGAGAATAAAAAGGAAAATTACTATTATTTTAGTCCCACTTTTAATACCATTCAAGTTTAAAGTAAAGCACTTGCTAAAAAATAAAAAAAAATAGATAGATATAACTCTTAAGCACATAATTTTAAATGCTCTCTGAAACACCTCCATATTGAATCCTAACTCTAGCTAATTTCTAAATCAATTAAAAGAGAAAGCTCTAAAGACTAACCTCGCTTTCTGCATGTGAGAAATTCCACTGCAAAAAGTATCCCCCCTATGGCCTTGGTCTAGACAGAAAACTAAGTAAATAAATTTTAAACCTATATATCAATGGCCATATTTTGTTCTTGATGATGGGCCACAAGTTGGGTAAACAAGGTTACAGTGAAGTGGATAGGGATCCACACAGAACTGCTAAACGGATGCAAAAGCTTTTCTGTCTCTCTGTTTGGATTTAAAGCCCTTTCAGCCAGGGTTCTGCTCTTGCTGTTACAAGATATAGAGCAACACAAGAACCATATTGAAAGGCCTAAATAATACCTAACAATGTTAACACAGCTGCAATAATGCAACAATTATTGCTAAGTGAGCACTAATGCATGAAACAAAATTACACACATAGCACGTTTTTTTTAAAAGTCACTAACTTGCATGTTTTTTTTTAACCATGCCAGGCATGATGTGGCAAGAAAAAAAAATAAATACACAAACAGAAACCTTCAACAGTAAAAAGCTTTAAGATTTGCCAAGACACAGCGTTTACACATTCAAACTATTTTCCTTTCAAGGTGCATACTCCAATAGCTGAACAACAGGTATTTTCCTTTCTATTCATTGTACTTGTAAAAACCTAACTCAGTAAAGGTTTGACTAAGCAAAAAAAGCAAGCTTTGTTAGTAAGAAAAGAAAATTTAAGTCAACTAAAATGTGCGATCCGCATCACCTGTTTGGGGACATTTGCTTGGCATACATACTAATTTTTAGACTCCTTGCTGATATTATTGTTTTGATTTTGGAATAGCTGGAAAATTGTTACATAACATGATATGGTATTACTGAGATTGTAGTGGCGATCAGCTCTCAGAAGTCTTAAGCTTTTAAAGACAATTTTTTTAAAGTACTGTTGAGATATCAAAATTTTTTAGAACATAAAACGCAGCTGTGTCATCTAAAAAAAAAAAAAAAAACCTCTAACCAAAAAGAATAGTGATCAAAATCACAAAAACAAATATATGGACAAAAATCTGATAAAATATATTAACTAAAAATGACTTCACAAAACACTAAGGCTAAACAAGAGATAATATTAGATATACTATAAGTCCATACAGCTCTGTTGCATCCCAGTGTACCCAGTTCTCAGGATGTCACCTAGATTTTTTGTTTGAAGATGCAATAGAACAAACCACAAAGATTGCAAATCAAAATAACTCATTTTCAGTGAGAGGTGGAAAACAGCTTGACTGCCTGCATTCATAAAGTAGTGAGAAAACAAAGGCATGTGGCAAGAGGTTTCAGGAAGGAATGAAACCTAGAACAATAGAGAAAAGTAAAGTAACATGGTTTCATAGCAAAATAGTATTTTTGACTACTACAACTCCAGCTGAGGAAGAAGGAACTTCATTTTAGCAGCTGTCTGGAAGCAGAGAAATCGTGGTTGTCCTCTGTAATGGTGTCTGTAACTCCTTATCTTTCCTGGAACCCAAAGGTCTTAGAAACCTTCGTAAAACCCCAAGTTGCTTATTGACTCAACTATCTCTGATAGTTGAAGTGAAGAAACCATACAATTGGGATTTGTGAAAGCAGATGTATAAGCTACTGCTGGGATGCCTAGGATGTCTGAAAGTCCTGCCCTCAGAGATGAGCGGTACACCGAGACAAGATACAGTGTTCCAGCCTATCCTGATTAAGAGAAGGCTATGGAGATTCATCACAGTGAAATCCAAGTACAGCAGACCCACTAGTAATGGATTCCTAAACAAACAAACAAACAACCCACAAACCCAAACAAACAAAACACAGATCCAAGTCATGAACCAAAAAGGCCAATATTTTTAAAACTGCCTTCAGTAGAAACAACATAGGAAATAAACTTGACCTTTATTAACACAAAAGGGAAGATTTTGTAACAAGCTCACAAAAAAACCCCATACACACGTATTTCACTTAACTTTAGGCACTATATAATCTCAGGTTTCCCAATTCCTTAATCAATGCAGAGAGATGAGATCTTCCAGGGGCTAATTTAGAATTTTCATGGGTTAAATTACCTCTGACACCATTCCCCCTCAAGACAGCTTTGGGTCACTAAGTTTCTAAGACAGCACTCAGCTAAATGCCTATAGATGGTGGATTGTGTTGAAATGCAACTGAGTTAACAAGCACACTGAAGTCCTCAGGTAATAACTATTCCTTTGTTCAGAATTTTGTAAATCCCTCATTTTCCAAAGATTCCTGGATTTCTTTAGGCTGTGGAAAAAAAAAGTTGACATCACTCACTAGAAGTTATTCTATACTACCTTTTAAAATAAAGAGATACTAAAAAGAAATCAAATAGCTTATTATATTTTCACATATCCCTACATAGTTACCTAATATTTATGCACTTCAATCTTTATCTTAAAAGCCACGGTGAATAAATTTGTCAGTATTTTTTAAATTTTTATATGATCTTCAGATACACACTTTAGTCCCACTAAAATGACTATTTATATACACACTAAGACTAATTCAAAGCCTACTAAAACCATTGTTAGGTCTTTCACTAATGTCAGAAACTCTGAATCAGACCTTGAATCTCATAACTACCAACAGAGCTCATGATCTTCACATATCAGGTCAACATCTCAAGAAAATTCAACTACGGAAGTGTAGCTAGGAAACATATCTCAAAATTACAATTGCTAGAAGAAAAGGGTTGAAATAATCAGTTTGCAGTTTATGTATCCAACATTACATACACAGAGATCAGACGTATACTTCCACGTGAAGCACACTTACGCATTTTTTGGGGGACTAGAACTCCAAGTGTACACCGCAGATGTAATTCAAGCCTGAATATTCAAAGTAGGCCTTCACACCAGTAGCGAGACGTGAATTAAGAAAGCCTGGCATTGTCTTCACTGTACCTACATTGCACGATACATTTAATCATGGCATTTATTTCCAATTCAAACAAAAAACGTGAAGGCAGTTTGTGCATGAGTTAACAGCAAATTAGCTACCTAGTGCACTGACCCTGAAGTGGCTGTTGCAAAACAGAACGAAGCACAGATAAAACCCTTCCAAGAAACTTCACACAGGCCTTCCCAGAGATCCATCCTGCCCCAGCTACATGCCTAGAAATGCCCCATTAGTTACCTTAAACAGGGGTTCAAGTACAGATGTCTTCTGACAAACTAAGACTGTAGCTGCTTTCTAACCCTCCCTTTCCACCGTGATCCTTAACCAAACAGCTGGTTGTTGAAAATTACAGAAGCAAAATAAAAATAGTTTCTGTGGGTCTTCACTTTCTGTAGCAATTAACACGGCTTTACATACACACGTAGATAAACTCACACATTGAACAATGCAGAAGCGGTTTTAGGGTTTGTGGGTTTTTTTTCCCTAAACAGGATGAGAATTACAGCAACCCTCGCTACCATGCCCACGACTTCTCCTCCAGGACTAGCTTCTTACGTACTTAAGTCCCTGGCTGGAGCCCACCGCTTCCCAAACAGGGAATTAGTCCGACCTGGTCTGCCCTCTGTACATGACACTTCAGCTGCATTCACAGGCTGGGAAGGGAACTCGGTGGCTGAAAGGAGCATTTTCTTGAGCAGAAGCATTTTGTATCAAGTGCTACAGGTTTTCCAAGCAGAGCCTCTTAGTGAGGGAATGAAAAAAGGAGGACAAATGCCCGCAGCAGAACTCCCATGCCACAGCTATTGTGGCCGGAAATCTCAAAAGCAGCTCTAATTTACTCGGCAGGCTGCTTCATAGCACTCGCGTTACGGGGGCTGAAGGCTGACCGTCACCCTGCACCCACCTACGCTTTCTTTGTGCTTCTCAGAAGACAAAAAATAAATATCCATCCTGACGGGTTTTTTTCCAACCTATAATAGGAAACACCTGATGTACACTGAAGAAGTATCTAACGTACTTTTATCACATACCACACAAAACAGCACTCGATCTGGCTACATTTACGTGGTCGACAAAATAAGCTGGAGATGTGTGTTCTGTCTAACCGTGCTCAGTACCCTCGGCTACGATATTTCACCATACTTAACTACACTTGCTTACCACTTTAAAACAGCAGCGTGTCCTAACATCCACTGCAGGCATACAGCTACTTGGGACTCGGCCAAGGAGGGTGGCGGAGGGGAATCTCCCCAGGAAGCTGGTGACACTGGCACACTCTGAAGGCATTTCACGCAGCCTGATAAGCTTGAGTTTTGTGCAAGGTGCAACAAGTTCTTCCATCTAAAAAACACACTTTGTGGTGGGGGGCAGTGACCACTTTTTATGTATGGTTTAGTGTCTTGAATGCTTGCCTAGGAAATGGGGATCCATTATTTCAGCACAGCTTCTACCAGAAGTTCAAAACCACCCAGCGGGTCTTACCAGGCGCCCGATTCAGCGTGCTCGCTGCCTCACTTCGCGCTAGGCAGCTACCCGGGGTCTCGGTGCCTCGAAGTTCGGTACGGATACCCCGAGCGTGGGCATGCCGGCTCACGGGATCCGGCCTTTAGCAGCTTCCTGCTCTTTTTCCCCGCTTTGTTGCCACTGAAAGACCAGACCCTTGATCTTTTACCCAAAAGTATAACCAAGAGTAAAGACTTGAGATTTGTACCGGGGATGTTGGCTACCCATTTTGTTTCTGTCTATGTGTCGATCTGCACATAAGTCTGCAAATTGGGACAAAAATATGGATCAAGTTCTGTTTTCACATTACTGCAAGCCCAGAGTAACTACTGGCTTAATACATTTATTTGGGTTGTACAACTAAGTAAATAAAAGAACGTAAGCCAAAATGAGTCTTAGATTTATAGGTCTAGTTTATGATTTTTAAACTCCTTAACAAATCAGAACAGTCACATATTTTTGGTATGCAAAGTGTATTCCACGTTGTTTAGCACACTCAGTTTAGGAGAAGTGGTGCATTTATATTTAAGCATAAAACAAATTATCTTTGCTGCCTAAACACACTACTTAAAAGCTTAATTTTTTTTTTTCCTGTTAGCAATATTGCCAAATCTTATTTTCATCTTCAAACAGAGCTTTTACTGTTTTACTTAAAATTCCTGGAGGCAATCACAATTCAAACTTTCACATATGCTTTTATACAAAACACAGCAATGACAAAAAACTCTAAAAAATGTAATACTTCTTCCAAAGCCAGAAAGGTCATTTGGACCGAGGTGCCCAAAATTACTGAATGGATTTGGCTCAGTAGGATAATTCCTTCTGCATGTAGCTACAGCTTCCTCCTTCCTGTCCTCTTTTTCAGATACTTCTAGATATAAATAAGGGCAAGCTGGAGCTGCATAAATTATTTGCACAGCTTGCTCCCTGTCATGATGTTTATGGGAAGATCACAGCTCTTCTCTCTTCACTAAACTAGAAACAGGCATGCCATGATGATACCTGCTCTAGTTTACCGATGTATGATAGATGAATGTCCGCTCACATAAAAGCGGCATGTGTGCTTGTAAGAGGACAAGTAAGGACATGAACGACATTTGCATGCACAATCTCCGATTGTGTGATGAGATATATCGCCATTACAATTATGAGACACACACGTATGTTACTCCCTGATGAGCACGTCTCGGGATGAAGTCATGTTTGGATACGTCACTTGAATAAAACAGACTGCTATTATCAGCTGATTTGACAGGAAATAACTACATTTTAGTCTTGTATGATTATACCTCATTAATTGCCCATGTTTCTCACATCAAGCGCTAAATCAGACCACCCCACCTCAAAATCAAAAGAGGATCTGACAAGCAAAGAGTCAAAGAAAAGAACAACAGCCCACAACGCCAAACTATTTCTGTATGAGAGCTGTAAAATAAACGTAAAACTATGAATGGCAATACCCAAATGATTATACACTACTTCTTACAAAACAAGAACTGGTCAAAATCTAAAGAAACAATCAAATAACAGGTTTACAATAAAGAAAAGTGGAGGAGCGGGGGGAGGTTCCACCTCCCCTCCAAGATACAATTATGTGGTGCAACTCATACTCATTGCCGTGGAGGACTCTGAAGGCCAGAGCTATAGACAGCCATAATAAAGGAATCAGGCAGACTTGGAGTGGGTGAGTATATAACTGGATAATAAACTTGGTGGGCTAAAGTTGCCCTGGCTCGGCCCTAATCTGCTGCCTGACGGAAGTCAAAGGATAAAACTGGAAAAAAGCATCTCACCACTTCAAGCGCAGTCCTTCAGTATTCACAACACAATCAGATGAAATACTAACCCAGATGGACTTCAGCGTGATATTTCCAATGTTTTTAGTCTGACTACAATTAAAACAAAAGAGCATTTTGGTACGTAATACTATATGTATCTGTACAAAGGTATGCTGCTTGGAGGGTCAGGTACACCAAAGAAAGACCCTCTACTCCAATCTCCTGCATGCAAAGGCCATTTTCATCTACATATCTCAGCACTAAATCAAATGTTTTAGAAACATAAATGCTCCTACCTGAGAGCATCTAGACTTGATGATCAGAATACTAAAGTCACCATTTCCCTTGACAGTTTATTCCTAAGACTAGTCACTCTCACAGTTCAGAAGAGGAAAAAAAAAAAAGCACTACCAATGTCTCTGACTTAAGTTTTTAATTTCTGTTATACCTTTTGCCATGTTACATTTTCTCTTTTCCAAAGATTTCTACATGGTTTTCTTTTGATCTGCAACTCTTTAAAGCTCTCACTAGAAGTTATTTTCTTCTCTCCCTTTTCATTGTTATGCCTCGCTTTCCTCCAACTCAATTTTTCAGTGCAGGTTCATCTGTAGACCTCAAAATTGGAGACAGTAGCTCAGTAGCTGTCTTGCTAGTGACACACACAGAAGAGGGGAGGAGGGTATGCCTCTGCTGCAACTCACAGGTGTTCCCTTCTACATGTGTGAGGTTCTTATGATCCTTTCTCAGTAACACACTCTAATCAAAGATCACATAAAAATGTACTTACTATGGCTCTTAAATCTTTCTTCTAGTACTACTTCCCATTATTTAGTCTTCTATCTATGTAACAAGTATATTCAATCTTAAATACTAGAAGGCAAATCAGTTTCGTTTCAAGTATCATAAGTTTAAAGACTCATTATTTTGCATTGCTCGACTCATGATTTTTCACAGTTGGGACTGCCAGCATTTTACTACAGCAGGGTGAAAAAAGTCTTTGTATGTGATGTAGCAGCTAACAGTTACATAGGAAGTACTTCTGCAACAGTAAATATATGTTTGTTTATTGCTCTCCCTATCTTTATAGGTTGTCCTTTTATAGGCCATATAAAACACTATTGCAGTTTATTACTAAGGCCATTAAAACTAGCATGGTATGACAGTTGAACTATTCTTTACATTGAAGTTTCCAGGCTTTCAAGACAACATTTTCTCTGATGCTTTGCTTCTGCCAGTACTCACTGCCAATCATAAATGTAAGGCCTGAGAGGATCAGGATTATCATGCTGAAAAATCAAGGCACTCCACTGGATTTGAAATAAGGTTTTTAATTGATTCATTTCCACTTTCTTTTCTAACAAAGTTAAACAGTCTTTTGCCATAAAAACATGAATGGAGAATACAGGGAGTTGCATACAGAACTGCACTTCAAGTACATATCACCTGGGGTTTTTTTTTTTGTAATCATGGTCTACTAAAAGCATCTTTTTTCTATTAAAAGCGGAGTGATACATTATGTTACACTTCACAGTTTGGGGCAAATATGAGAAAAGGATAGGGTAGCTGTCAAACACTTCCGACTCCAATTAAATGAGTAAGTGTGAGAGAGGTGGCTCAGGTCTCACTTCTCCACTCAGAATAAAACACTTATTGAAGAAGAATGAAGATGAAGCAAGTGGGTAGGAGCAGGAGCAAAAGAGACCCCAACTTCAGCATCTGAGTTAGCAGAGCATAGACAATTGATTCATTGGCACTGCCACAAAGATCCCCAAGTATCTAAAGGTACATTTGTGAACAGTCGCATTCAGTTACAGAACAAACTATAGAACAAGTTATAATTATGCATGTATTTATTCCTTGATCTGCACAGACTGAGAGACCTGGAAAACTACTTAAAGGTATCAGATTAATAAAAGGAAGGTTATTAAGTCAATTACTTCTGCCTTGTGCATATCTTTTATCAGCTTTTATACTCTGAAGTGATATACAGTGCAATACAGTATTTTAAGTGAGAGGAGCCAAAGTTAACCCAACTCAGCCTACTATTCATCCACTTCAGATAGAGTGGACACTGTCATTTGGCTGCATAGTGAGTCAGGCAGCTAACAACTAGAACAGCTTCTCTAAACAAAGACACGATTTTGGCTTGAAAATATTTCTTCTAAATAAAAACAGTTCTCCTCTTGATAACACACATTTGCTGCACTTTACTAGATTTCAACAGTATACTTATATATGAGTATACAGACTTAAAACCTTGACATCTACAAAATATTTATAAACATAGGAAGTTAATAACCTGGAGTCTTAACATACACCTCGGTATGGTAGTCTCATCAAAACTATAACGAGTACAATATCTAGCTCGTGAAAAACAGTTTATCCATCTGCAATTAGAGTCTTTCCTCCACAGTTATCAGAGTTGGTAAAAAAGTTTTAGGCATTATGTAAAAAACAGGCAGTTAACAAAAAAAAGGTGGAAATAAATACCTATTTTTAAGACTATTTCCATTTTAAATTTGTTTTCCCCATGATTCCGTCTTTTCTAAATTGTAACTGACCTACTGGAAACCAAACCATAAAATTAGAAGAGATTATTTCATGGAAAAAAAAAAAGAGTAATTTTACTTCAGCTGTAGCAGAATTGTTAGCTGACAATTTTAAGTACACGTTAATTAACTTGAAAATAATAACACATATTTTAAAAGATCTATGTGCGTATATAGATACAGACACATTTCGTGTATGTGCATGTTCATGTTTGTGTGTCTATACGTTTAAGGGGGGGAAAAGCATCATTATATTCTATAGTTAGACCTAAATTAAAAAGCATCTGGATAGAGAACAATACATTAAAATAAAACTATATGACCTCAGGAAATTCCATACTAAAATTATCTCTCCTTTAATTCCACTGTATTAGCACTGAACGGGAATCAAGACAACAGCTGGTGTTCGGTATCAGATGCATTGCTCTAATATACAGGTGGGTTTTTTTTAAATTAAAATATATTTTAGACTCTCTCAACATAGAATATGTTATATAGCGTTCCTATTAACCTCAGTGTCCAGCTACATGTTGCTGGAGATGCAGGAATAATTGGACAGCAGTTCCCATCTCTTTCCTGCTGCTGCTGCTTTTCTTTATCCCCTTCTCCTTCAGCCACTTGCTATTTATAACTCCACACCAACTGATGGGATTTAAACAGTAATCAAAGCTTCAGTACTTCAGCAACCTTTCAAGCTTGGTCTGAAAAGTCCCTCAGCAATTTCAGCAAAGAGGATATGGAAAACCCTACATGCAACTGAAAAGAGCTGCTCTAGTTACACAAGATAAACACGCATGCACACACTTATTTCATTCAATGCCCCCCCGCCCCGTATGCCCACTCGAAAGTGGTAACTTTTGAAACTTGAAATTTCTGAAGAAACCTTGAAACTGTGGCTGACGAGGTCATGCCATGTATTCCTTGTACGTGCCTGTCGCTGTCTTTTAGTTACAAGAGGAGTTCAGACAGCGTGACTCAGTTGCTTAACCTTTAAGCAGAGGAAGGGAGATAAAGTGAACCAATAATCAGAGATGTTTTCCAAAGAATTACTGCTTCCTTCAAGGCATTTTCTGCTCTAAGGCTATTTTTCCATAGGACATTGCGAAGTGAAAAGAAAATAGGCCCTCACAGCTGAGTTAACAGTACCACTGTGAGCTGAAGTTATTGATCAACAAATGTCCTAGACTACCACCCAAAAACCCGCCCACCTCTACTCTTTCTACCCCCAACAGCTTATTCCTGCCCTCCCACAAGTCCTTCCCTCCTGCACAGACACAAACATATATGAAGCCAAGAGTTAAACCAGCCTGAAAAAGTGGTCCAACCAAGTACCCCTTAGCCCTTCACACATTCCCCCCACGCAAGCTGTCATTCAGATCACGTTCCCGACTGCTCCCCAAGCCGATCCCCATATGCTCCTTGGGACACTTGGGAAGGGACAGCGCGGGGGACAAATAAACAAGTGGGCGGTGGGAACGCTGTTTGGGCTCGCAGCACCAAACTACATGGGTTTAAGCAGTTAACTTCAGCTGGAACTACTCCAATTTTTCCACTTAAAAGACCTTGTTTCTAGTTGTTTATTCAAACCTTTTGACAGAGTTTAACCTGAAGCTTGATTTTTTCACTGTGGAACTCTCCTAATGCCTGGTTTTTGTCCACATTAAAATAGTGCAGCCTCCTCAATGAAGATTTGTAGCATCTTAGACAGGGAAGCATGACCTGGAGTGACAGAGAAAAGAAAGAAAAAACATAGGGTGCCTCAGGGGCATACTTCGTCATCTTCAGCATAATTTGCCCAACAAATAAGCATCATAGCTTATGAATTTCCAGTAATGACTGTGGCAGATTGCTCTGCTAAAACGCAAAAAGGTTTAACAAGTGATCAGTACACCTTCCCTGAAGCTGCTGAACAAGACTCGCTGTGCCAGTATGTGCTGGATCTCAGAGAAGAGAGTGCGAGAAGCAGGAGAAGTGGCTATGATCTGAAGCTAGCGAAGCAGATGAGTGGGAGAGAGGACACCAAAGAGGGACCTGGGATGGCATTGAGTTTTCTATGCAGAGGCAAAGAACCAAAAGAATCAAAGAGCTGCGACAGCCTGATGCAGCTTTGTTGCTATTTATTCACATGAGAAAGGGCAATTGAAGATTAGGATGAGCACGTAGAAGAGAGGGAAGATGTCAAATCAGTTTGATGAAGAGGAGAAGCAAGTAGTAGAGAAAGCAGCAAGGAACTGGAGATAGATTTAAGACACAGGAGTTGCTCAAGAGCACAGGTGAAAGAAGCCTAAAGGTACAGCCGTCTGTTCCCCACAGCTCTTTTAGTATTTACACAATGCTGCCTTCAATGGGCAAAACACACCCCAAGGTCTTAAGACAGGGGCTTCCATCTCTTCAGCTGGATCAGTTTCCTTACAAATTCACAGCTCTCAAATGAGGTTCAGCACAGCTAGCACAGGCTGCTGTGAGGGAGGTGGAAGCACTTAAGCTGGTGCTGGTTACCACCTCCCAATACCAAGCCCCATTCAGTCCGGCGGAGGAACAGGTTAAAGTAAGGAGGATGGAGCGGGCTGGGACATGGGGTGACAGTAAGCAGCAGATAAGGGAAAAGGCAGCACTCCCATGCTTTGGGAAACTGGTCACACACACCCATGCCTACTGAAGACTGTACTCTGGACTCGAACGATAGAAACATGGACATTTTCGTTGATTTTTTTCAATGTCCCTTAACATCAGGCAACTCCAAAAAGCATTAGAACATCACAAAAAAGGCAGTTTTTAATTCTAGCATTGTGTGATTTCTGAACACTTGATTTTTACTGAAGTGACAAACTAATTTATATATTCATATACTACACACATTTACAGTTGCAATGCCTGCCATTACTACTAGATTTATCTTGGCTCTAGGCTAGCGTATTATTTATGTGGAATGACAGCAAAACGTTGATCATAAATCTTCATGTCGCAGCAACAGAAAGGTTTCCAGACACTGAACTAGTGTCACTGAAAGATCAAGTACAAAGTAGAAGGTAAACAATATTTGTTTATATATCCTTCCATTAGTTTAGTAGGGATCACAATCACTAGTTACAGTAGTTCTACAGAAATCGTTTTGGGCAACTACCTCCACTCAACATTAATGCAAATAATAACCCACCAAGGGATGGGCATACAAACTGTCAGCATAAGTTTCGGTGCTCATGAGCTGCATGAATTTTGTTGCAGTAATTAACCTGCTTACAAATATGTCATTAACCAGCTCACCCTCCTGCTACACAAAACACAACCACAGTACTATTTAATCACAAAGAAAGCAGAGTTGGAGCTTAATAGTTGATCCTGGGCCACTTTCTGCAGGAAGCATAGCTGACTAGTTAAATTAGCAATTTGGTCCAGCATTACCAGTCCTTCACTTAAATATTTATTTTAATTTTGTACGTATACATGGAAAAAAAGTGGCAAAAAAAAGTAGTCAAGATCAGATTATGTTATACTAAAACAAGATTTACTTCCCTGTAAGGTTTTCCCCCTCATCTTTTACTTCCATATATTATAAAATATAACAAGTTCAACAAGTATTTTGCTGTCAAATAAAAAGTTCTGTTTTACTCAAAAAAGCAAAATTGGTTTGCTTAATAAGACCTACTAAATACCCTCATTACTTGCAAAGGTTAAATGAAAAAGACACTTTTACTGGAATAAACCGTTCACATTGGCAGTCACAAGGATATATTTGTGAGGAGGTAACATACCCACAAAAGAATCACTGCAACAGGTACCTAGAATCATAGTATCATAAAAGTTGGAAAAAACCTCTAAGATCATCAACTCCAACCATCAATCCAACACCACCATGCCCACTAAACCATGACATAACTACTCCTAACTCCTTTCTCTACAGAGTAAAGCAGGATCTGTCACTAGAAGTGATTTACCTAAAAAGTTTTACTTACCATTTAAGAGTACTCATAAGTAAACTGTTGCACAGTCACTATAATCCAGCATAAACCTGTGCTGCTACCAAAAGGAGTACCCTCATTTTACCTCCCCCACACCATCTTTTCCAACACCAGTAGAGGGAGGAGTAAGAATTAGGAAAACAGGGACAGGCTTCTGGCTGGAGCACCCCTTCTACCGAATTTATGCTGCAAGTACAGCCTTATTTACCATAGCCCAGATGCAACGCAGTAACTTGTTACTCACACACACTACCTTTTTCAGCTACTATGGCTGGACCCAGAAAAGTGTGACCAATTACACCTTTAGATCAGCGCTGCTTATAGCAGTGTAATTATACTAGAAAATTTATTTATTGCAACAACTCTTAAGTCAAACCACTGCAATTTCAGTTTAAAAAAAAAATATCCTTTGTCCTTCCCAGGTACAGCTGTGCCAGAATTTGTAATGAAATTAAAAAAAAAATGTCCCAAAGAGGGTGGTAGAAATTTCTCACACTGTTGTGATCATCAGTCAGTAGAACTAGAAAGGTTGTGGGGTTTTCTTATTTGTTTGTTTCCTTTCAGTTTCCTAGAAGACTTTGAAGCCAATATTGCGGTCCAGGTAAAGTATTTCTATTTCAGAGTATCAGGTTGCTGGCTGCAAAATAATTCTGATTTTATGAAAGGACATTGGAAAATAATTGGTAAGCAGTGGATAAGAGTAGTTCCACAGAAAATTCAGCCACTTCAATGATTACCAAAATGAACGTTTATTAATTCTGTTTTTCTTTCAAGAATGCTACTCAGCTATCAGTGCAAGTTTTATGATAAGCAATTCACTCCACATCTTAGTAAGACTTTGCATTTACTTTAAAACCCTCAACACTGCACTGTAACTGTAAAGTGAAAGGGAAATTCCTATTCTAATGAAACCAGTTAGCTAATGAACAAACCTTCAGAATAAGCTTTCTGAAGCTCAGAAATAAGCTGGCTCAGAATAAGCTTTCTTTTTAATAGTTTCCTCATTAGGCAGTTGGCAAGTTAAAAAAAATATACAGTGATTATAAAAATTTAAGTCTTTACAAAAGCTTGTGTTAAACAGTCTGTAACAGAGATTTTGAGGAATTTGTTATGCGTGTTATTTATGGGAGGAAAGAAAACAAAAATCAAAAGATAAATAGTTTTCACATTTGTAATAAAGAATATGTAGAATAATAGCAGAATTCAATAGGTAGCACAAATGTGGGACAAATATTTAGAAGAAAAACCTGAAGATTATCCAGAAGAACTTCAATTTTATTAAATATATTACTTATTAGATAATACCTCAAAGAAAATCATAAGGATCTAAACATATATGCCTCAGGGTGACAGTTAGCAAGATGCAAATATTCCTTGGACAGAGCCGCATGTGGTACTTCTGTAGTGAGGGAGAAGAAAGATGTCCCAACACCACGAAGAAGGAGGAACAATGAATACAAAAGGGAAAACAAAAATTACCCTAGAGGACTTAATTTTCTTTGGGTGAAGACAGCGGTTTCTAAAGGGGTAACACTGGCTGGCTGCTAAAGCTCACAATATGTCTCCTTAGCTGAAGGGTTCCCTTTAATTCCCTTACCTTCTCCCTCCTCCTGGAAGAGAAGAAAAGGGAATTAAGGGAAATTTTGGACCTAACTGTTTAGGAGCCAACTCTATCACCTTCCTCTAAATAATCCTGCAACTCTTCCCACACTTGTATATGCAGTAGAGCATCAAAAGCAAGTCAGAGTCTCCTGGCTTATGCCCCTACTCAGAGCACTGCAGCTGTGTTCACCAAGCAGCATTTGGAACACAACACAAACAAATCCATAATAAGGGTTCGAGGCCCCATAAGCAGCTCAAGAGAGCTACAGATTTTTATTCTGACCTGGAGGGAAAATACTGCCCAAAGCTGTCAAAACCACAGGCAGAAATCAATTGAAAACACATCATGATGTAACAAAGGTCTAAAAAAAAAAAAAAAACAACCAAAAAAACAAACAAAAAAACCCCACACAACACCACACCAAAAAAAAAAAAAAAGAAAGAAAAACAGGTGGGGGGGACAGATGGGGAGAGATGCTGACATTGGACCCAGTACCTGCGACTAACCAAAATACAACACACCTTTATATTTAATTCAAATACAGTATTAAAGAATTAAATTACACAGTTATGTTTCTTTAGTTTGGTCTTTGAAAATTTCAGGATATATATGCCAGATCCCAAAATAAACAGCAAATTTTATTTTCTAAGTGCTAAAAATAACTTTTGTGCCTGTGTAACACACAGGAATCAAGGAGAGAAGTAGAGAATATTAACTGTAGAATAAGTCTTTACAGATATCACAGGTCACTAAAATCAGGTAAGCTACACTGCACCTGAGCTGGCACCATCCCAGCATGAAGTAGCTCAGGATCTACTGACCGCTCATGGCACCTTCGATATAAAACTAGACAAATCCATGGACAAGAGGTCCATAAAGAGACACTGAAGGGAAGAGGCAGGGGGATGTCCTCTAATATCCTCAGTCCAACAACTGTGGCTGCTAGCAGTGTACGAGGGGAGTGAACTGCAGAAAGCAGCTAAGCCCAAAAGCTCTCCCCAGGCAGAACAGCGTGCGCTGCTGAGACTGACAGAGGCCAAACACTTGTCTAGGCAGACCCAGTGGGGTATTTCTTACATACTCATGCTTTAGGAGATACATGGCTAGGCTTGACATATATCTTAAAAATTTGCAGCCATGGGTTCCTGATAAATTTGCTTAGTCATATGCACCTAGTTAGTGCACATAACCAAGCTCTCACAAATCTTACCTGACAGTAACTTCTTATTGTTAACAGGTGTAAACAACCTTTACAAGATTGTTGGCATATTTCACAGATGACTTTGAGAGCTCATCTCATTTCTTAAAAAAAATCGTTAAAGACATTAAATATACAGCTCATGGTTTATAATTCAGAAGATAGCTAGTCCCATTAAATCTCTCACTGTATAAATGTGACAGGCAGAAAAACACATTCAAAGCATAATGAACACATAGGTTGAATAATCCTACATCGTCTTGAAACAGGCCTCCAAAACCAGCTTTTATGTGTGTTTTGAGAAAGTAGTAATAACTATGAAATGCCTTCCCCCACCCAATTCTTCAGTATAAATATGGGCAGTTCTTTAAAAAAGGGATTTTTATCATACTCGTGCCTGACATGATACAAAATACTCTCCAATCAAGACACACTTTTGAAATAAATATGTAAGTGGAATTATTAGGAAAGAGAACAAAACATCATTGTGTCCCTACACACATCTGTGGTATCCCACATCCGGAATCCTGTATGCACTCCTGGCTCTACCCTCTCTTTGTTCTGCAGTCTTAAAGAGAATTGAGAAAGGTATGAAGTCAGATGATCAAAGGTAAGGAACAGCTTCATTACAAAAAACAGGTTATGTAAGTGAAGGATCCTTAGCCTGAAAAAGAACAATGGAGGGGAAGACTCAATAAAACCACAAGCAGCATGGACAGAAGTGTTCCCCAACTTGTCCAGGACAAGGACTGTGGAAGTTTCATCCACAATTAACAGGTGTCAGGCTCAGGATGAACAAAAGGAATGGTTCTTTCAATTTTAGGGCTTGGTTGTTGTTGGTTTTTTTTAATTTACTATTATATATATTGAACAGAAAATCCACTCAAAGTCAAACTTCTTGATACAGAAAGGTGATGATGTCAAAAGCTTCTGTGTACTCAATAAGCACCTGGATAACATGTAGGAGAAGGCAAGTGAAAGCTATTAAGTAAAAGAAAACAAAATAATCCCCCCACCCCTCATCATTTAAGGCAAGGAAGTCCACAAGCTGCCCTACTGCCAACAGTTTGTAGCCATGTACTGACAGTTTCCATTTCTTTGCTCAGAAGGAGGTTGTCAAGTAGGTCCTGTAATTTGGCAGGGTCTTGGATGGTAAGGGCATAAATAAAAAGGAAAGAGAAAATCCAGCCAAAAGAGCTAAGAGGTACTGGAAGAGCCAGAGAGTGGCTGTAGCCAGGTGCATGTTGCCATGGTTGCCCTTCCACTAGGCAAAACATGATGAGCCTGCAGACTCTATGAACATCTGATGCCTGCTCTTAGGGTTTCCAACTGAAGTCCCCAGCTGGTCAAGGAATGAGTAGCAGGTACATGCTTGCACACCAGGGTTTCAGGGTTTCTCCTAGACATGGCCTGTGGGATGCAAAGGTGAAGAAAAAGCAGCAAGCGGAGTACAAATCTGCCATGCCATTTCCATGGGATGGTTTGAGGACAAATCAGCTGGATGTCACACAAGCAGCCGCCCACAGGGGAATCAAGCAGGACAGCTCAGAGAACAGAGGATAAAAAGAAACTTTTGGGGGCCAGGACTCAGTGGGCACTGTTATCTTGCAGTAAGAGACATGCCCATGACCAAAGGGCAGCCTTCACTTGGAAGGAACTGGGGAGAAGGTGTGACAGATTCCTCCTCATCATGTGCTGTGCATGAGGTTTCCAACATCATTCTCCAAGTCATCTTCTGCCACATCAGTGGGGCACACTGTGCATGTTTAGTGGCAGCAGGGGCTGTCCAACAAGACTGCCCGTGTTAGATACTGTTGAAAAGGGCATACAGGGCTCACCTGGTCAGACAAAATGCCTGGTTCAGCCATTCTTCTACTCTTATGCAACTTCAATACTCTAAATACCATAAGCCAACTAATCATGGAGTAAAGCAGCAGCTTACAGACTCAAGGGAAAAATACAGATCATCTGTCTGTCATAAGAGATGAGGACTTGAAAAATGTCATTGATTTTCTGAAAACATTAGCAAAGATATCCAAAGAGTTTCATTACTATGAAGAGTTTTTTTATGGTATTAATCTAGATTAGTAATGACTGTTCAGAGTTTGTCTAATTCTTTAGTTCTACCTGATGCAATAGAACAGCCTAATTCTTCCTTCCTTTGAACTATGGTCCTGCCCTCTGAAAATCCTTCACTGCTCCTTCCCCTACTTCCTGTTCCAAGATCAGGGTTCAATGTGCCTTTACTACCTTAGCAGTCTGTCCACAGATATTTCAGAAAGGAAAATACTCAAAACTCCTCTACAGCTTTTTACTCCTTTCATTTGTTTTTAGTGATTTGATCACCTGCTGGCCCAGCCACCTGGAGAAAAAAAGAGAAGCAGGATTCTCATTAAAGATCCTCATCATTTTCACAGTTGATGATCAGAGAGAAAGAGGCAGCTCTTCTCGGGTAAGAAAAATAAAAGCATTTTTTCCACACATCATTTTCCATGCCTTTTAGTTGTACAGGCTGCATTTACTCTGACTTGAGTGCCATGGTACTGTAACTGCAGAGACAACCCTTTATCAACCAGTTGGCCACTCTAAGGCAGCCTGATCTCAATCTGAGTCCCGACAGTTCATCAAACCCACCTCCCTCAGCACAGACCCAGTGAATTGCCTCCTAAGACGGGTCCTGACAATCTCATCTGCCCAGTACTATTAACATGGCACTCCTGGCAGGCAAAAGAAATTGCACCGCAGCAGCCAGGAGCTGCCCAGCTGCTGGGCTCTGCTGAGCCACAAGAGGAGCCCAGACCTTTCCAAACTGTGTGTTCAAAAAAGTACATTCTTATGTCTCAGGGTGCACTTGGTAACACAAGGCAGAAGACACAAACACAGCATCACTCCAAGGAAGTGAGCAAGGAGACCCTTGGAGAATTTGATTTTGAGCCTAACCTCTTGGCTTCTGCTGCCTGACAGTTTAGATGAAACCTCCATGAAAGGCCATGAAACTTTACAAAGGAGATAGGCCAATGCCCACCATATTCAGTCATGTCGGTGGGATATTTAGCAGCTGTTAATGTTCTCCTGGAAGCTGTGCCCTGCACAACAGGGTTCTTGGTATTGTTAAATGAACCAATATTTTGCTCTTCTCTAGCCAGCCAGAAACACTCCCAACTGGAAAGACAAAATAATTGTCCATCACTATCTTCCTTCCTGGAAAAAACACTTCATGTTTACTGAACCTATTGTGATTCAACAGTGCAAGCCTGCTGATTTCTAACAAGATTGTGTCGTTTCCTCCAAATCACAGAATATTTCAATATTAATGATACAAAGGAAATAAAATTTTTAAAAGTCCTTACAGCAAAGAGATATTAACATACATGAATAAAATGAAACAAAGTAAATGGTCATATTTGTACCACAGCAGCACTCTGCCTGTTACGCAAGATTTGCTGGGGAGCGGGTGGGGTGAAGAGGAAGTCGTAGGCTCCGTTTTAATTTGGAAACATCTGTCCCTAGGCAAAGGACAAACGTCACAAGGCGCTACCTCGCAAGTTTATTTCTAGTTTCCTTAGACAGTTAATTACACTGCTAAGCTATCCGTAAGTAGCAATTCTATAAAAATGATACATACAGTCTCCATCGAGAGTCTTGGTACTATCACATTTACAGGCAAAGTATGTTTCTGTCAAGTGTATCTGAGGCCAGTTACAAATATACGTAACTGGAATGATTAAAGTTATGCAATTTTCCTTTCCTGCATTATTTCTAAGAATAAATAGTAGGAGTGATATTCTCTAAGGAACAGTGAGCATGCGAATAAGCAGAGGTTTTATGCTCAGCAGTACACCAGATAATGAATGATCCTTTTAGGGATACAAAATAGAAACATTTTCTTTGACTTCTAGTGAAACCTACTTTCATGGTGTCCTCCTAGTCTCCAATTCCCAGCAGCCACAAAGCTGCTGCATAGCGTGCAATACTTAGCAGTTGTTAGTCAAGAAGAATGGCAAGGTCAAGACTGAGGTGAATTCTCAGAACTCCAAAGGCAAGATTTTCAAAGAAAATAGACTTATTTATTTTTTAAAAACATCTCAAAATGACTTCCAAGACTTGTGGCAAGGAACGCTCTCCCTTTTTTTCCTAAGTAACAAACAAAACCAAAGCTGTTCAAGCAAGTTTTACCTTACAGTTTTCTTCACTTCTCAGGCTTCCTGTATTTGAGAGAGCCAGCACGGCTTCACCAAGGGCAAGTCCTGCCTGACCAACCTAGTGGCCTTCTATGATGGAGTGACTACATCAGTGGACAAGGGAAGAGCTACGGATGTCATCTATCTGGGCTTCTGTAAGGCCTGTGACATGGTGCCCCACAACACCCTTCTCTCTAAATTGGAGAGATATGGATTTGATGGGTGGACTGTTGGGTGGGTGAAGAATTGGTTAGATGGTCGTATCCAGAGGGTAGTGGATTTCTTTCTCCATGTTAAGTTTCTTTAATGTCCATATAGCACAAAGTGAGACCACCTACGTGGACTGTTCATGGAGCTCAACTTTGTTCGAGCACTTTCAAGTGCAGGTAAGTGTGAATCCGAGTCCACAGATCCCAGACTTGGTGATTAGGAGCTCCATGAACAGGAGAAGAGGTTCACAGCAATGTCCGTTTGGGCTTGCTTTGTGTCACAGGGGACCCAGAGAAGGGAACTCGTGCACATCACCCTTGCACTGCATCCTCAGCAATAATCCCCTAAGATCGGGATTCCAGTCGGCAGAGCAGGAATGCAGATCCCATCATCTGCAGACAGTACACCTCAAACAACAACCACCAGCCTTTCTTTTCTTCACATGATTTGTGTATATGGATCCCACACTTGCAGGGCAATAAGCATTAGCTGCCTATTTGGAAAGGGGTGAACGGCTCTTACTTGAATCACAATTGCAATACAGCCCTACCAAAATTAACATTTGACCTGAAAGTAATAAATACCTCAACCTCTAAAATTGCCATTCTTTGTTTCTCTAAAGAGATTGTTCCTTGAGCAGACTGCAGAGGTTATTTATCAGATGCATCTCTCTTGGCCAATTGAAAACAAAAACACCCACAAAGCAAACAAACAAACAAACCCCAAATATTTCATTGTCTACACAAACACGAGTAAGTAGACAGCAGCTAACTGTGTGAAGCTTCACTTGGCCAGTTTTTCCTCTTGGCTTTAAGTATTGTGGCTGATGCAGCAAGTACACTCTGGACAGCTGGAGCAGTCCACCACAACTACACTTGATCTGATGAATTCTGCAGTCAAAGAAAGATGAAGGACAGCTAGAGTGGTTTTGCCTCTTCTGAATGATCTCTAGCAGGATATCTACTGTTTCTGACAATCTTCACAAGTCCCAGAAATTTTCACACATGCATGTAGAGGGTTAGGGGGTTGCTATGGCTCTCCTTTGGAAAAAAAAATAAATGAGGAAATAGCCAAATGCTGTGGCTGTTCTCAGAAGCAATCCCTTCCACTGAATTTCCCTCTTCTCTCTCAACAGAGCACAATTCTTGAATAAGGAAAGTCAAAGAATTCAACTATTTTGTTGTGTAAATGGTTTTGCTCTAGATGATACCCAATTCCTGAAACTACTTATTTCACAACGCTGCCACAAGCGGGTAGGAGTAACACAGGGGATGCCACACTTGTGATACCAGAGAGAAACACCTGTGCCCCCCGCTCCCCGAAATCCTTCTGGTATCTTCCAAGAATTGTCTGATTCTTTGCCAATACTTTCCCTTGCCTAGGATAGAAAGCCCTGCTCTCTTCAACAAGGAACAAGAAGGAGAACACCTCCAACAGTTTTTAAGCTGCATCCTTGAGGTCAGGCTATTTCACCAACTAAGTAAGCCATTACGTGAACAGTATGGAGTACTACAGGGTTCAGGATAACAGCAGTATCAGATAATTAATGCCATTAACTTCCCCAAGCAATCATTTTTCATTCAAGTTAACCACAATCAGGATCCCAAAAATTTCCTGAAGATGTACTGACTTAGTAACTACATCTCAGAAGGTAGCATATTCACCCGTACTCAGCAAAGACTACAATATAGCCAAAATGTACTAACTACTACTATTTTTTTTCTTCAGTTATCAGAAGGTTTTTTTTTCCCTGTGTTTTCTCCCAAAGAAACACCATTTCTTCCCCTCAAAGAACATCATTCCTCTTTGTTACTTTGCTAAATAGAAGCCTTTTACCCAAACATTCATTCACTCCACCAGCAACTACAGTCTCTAAATATTTGTAAGGAGTTATAGTCATCTCAGACAAGTCAGGAAATGTCAAAAGAAAAACCAAATTACTAATGAGCTAGAGGGATTGATTTACAGTGATTACAATGGAAGAGTTGAAGAATAAATGACTTACGGTTTAGCTATTTCCTAGCTAAAATCTGAAATGCAACAAAGAGGGTGGAAAATATAGTAACACATAAATATTAAGTCATCAGAAAACTTCTGGTGACAGACAAACACAAAACAAGGAAAAGAAGTTGACAAATTCATATACAATAGGAATCCAACAAACAATCCCCCACGGTCCCCCTAAGCCATCAATGTTTTAAATTAAAATTCTGTTGCAATTTATGCAGCTATTAGTGCCTTTGAAGCAGATACATAATACCAAGTTCCTCTTCCTGTATATGCTTGTCACTTAGGTTAGAAGCTAGGTGGAATTAAAAAAAAAAAAGTATTGTATGTTTATAATAGGTAATGAAAACAATCATACCTTTCCTACTCACTAAACAAAACAGAACACCTTGCCAAACATAAAACTCTGAAGAACCAACTCAGACTTTGAAAGAAGTTACATCTTTCAAATAATAATCTTGCTTGGAATTTCTCATAATTCACTCTACAAACAGCCGTAGCACATTTTTCACGTTAAACAAGGATACTACACTTGACAGAGCACCAGTCTGACTTCAGTTGGTTTCCCTTTGTTCCAAGCATTTTGTTTTAATGAATCACTGACCACATTCAAAAAAGCAGCAGCTGAACATAAGGTTCTAGGCAGACCTCCTTAACCTGGGTGCAGGGTATCAATGAGAGAGGATTATTACCACCACCCTCAGCTACAACAGCCTGAAGAGCAAGTCCTGGTTTATTTTCACTAAAATAAGCAGACACACACCCTTGAAGAACATACAAGAGTTTAAACATGCACTGAACCTAAGCGAGCGTAAAAATAATAGTTTTTAAGGGATGTTTCAGTCAGCCTCCAAACTCTGCAGTTAAAGTGATCCCCAAAGCTTTCTTAGAACTTTCAGAAGTGCGGTTATTTGTCAGCAGCAATCCCATGAAATCCCTCACAAACACACAAGTGTGCTTACGCAAGATACCTAGGAATGCACATACCCACACCACGAACTAGAAAATGCTATGAGCTTAGTATTGTACTCTACTCACACAAAAAAGGCTAGGCCAAGGTTTAATGATTAAGTTTGCAGAAGCATTGCTTAGTCTTCATATAGTTTCTATTCTATTGCTTATGTTCATCCTGTTGTATCTGATACAAATTGTGCTTCTAAAAAAAGACAGCATCTTTGTGCCTGTGTGTGTCTGAAAAAAGAGGGTGACTACCCACATGAAAGGGAAAGTTGCAGCAGACAAGACAGCAACAGCAGGAAAAACGATAACATTCTCCCTTACCTGCTGAATTTAGTGCCGCTTGAGTACTGGGAGTGAGGTTTATGTTTATTTTCAGAGCAGAAAACGTAGCCCCATCTCTCCCCAGTGCATGTAACATCACAATGCAGAGTAAGGCACACTTCATAAACCTAGAGGTAGCCATAAAACTGATGGGGTTTAAGATAAGACCATCAAGGTACAGTGACAGGCACACTGCTTTTCCTCCCACTGCCACGCTAACAGCATTTAAACTCCATTAGACATCAACTATCAGCGTGTTACGATTAGGTAAGACTTACAATAATTCTAAAATAATAATAATAAAAAGGTATCTCAGCTGAGGTAGCATCCAAATAAACGGAGCTCAAGTAAGCGCACCTATTTTCATTGCAAGAAGCAAATCACAGCACAAAGACTGTTCTGTACTTTACTGCTGTCTGTCTAAAGAGGCCGCAATGCCACTTTCAGGGACGCACTTTCGAACAGGCAAACACATTTTAAATTGTTATTCCCATTCTAATACAAAACAAAAAATTATTTGCATAAATACAGCTTTAAACCTCTTAAAACCACACAGGACAATTGACCAATATTGCTTTTATATTGCAGGTTTGACTATGCAACAAAATGTAGGTGCAGCTACGGCAAACCCTCCCAGCTGTGTGGCTTCCTTCCAGTTACTGTTACCACACCACCGTTAACCATAATAACCTACTCCTGCTGTTGTTACCCTATGACTGTTAGTGCAGTCTAAGTACATGCTACTGTCACACTTTCATTTCAATAACCTAAGAAGTTTAATTCATCCTCAGAATGCCTGTGTGGTCCCTCTAGTTCATTTTGAAATTTCCAGCAAACAAACAATACTTATTTTATGTATTTATTTACTTTAAATGCTTTGCCCTCCTAGGTAGACAGTATATACTCGCCACCATATTCCCAATTCAAAACCAGGTAAAGAACAAGAGCCAGAGACTAAACGCATTGTAAGAGTTATTAAAACATCCACAGACAGTACAAAGAGCTAAATTTTCAAGTCACCGGTGTCGCACAACTGCTCACCCTCCCCTCGCTGCAGCTGCTCCGAGCATCCCTGCTGGGTGGTGGGTCCCTGCCAAACTGAGAGCGCTCTGGGGGCAGGAGGGGCCGATTCCCCCAGTCCCACCTTTAAGCAGAGAGAGAACTGAAATACCAGGTCGTCTTTCCCAGAAGGCCACCCAGACGGAGAGAGGGAGCCGGGGGCCGCCCTGCCCCATGCCCCGCTGGAGAGAGGTGGGGTGCGGCTGCGGGGGCTCGCCTCATCAGGGGAACCCCCTCGTGCTGCAGGAAGTCTGAAAGAGGTGATTTACGGGCAGGATTCATTCCCATCCCACTGAGCAGACAGTTCAGCTGAAAAGTATTAATCTGGGCCCTGTAAGCTTGTTAAATAATGAACTTTACCCTTAGGCTGAAAAAAAGGGGGGAGGCAGTGTTGCACAAGCTTATCAGTGCCCACTTGCTGCAGAACATGCCCTTGCAAGAGCTGTGTATGAAGAACTACTACTATTTATATCTGTAACGCTTCCAAGTTGCTGCAAATCTCTAGGACAAGATTAATGCGTAACACTTAGCTGCATAAAAACACAATACCCTTATTTTCTGCCCAGCGTTTCCTCCTGTGTTGGAAGATCCTCTACTTCATCCACACTTTTTAAAATGGAAGTTTAAAGTAGAAGTTCTTAAAATCAGAGTGAACAGAAATAAAGATATTGTGTAAAGAGTTGACCCAAAAGGCTGCATGACCTGCACTGAGGCATCAGTTTAATCTGCAGCAGAATGGCATATGGATAGAAAGTAAAAACAGAAGAAGCATAACGTCTGTGAACACAAACTCAAGGGATCATGCATTTTTCACTGAAGTTCAGAAAGTTCAAGCAGATGACTTTTTACTGACAATATAATAATATTTTCCTTGAAACAATTACTTACAGTTTACTTAATACTTTCGTAATTACTTCAGACATTCATCTCAACATTCTCTCATCACAGGAACAAATACGCACAGTACTCACACACTCAAACAGTTCCAGCAAAAGCAATAAGCTCACAACTAAAGACTTCCAACATGACTAAATCTGCTTGGATCCAGAGTCATTCTCTCTCTGTCCCTACTACTCACCAGTAGTCAGGCACAACGACATTTTTCTGTTAACGTAATCGCTTAACACATGCTATCCCACTCACTTCCCGGTCCCTTGACCTTTCTTCCTTTGGTTTGCTGACAGTTCCACTTTTTTCCAGGGAGCACTTGCACTTCTACACGACACAGTACAGTGGCAACTCCCAAAGGCTTGGAGGTTTCTTCAAGAAACACAGTGACTGTCCACAACACATGCACGGGAACATACGGCATCGCTTAGGAGAATACCCTCGCTGTCAGCTGTTCCACCTCAGCAGTTTAAGTGTATGAATGTGCACCATGCTCCAGTTTGGATTCTTTCTACCTTTTTAGCATTTTGAGGCTTTACAGCTTAAATGCAGTAAATAACTGACTTAGAGCCACGGGCTGGAAAGAGTTGAGGTATTTTTACCCTTCACTAAGTTTTGCATTTTTTTTATAAATAGTCTAAGTGATAAGAGTGACCAGCTATACTGATTTTGCTTTCCTGTTTTTAAATACTTAAGCTTGAAAAATACTTGATAAACACTTAAACAATATGATCATTGATAGCATACCGTCATTCAGAAAGTTATTTTCATATTATTTGAAAAGCATGAATTCTGTGAACAACATATGGTCTACAACAGTTTAAATACCTGAAATAAGTACGACTATAAGTATGCTATCAAAACTTGACTTCCCATGTAGTTAGAGTAAAATCTCCCAAACTTCTATTCAGTGTAACAAACAGCGACAGGAAAAAAAAAATAATCAGAATATCAGCTTAACTTTTAATCCACACACTTCCCCCCTCCATACTGAAATGAATAACAAATAAGCTGGGTCATGACTGCTTTCAATAAGTAGGTCAGAAATCTTCAAAACAATGAGACGAGGATAAGAGTTGTTATAAGCTCAGACATCAAAGGTCTTCCTAATAATGCCACATTGCTTATACAACCACATACTATGCATCCTTTCTATGTATCAGCATACCGGGAACTGCAAAACCACAAGTACCAAAGGTACTTGAATTCTACGTTACGAAACTTACTATGCAACCAAGATTAACACAGAATTGTAAGTATTCGTGACTGGAATCTGAGAATTTAAGCCCAACCTTCACCGTGCGCCTGGGCAGAATAAAAATTCTCAGACTGGAGCGTCACCTTACACCTCCCGTCAACTCTGTCACGCAGCAGCGACTCATCCAAAGCGTCAATAACTCTAAGAGACTTTTCAACAAGTGGAAAGTCTCGGGTTTTGTCGCCATCGTCCCCCCACGCCTCCCTCGCCGCTGCGCTCCCGCGCACAGCGGCCGCCAGCCCTCCCGCCCGCGCTCCGCGGCCCGGCCCGCGGCCGGGACCCCGCCGCTCCGCCCGTACTGGAGCGGCCTCGGTACCGCCTGCCAGCGCCAGGGCGGGGATCGGCTGGAGTCGGCGGGTCGCTGCCCTGTCCCAGCTCCGCTGCAAACGGCGGGGCCGCGGCCGGGACCGCTCCGCGCCGGGCAGCCCCAGCGCCGCGGCAGGAGCAGAGCCCTGGGGCTGTCTCTGCCGATCAGGTGTTTTGCGTTTCTTTCTAATCCCCCGTGCAACCTTCCTTCCAGCAACCCTGAAAGCCCAGACAATTTCTTTTTTCTCCTTAACCAAATCCTTCCTCCACTTTTGAAGAACCCCCCGCTTAAGACGACTTCTCCCAAATACTCTCTTCGGTGGGATTTCCAAGCGGTCCGTTCAAAGGAACTCGGAGCCACATGCCCAGAGGAGCGAGCTGGCATCTGCAGCGGGGGCATGGGCTTACCTTGGCCTCCCCCGCGTCGGGCTCCTCCTCGTAGTACCCCTGGCCGGACTCGTAGGCGGCGGCGGCGGGCGGCTGCCGGGGTCCCAGGAGCACGGCGCCGGCAGCAAGGCAGCAACCCAGGGAGAGCACCCCCAGCAAGTGCATTGTGCAAAGATGGCAGCGCGGGCGCGGAGCGGGGCCGCGGGGCAGTTGGAGGAATGCAGGCGAAATTATGAGGCTCCTTCTCTTCCTCTCCCCCCTCCCTCCCCTCGCAATATCCAAGGCAGTAAAATCCGTGGGATTGAGAAGATGCGGTAGCAGCAGCTCCTAGACGCCGGCAGGGGAGTTCCCAACTTTCCCAGCCGCTTTGCAAATTCTCACCAAAGTTATCCGGAGTTTGCCAGGTAAAAAACCCACCAGGAAACCGGACATCCGAGGCTGCGCTCACTCAGGAGCAGGGGAGGTAGAAAGCGCAGAGACGACGAGAAGGAGGAGGGAAGGAGGGAAAGAGAGCGAGCCAGCGGCAGAGCGGGACCGAGCGGCCGCTCGCACCCGGCGAGTTCCCTTCGCCCTCCCGCGCGGGCCGGGCCGAGGGGCTCCGCGCCGCTCCGCCCGCCGCGGAGGTCTCTCCAGACGCCTGTCAGCGGCGGCGCGGCCGGGGGGTGCGCGGCGCCTGGGGCTGCGCGGCGGCGGGGGCCGCGCATGGCGAAAGCGCCCTCTGCCTGCGCCTCCGCGCGGCGAGAGGGGGCCGGCGGCGGCCTTCCGCCGCCTCCTCCTTCTCCCGCTGGCGCCGCCTGCCGCGGCGCCGCGCCCCGGGGCGCGGACCGCACCGCTCCGCACCGCGGGCAAGAGGGCGCCCGGGGCGCGCCGGGTGGCGGCTGTGCCGGGGAGGAGAGACGAGCAGGCCCGAGCCTCCCCGGCCCAGCGGGCACAGCTGGGGCCCGGCCCGCCCCGAGCGCCTTGGCTCCGCCACGATTAAGCCCGCTGTAGGTCCCAGCCCCGAGGGGAAAGCCAAGCGCTCGGCTTGTTTCGTTCGGCTCCGAAACCGCCGGCTGACGTTGGCTAAGGCGCACACGGAGCCTTGTCTGAAATCGTGCGAGAAAGGTTCAGTTACTTGCTGAGCAGTGTTGGCAGCTCCACTTGAGAGAGTATAGCAGCGTTGCAGCTTTTTTTGTCCACACAGAGAAGAGTGTGCTGTGTTAGAGTACCCCGAAGCGTGCGCTATTTATCTGTAGCCTTCCTATCAATGACATCTTAAAGCCATCTTTGAACAGAAGTTACACCCCATTCAGAGCCTTAAATAAAATAGAGCATAGATAACTGTGTTCCAGTCACACTGTGATTAAAAGTTGTTTTTTTTTAAAAAAAAGCCCAACAGCAAACCCAAAGCGGATTGCACATTGCTAACAAAGTAACACCCTAGAGCCTACTCAAATCTCAGCTATGTAAAAGGTTACATTCCCTGTACTATTATTTTTGCTTGACGTGAACAGTTATTGAACCTTGTGTAAACATTTAGAAAGCTTTTCAAATTGCTCTGCATCACTTTTACACATCTTTTGGTAACAAGGCTATATGGGAACAAACTGTGGGGGCAGATCCTTGGCTGCCTTGGCTGGGTGCTGGCAGCCTGCTCATGTTACACTGCTCTTATTCTTTGGGAATCCCATTATGTAACTATTCAGGGAACGACATTCTGGGACTTTATGCATAAAGGTGGCTCTAGCAGGCCTTTAGGTACCTCCTGTTGTTTCAGATTTATCCTTTATCATTTTCAAGACAGTATTTCGACTTGCTGGTACACAAATTATTTTGATGCTAGGAAGTAATCACTTAATTTGCAATCCAAATGAAATCTAAAGTTTAAATAGAGCTACATTTAAAAACAGTTTTCATAGTTACTACAAAGTTATTAAAGGACTAATGCAGTCACAATGCAGTAAAGCAATTAAGCGAACAGCTTAAATAGCAGAACAGCTATGAAGATATAAAATAGTATACATAAATTAAGAAGCCTATTGTTCTTCAGTGGACCCTTACAGCACTGCAGATCAAAGCATAGGATTAAAGCCTGAAGAGTCCAGGATGCAAAACCCATCTAAACAGAAATACAGCATTACTGCTTTGAGTTTAAACATGTTAAAATTTCTCAGAAACATCACAGACTGGTGTAGAAAACAAGTTCTTTTGCAGCATGCTAATAAAACCCGCCTGACAAATCATGCACAGATAATATTATTTCAATAACCGAGTGCCACGCAAGGAGCGCCTCCCCGTAACGAAATCACAAAACAGGATGGAACATACCGCTCCTGCTGTGCCACCATAATATCAGCTGGCTTCATTATTTGTTCCCCAGCACTCTCATTCTGTCCCTTCCCCCCGCCCCGATTCATAGAACATCCATCACGGGATCAAAGGCTTTTATGCAAGAGAGCATTTCCACCAGCTGCTCTGTACAGCAAGTTTAAAGTGTCATAACTGAAAGCTGGTAATCATAGTCTCAGTGCCTCAAGTCACAGTCTAATACTAAGGTTTTTATTAAGTGGTTGAAATCTATGACACCTTATATCTTCTGTTTGCCAACAAATAAATATTCCATTGGCTCTGGGTGACTTCAAGATTTTCCTCAATTCAGGCTATATTTCTTTCCATCCCATAGAAGATGGCTAATTTAAAGGTTTGCTGATTTAAAAAACTTTTCTCCTTTCCCCACCACCTAATGATTAATATTCTTCCTCTTGTCTTCAAACTAAGCAGAAATCAGCCTACAGAACTTTAAATTTATTGTCCTAAATGGCACTCAGTACACTGGCAGTGAACCGACCTTATAACACAAATTAGTAAAGAGATATCCCTAGTAGTGTAGAGATACAGGTCTAGGTCTTGCCCTGTTATGTTTCAATAGCAATGATAGCTACTATTGACAAAGGAAATTTTTTATGTCAGAAGTAAGATTCCTTCAAATGAATTCTCTTGATGTTGTTTTTAAATTGCCTTAAAAAAATCCAAACCCCCAGTCTGTTGTTCAGGTTGGTGTAACATACATCTGTCAAGCACATTCCTCTCCTGTGCCTAGACATACCTGTTGCTTTCTGAAATGTGGATGTGTTTAAATACCTGTTTCCTATCTCCATTCATGGGCAGTATGAAAAGTCAGAGAGGAACTGCTAGAAGAAACGTGAGCTAAGACTGTGGAATAGAAAAGTGTCAATAGCAGCAAGAAAAAACAGTAGCTTTCTATTGTAATTTGGTCTACTTGCTTATTTTAGAGTTAAGTGTTAATGTTAAATGTTTTCTTTTCACAGAATGTCATTTCTGTTCTCCTTACATTTAAATTTTTTTGCTTGATTCAGACAATCTCCTTTGCATTCTTAAGTAGACATATAGAAGCATGCCTAAGAGTTTAAAAAAAAAAAATCACAGACAGCATGGTTTGCTTTTGTTTCAACTCTTACTGGCGAGTTTTAGGGGAATTTATATTTAATGTATATCTCAAAGACAGCAAACATTGTTCCCTGAGTGCAGCAACTCAAAAGATTGTGGAACTGCCCAATCCAAAAGATGAAGGCACTGTGATAACCTTCAGTCCTTAGTTCCTCTAGACATAAGACTCCCCTATGTTTCCTCTAATGCTTAAAAGCATGGGAGGAAAAAAAAAAAAGGATATTGATTAGTGTCTTAAATATCAAAGTCCTGTGCAAATACTGTAAGTGAGCCTGATGTCCATAGGGGGAAAAAAGAAAAAGGCATTTCTGATTCAGTGCCAAACTACTAGAACAGCTGCTCATTAACGCATTTTCTGCCAATTGAATCTTTCCATCCCAAATTTTATTACACGTTTCTTATATTGCTTATCCACTTTGGGTAACCAGTTCTATGGAAGAGACACTTAGCTACTGAAAAATGATGGTGCAGTGGATTTCAGGCTGTAGAGTCCACTTCGCTCCTGAAACCCTCTTCTTTATATAAAACACATATGATTTAATGGAAACAGTTAGGAGTACTGCAGTTTTACCGATTATGTGCATAATAGCCTTATTCCTCAAAAGCAGATTTTAAAACATATTTTTTTGTACAAGCCCACTTTTGGTATTTCCTTACATGATCCTAGAAAAGGATCTAAGTGTGGTGGCTTGAAGATCAAACTCGACCAAAGTCTTTTCCTTGACTTTGATCAGGCATCCTCACTGTAAAACTTCACCCATGAGAAACTTCTACATCAAACCTCCAGCTAGGGACCCTGAAATGCAGCTTTACACATTCATTTTATCTAAAAATATTGCCAGGATGAATAATTTCATTCCAATGAGAAAGATGTCACTGCTGCAAAATAATTTTCTGCAATGCTTGACCTAGCAACCTGCACTTTTTTATTATCTAGAAATTTCTCTTTCATTTGGTATAAAAGTTGGTACCTCTTGAAAATTAATTAACAAGACAAGAATCCTTGGTCTTCAGCCCTTTGACACTGGCTGATATTCAGGGATTACAGGATTGTTGGGAATTCTTTGTTCTCAGGTATTCTCATTCTAAACTGTTAAAATCAAGACTATTGGCATCTAACATTAGAATTTCTCTGTGCTACAGACTGGATGACTGCAATAGTGTAAAACCCTTGCAACCCTTGCTATAGCAAGGGGTTAGTCTGGTGCAAAAATAGACAGCAGAAGGCAGCATCTGAAGAAAACTGTTTGAATTCCCCAGAGCAAACTACGTATCTCTAAATCTGCCCTAAATTTAGAATGGAGGAAGCCCTAACACGCATTTTATTCAGCTGTCTTACATTAAGATCTTTCTCTTTACCATAGATTTTCTTCCCACTTGTGATGTAAGGTCTCATACAAAAACAGGTATGCAGAGAATATTGATTTAACATCCTGTAAACTAATTAATCTCTCCATGTATTCATGATGTTCATTGTTATAACCTCTGACTATAAACAATAAAATGACTGATTGTAAATTTATGCTGCTTCTCAACTGAAAGCTGTGCGCAGTCTAAACTGTGTCTAACTGAAGCCATGTCATTATATAAACAGATTTAGATTTAGCAAAACACCTTAGCACTTAACAGCACACGACCGCTACACATACAAACTCTTATGTTACATTCCTTCCCACAGTAGTCTTCCAAGTGACAATCTACAAGATAAAGAATGTATTAGAGCTATAAAATTTTGGAATGTAACAGAACAAAACAGTCCTAAATCAATTCAAGAGACATTTCTATATAATTGCTAAAATAATGGCAAGAATAATTATTTCTATGAAGAGATGCAACTACAATTAACTTTGTTTCTGCCTACATCTTCTCCACTCATATATATTCTGCTGCATTCCCCCCTTTTTATTCAGTGCTTCAAACCTTCTGTTCAATATTTTGGCTGTTCTGGAAATTAAGAATATGCTAACTCTTCAGATGCAACTTGCTGAAGTATTAAAACTTCAGAAAATTGTCAGGTGGTATTGAGACAAATATATTACACTATTCTGGGCTTGGAAATGAAATATTACTGATTATGATCCTCATTCTTCCTTATTATTTAATAGGTTTTCCTTACCAAAAGTAATTTCTTCTCCTGCTCTTTTTATAATAGCCTTTTACATATTTGAGCACTTACCCTTCCTTACTTAGTCACCTTGTTTTAAGCTAAATAAGATCAGTTTTCCCAACATTTCTGTACAGCTTTTTATTTTGTTAAAGTTCTGCTTGTCCTTATAACTGTCATTTGAATGATCTTCAGTTGATCCAGAGGTTCTTCGAAAGATGATGCCCAACACTGAAAAAGGGTACTTCAAAATTGACCTGTGTTGAGCAGAACAAAAAACCCCAACCCATTCTTCTGCACATGTATCCCCATATATTATTTGCCTATCAGGCAGATTCATGTTCAGCTTGCAATCAACTGTAACTCCTGGATATTCTTTTTCGGAGGATTTTCTATCCAGCTAGATATTTCCTTTCCTGCAGTTGTAGATCTGACTCTTCCAGTGTAAGTGGAGCACTCACATTTCCCAACAGAATGGTGTCCACTATCTCCCATTTTTTTCCAGTCATTTCTTGACTTTATCAAGATTATTTCCAATTTTAAGCCTACCTGTCTGTGCTGTCCTTGCTAGCTAGATCTCATCTGTAAAGGGAACAAAGTAAAGGTGTATTCACAGAATCACTAAGGTTGGAAAGGACCTTCAAGATCATCAAGTCCAACCATTAATCCAGCGCCACCATGCTCACTAAACCATGTCCTGAAGCGCCACATCCACACGTTTTTTGAACACTTCCAGAGATGGTGACTCCACCACCTCCCTGGGCAGCTTGTTCCAATGCTTGACCACCCTCTCGGTGAAGAAATTTTTCCCAATATCCAGTCTCAACCTCCCCTGGCACAACTTGAGGCCATTTCCTCTCATCCTGTCACTGGTTACGGGGGAGAAGAGACAACTTCAGGTAGTTGTAGGGAGCGATAAGGTCTCCCCTCAGCCTCCTCTTCTCCAGACTAAACAACCCCAGTTCCCTCAGCCGCTCCCATAAGACTTGTGCTCCAGCCCCCTCACCAGCTTCGTTGCCCTTCTCTGGACACACTCCAGCACCTCAACATCCTTCTTGTAGTGAGGGGCCCAAAACTGAACACAGGATTCAAGGTGCAGCCTCACCAGTGCCAAGTACGGGGGCACGATCACTTCCCTCCTCCTGCTGGCCACACTATTCCTGATACAGGCCAGGACGCTGTTGGCCTTCTTGGCCACCTGGGCACACTGCCGGCTCATGTTCAGCCGGCTGTCAACCAGCACCCCCACGTCCCTTTCTGCCAGGCAGCTCTCCAGCCACTCCTCCCCAAGTCTGTAGCATTGCATGGGGTTGTTGTGGCCAAAGTGCAGAACCTGGCACTTGGCCTTATTAAACCTCATACAGTTGGCCTCTGCCCATCGATCCAGCCTGTCCAGATCCCTCTGCAGAGCCCTCCTACCCTCCAGCGGATCAACACTCCCACCCAACTTGGTGTCATCTGCAAACTTACTGAGGGAACACTCAATCCTCTCATCCAGATCATCTATAAAGATATTGAACAAGACCGGCCCCAGAACGGAGCCCTGGGGAACACTGCTTGTGACCGGCCACCAGCCGGATTTAACGCCATTCACCACAACTTTCTGGGCTCGGCCATCCAGCCAGTTCCTCAGCCAGCAAAAAGTAAACCTGTTTAAGCCACAAGCTGCCAGTTTCTCCAGGAGAATGCTGTGGGAGACGCTGTCAAAGGCTTTACTAAAGTCCAGGTAGACAACATCCACAGCCTTTCCCTCATCTACTAGGCGGGTCACCTGGTCCACCCATGCTGCCCTTGACTCCTTGTGGTCAGCAAAAGCGTTGTTAGTGACCTATTGCAAGGTTTAGCTGAGGGTCAAAACTTCCCTCCTGAGGCGCTAGTTCAGACTGCAGGGTTTGCTTCAGCCCATCTTACCAACTCAGAAACCAAAAATGCCCAAATGTGGGGACATTCATATCTGAGATTCTTGCTTAGTCTCATCTTCATTTTTCACAGATTTGAAAATAGTTGATTAGTTTAAAAGTTATGAAAGAGAGGTTTGTGATTTGGGTTGTGTTTTGGTTTGCTTTTTGCTTTGGGTTTGTTGGGTTTTTTGTTGTTAGTTTTGTTTTGTTTTTTTTTTTTTTTTCCCCTCAATACACCAGGTAGTGAAATTCCAGAATTTGTTGTTACAAGAAGTTGGAGGTAGACAGCTACGAGGTTTAAAAATGGATCAGACAAATTAATGAAGATCAGAATCATAAACGGGTTTAAAAAAAAGGGAAAAAAGGTAGGAGTAGAGGAGTACAATGTTGCATACCTAATTCAATTAATGCAGATGCTGGAAAATTCTGAAGGAAGCGGACTGCAGAAGCAGACAGTCTTGTGTGCTAAATAGCATGTTCAGCTGCAACTGCTGGAGACGGAAAACTAGATAGACAGTCGAGACAGATGGTTTATCTGAGCCAATAGGACATTTCGTATATTTCAAGGGAAACTGCATCAATTTCTCATTGATTCAGGTCCAAACCACAAAGTAAATTTGTCCTTGCATTTTAGTCTCATGTTCAGACCACGTACACTTAGTCATAACAAAAATACTTATTTTTACACATCATTATTGCACCAGAAGTCAGTCCAACAGATTGGGTTGGAAGGAAGTACACAGGAAATCCAATCTGTAAAATATTCTTTATCATCTACAATGAAAAGAATAAAAAGAGTGCTATTGCCATCATTGTTGAAACTAGATTTAATTATTCCCTCTTAAAAAGAAAGAGAACCTAAACCAAACCCCATGTATCTGCTTTTTGGATACGTATCACAGAAAAAGAGTAAAGCAGTAGATTTTTGTTTTGATTTGCTTTTGTTGTTAAACAAATGATAAGACAAAGCAAAACAAGAAACCTACATACCAATTTTCGGTCAGGAAGTTACCATTACTAATAGTTCGAATTGGCATCATGCTTAACTTGGTTACTAAGAAGCTAAACAATTGCTTAATAAAAACCATAACATGTTCCCTTCAATGAGTTGTATGTTTTGTGCTGAATCAAGAGCGTTATTGTTGCTATCAGACCTAAGGATACACCCTGAGCACAAAACCAGAAGGATGAGGAGCCACCATCTGTAAGAACTCAAATTCAATACCTAACCTTTTCATTTTCCAGAAGCTGCTAAAAAAAGAAAAAAAAAAAAGCAGTGACAAAGAATTAAAGAACAAAGGTGCATTGATATGCAGATTGCATCAGAGGCCACAAGCAATTCCTTCCTTCACACTCTGCCCAGGAAATTTCATTTTCCTAGGCACTCAACACTGGGTGATACAGATCCTAGTTCCCTGCAATATACTGAAAGCCATGCCAATTTCCTCCCTTTTCATTAATGAATTTATATAATAAGAGACATTTTTATACCAGTTCTTGACTGTTTCTTCCTTTCAGCACAACCTGTTAATCTCTCTGTTTTTGCCAGTCTCTTGACTTGCAACACTTCAGGCTAGACTAGCAGCAATGTGGAACCAGATCACCATTGGGCAAAGCAGCCTTCAGTACAGCACATTTGCCATCATTCTGGTTGCTTATCTCTTTGTAACCTGAATTTAAGCAGTTACTACTGATCTAAAAAGCAGGTAGCATGCTGGGCCTAATCTATTTTTAAAATTCCTGTCCCGTCACAAACCTACAGCTATACTCCACAGGGACACTTCAACTAATCTGTCCCAGCACAAAACTCTTAAGTGCAAAGGGTAGAGCAACAGACCACTTTCAGTAGCAGGTTCCAGCTGTGGAACTCAACCTAATCTTCTCTATTGATAATGAATATAAGCCCGAGTGTATTCAAAACTAAAACCAACCCCAGCTTCTTCATAAGACTCCCTGCAGCATAACGGTATCTTCCCAGGGTAGCCAGCTGATCTGGATAGAGGAGGAAGAGGTAGACACATAAGCATTAAAAAAAAAAAACACCCCGCAAACCAACCAACAAAACCCCCCTAACGTGTAGATATACTATTAAAAACAAATAGGGTCCAAAATATGGTTTATTGTATTAAAATAATTTTCAGAGATGCACAGAAGTCACCTTTGCTTACCTTTTCTGCTTAAAATTTCGAGTGGTCAAAATGCCGGCTTTGTCATCACTTTTTTTTTTTTTGGAGCCAGGTTTTGGTTTTCCTCCCTAGTAACCCCAGCAGGTTAGTCATAATTGTGTTCTAGTCTCTTTGTATAACTATAGGGCCACTCACAGCTATGACACCCAAACTGGACAGAGAAGAGTCCTGGTCATACTTCTGTCTTATTTTCTGTTCCCTTGAGATGGGACCAGTCAGGAGCCGCGCCTGTGCTGTGGAAGGGCTGCGGGATGAGGGAATGGGCTGGTGCTGGGTTCTGAGCTGCCCCAGCTGCAGAGGTACAGCGCAGGTCAGATTGTCGGAGAGCCTGGTGAAACTCAGTGATCCCAAAGTATGTGGCACTGCTGCTGCCTGCTATAAGAGCCACAAGAGAGATTATACATGCTGCACTATAGTTTTAATAGTGTTTTTATGCTTATGAGGGACTGCAGATAGTAGAGGGCCATAGCATACACTTCTTGCTCTTGGGTTACTCCTAGTAAGTCTCTAATCTCTTATAATGAAAGTAGATGTTTATTGGTGGATCTTTGGAGTTCTAGTATTCTAACGAGCACCATTCATCTGATAGACTAATATTTATAGTCCACAGTTTTACACTGAAATCAAAGCGGCCAAAGGGAATTAGGAGCAATTATTAATTGTAGTTATACCATTTTACATTTTAATAGGCCTCTTTCAAATAACATCTGATTTTTAGAAGTGAATTTTCCTTTTCTTGTTCTTATCCAAGTATGTTGACAATCTATGCAAAAAGGATGAACACTCCTTTTCACTTATATGGGAAAGAAATATATTCATGTAGTGATATTAATAGCAAGGCTGTTAATATTCATAGGAGGTCTTGAAAAAATCCTTTAAAATTACAGAGGAAAAGTGTATTCCCTTTTTTTCAAGCAGAACTTCAAAGTCTAAACATTACAGCACAGTAGTTTCAAGGGTGTTTCTGTGTATTTATTGTGTGACCTATTGTTTAGTTAAACTATGTAGCAGATGCCTTGTTAAATAATAATGCTGAGTGCCAGTAGGAATAAAACAACTTTTTGAGTTCAGTCTACTCTCAGTCAAGGTCAAAAAGAGCCAGGACTAAAGTTTTCAAAAGCTTACCCTAAATATACAATATCAAAGTTCAAAATTAAGAAGGCTCATTTCATCAGTCAGCTTCATGTTTGCACAGCAGTGGGAGTAATTATAACACTACTTATTCTTTCAAGTTGGCTTAAACACTTGACCTTATAAGTAAACTCCTTTCCCCCCCCCCTTCCTAAAATCAAATGCTTTGGCTTTGCATCTTAACAAAAACAGAGCTGCCAGTTTGACATTTCAAAGCACATTTAAATGTTTTCTTTCATTAAAAAGTTTATCTTATAAAAAAAAGTTTGTCTCAAAAATAAAAATTCACAGACTATTTCTACTAAATTTTTACCATGCAAAGATAAAAAAAAAGTTTTTGCTTGCTTGACCTTTTCTCCAGTCCATCAGTTGAACTGTATTTGTTCCAGCCTTCACAATACACAGAAATCCCCGAATTCATGCAAATGCCAGGATGCCTCAAGGGTACTGTTGCCTTGATAGTTCTCTCACATCATGCCAGCATTCACTGACTCCCATGGGGCCAAAGAATGTGAAATCCAAAAGGAGAATTACAATTGTTTTCAACAGTAGTCATGTGTGGGCAGATATTCAGCAAAACTAACCGCACCCGGAAAGAGTAAAACAAATGGAAGAGGATCTCACTTCCCTTTTGTCATCCCAGAATTAAGGGTCTAAAGCCAAATGTTTGGTTGCCTATTACAGTCAATGAAGAGCAATAGGCCCCTTCCAAAGGCGAACTCATTCTCCATTTCTTTGTCACTTACTTTAGGACATGCACTAAAATACATTTTTCTCTGTTGGAATAGGGGGAGATTATGTGCTAACTTTGAGATCTCTAAAGTTACAGAAGATAAGTCTCATGCTGAGAATCTGCACTGGAAAATCTGTTCCTAGGGAGTCCCAATACCATAAGGGGATGTTCAAGAAATATAGGAAGAAAGGGGGCCAGGAATTTAAATTAAGGCAAATAATTTAATCTATGAAATTAGCCTCAAACTTGGCAATTTGACTATCAAAATAGAACAACAGTAATAGTGGCATACTTGCTAAAAATAAAAGGAGTGTTTGATTGTTAACTGACTTCATGCTTTCATTTTAGATTTATGTCTTGCTTATTCTTTAACTCTTTATTGAGCAAAAATTGAAAGGTATGATAAATCTCAATTTTTAGACATGTCAGTAGGTTTTGCTGGAGAATTATCAAATTAGTGAATAATAAAAAAAAAAAAAAATCACATTGTAATTGGTTGAAGTCAGCCTAAAAAGTTACAACGTGAAACTAATGTTATATTAGAAGATGATTAGTGATTTTCCATAAGAACTACTGGTAGTTGTTATTTCAATTAAAGTTTTGCAATTATTTTTTTTAAACACTCATAATACTTACAAACTGTATGTGAAACAGCTTGTGGTAACAGAGCTATTTTTGCTAATTCTGAGAAACTCAGAAATTAATTCTAAGTCACTATAGAGACTGAAAATAAAGTATTATTTACAGCAGTAAAATAATTTTTTTTTATTTATAGCCCATTACTTCTCATTATAGAAAGGTTTTCCTTTCCATAGGACACAGTCAAACACCAATTTATCTAGACAATGATTATAGCAAAAGAGCAAAATTATGTTGACTGTCAAATATCCTATATAGTACAAAGTCCTTTCCTCACCTCCATCATCTGTATTCATAGAATCACAGAATAGTTTAGGTTGGAAGGGACCTTTAAGTTGACCTTTTCTGAATTGTCCATAGTTAGAGCTCTTATAGTCAGGGACAATATCCATTGGACAGAGGTCCAAGTCACACACTAAAAAGTTTATTTTTTCCCCTACTTGTATCTGCAGTAATCTTTTTCTCCAAATTTCCCATTTTCTGATGTTACTTTATCTGTTCCACAGGCTAGTATGCAGTCAAAGGCAACCTCTCAAAGCCCGTGAACTCAGCTATATGGGAAAAAGAAGGAACAGAAGAGAGACAGGTTATTTTTTTCCTCAGATCGGGCCATTAGGTAAGTGCAATTCTTGGCTTCTCTAGCAGGGGATCTCTATACAATTGTCCATGAAGAAGGCAGAGTTAACTCATAGAGCTACTGAAATTATTTTATACAGCCAGATTTTATGCATTCTGTCTATACATCAAGCTGGAGGGCGAGGTGTCAGGGGAAGGAAACCCCAAGTCTAGCATGTGCTAATATAGCAAGCAAATTAATATCTAAAGTGAATACTTTGACATCATTTTGCCTAACAAAGCTGCCAGCAGCAAGCAGTGCTGCCATAGATGATTTGCCAGAGCATTGTGTAGATCCGATCTAGGGTTTCGATGCTCACATGTCCATTTTAGATCCTCAATGCTCTCATCTCTCCCATGGAGTGATTTCTATTCAAGTACATTGATTTCTACCTGAGATAAGTTTCCCATCAAAGACATTTGGACTGTCAAAATCAAGCAGAATAGAAATAACATATTTCTAGATGACCTGAAAGTTTGACTGAATTCTGGGATACAGTCTTCATGTTATGAAATATGCCATAAAGTGTGCGAGGTGCTCTATGAAGTGAGAAATTAAGCTACTGATTAAATGAAGGCAATCTCATTTTAGACACAAGCAGGGTTGGAAAAACTTAAAAAGTTGACGCGGGGCAAGAAATGTAAAGAATAGATACCAGGTCAGAAAAGAAAGACACCCTACTTTTCATTTCATCAGTATGACATATTTTTAAAGAAACAGTAATTACTTCATTACTACTAGAGTAATAATTTGCTCTTTAAAAAAAATTATCTAATTTTCAAATTCTGAGATTACTTTCTCAGGGAAAATAAGTACAGATTTAGTAGTTTCTCGCGAGGAAGTTCATGCTGTAGACATTGAGTATAAATACACCTAGAAGAGTCTTCAGAACCCCACGATGGGGCCTTGTGGTTGTTTTGTTGGGTTTTTTGTGGCAGGGTGGGGGGGTGTGTGTGTGTTTTTGGTGGTGGGGGGTGGGTTTCCCCTCCAAAGAATACATATTAATACATTCTCATTTTATACCCCTACCCGCAAAATCCCAGACAACACCTCCACCCGCTTTTTTGCTGACAATCTTATAAACTCTGAAAACTAAAAAACAATTTGTCTCTTTCTAGTTAAGAGAACCTCTCTCATAAAAGACTACTTTGTGAGAGAAACTTGCTAACAATTTTGGTGATGTGATTCATGTGTTACAGATAGGTCCAGCTGACTGTCTCATGGCTCCTTTAGTTTTTTCAGGAATAATGCATTCAAAATAGTCTGGTTACCAAAGTGAGCAGATACTGCTCAAGAAATAAATGTTACATAGTATTCTTTAAGGAAGAAGAAAACTTAGTTATTGAGCAGATACTGCCACCCAACTGGGAGTTGTTAACCTATAGTTTGCTCATTGAAATCACCATGGTACTGCTTGAGGAGGTGAGAAACAGGAAGCATTTTACCCATAATTATAAAGTCTTGCAATTTGGAAATACAGATAGTTGAGACAAAGCGTGTTCCTCTACATCTATCTCATCACAAAGGAGCTCCTTTGATTCAAAAACATAGCTCTGACCATCACTAATCCTGGCCCATTTATACATGACTGATTATATGTCCAGATCAGCTTTTTGAAGCCTGTTGTGGAATGGTGTTTTCATTAAGAGTCTCAGAATTTCACAAACTAGCGGAGAAGCATGCAGTTTCCTTACACACATAACACTATGGTACTCCGTACACTCGGCATATATTATGTGATGGTTTTCAGCAAACCGGATGTGAAAACTCCCCACAAGTTGACCTCTTCTGTTAAAACCAAATTTATGGTTATAATTTAAACAGCACTGCTTTTCCTTTGTGTATCTCAAAATAATGAAATAAATGGAAACAAGACAACTGTATTCCAAGTATTCTTTCATTTATATAAAATAATTACTATTTAGCTATAAGTGGTCTGATTTTCAGAAGTATCAGGTTTTAGGAGAGCTACTAAGTTTAGTTTCTCTGAATGTAACACTTAGTTTCTCTAACATTTGAGACACAGCTTAGAAAATTCTGCCTGTTACCTCCATGCACATTCTTCTCATTACAAAGAGCAAATGTCTACCTGTGGATTAAGAGTTTCTATACTTATCCACCCTAACTTCTGCAATAAATGCAAACTGCTCAACTGAATAGTGGAGTAGAGAGAGAGAGTGCCAACTGAGATACAGCTTCCACATGAGAGAGCAGCCCTGCCGAGAAGGACTTGGGGGTACTAGTGGATGAAAAGCTGGACATGAGCCAGCAATGTGCACTCACATCCCAGAAGGCCAACCGTATCCTGGGCTGCATCCAAAGCAGCGTGACCAGCAGGTCGAGGGAGGAGATTCTGCCCCTCTGCTCTGCTCTGGTGAGAAGAGAAGGCTCCGGGGAGACGTTATTGCAGCCTTCCAGTACTTAAAGGGGGCTGATAAGAAAGATAGGGTCAAACTTACTAGCAGGGTCTGTTGCAACAGGACAACAGGTAATGGTTTTAATCTAAAAGAGGGCAGATTCAGACTAGATCTAAGGAAGAAATTTTTTCCCCAATGAGAGTGGTGAAACCCTGGCACAGGTTGCCCCGAGAGGTGGTAGATGCCCCATCCCTGGAAACATTCCAGGTCAGGTTGGACGGGGCTGTGAGCAACCTGATTTAGTTGAAGGTGTCCCTGCTCATTGCAGGGGGCTTGGACTAGATGACCTTTAAGGGTCCCTTCCAATGCAAAAATTCTATGATCTATTCTTCAGAGGCACTGTACTTTTAATCTCTATTTAGAACACTGATTTTCTCTGATAAAATTATGAACAGATAATAATTCCACTGAAGTTTTTTTCTCCTGAATTTAGCTGGTCTGCCACAAAATAAATTTCACAGCTGTGGTAGTACTATTCTTTTTATAATGATACCATGTATGTGGCCTTCATCATTACATAATTAGAGTAGCACATAGCCTTCTTTTTGCATTAACTACAGAGGCTTATGCTTGATTTTTATTAGTACAAGACAGACGTAGCTGTTTTTTATCTTTTTTGCCACCTACTTGAGGTAGTAATTCTAGGAAGTTGCAAAGACTACAATTACATTATGACATTCCTTATGTATTCTTACTTCAAAGAAGAAAAAAATGCGTGAAGTAACATATCCTATTAATCACAGAGATTTGAATTCATCTAATCTTTCTCTATAATTTTGGCTGGAAAGCTATTATAATGTCAAATACTATTAGTGAAGCCTTAGCTACTCAATATACACAACACAAGTTCTTGCATGAGAATCGACTCAGAGGTGTAAGACAATAAAAGGGCAGCAGGGCCTGTGGCCTCTGCTCTCCGATTCACCAACATGAAGAAAAAGTGAATTCACTTAGGAGCTGTCAACTCCAAAACGTCTCAGTTCAACATGATTTCACCAAAGATCAAATGGAAAAAGCTAATCTTGTTTTCTAGACACTTAAATCCCATTTTCCCAGGCAGAGTTACCCCCTGGTTTGTCCAAATGTGTCTTAAACAGAATATCTTATTCTGAAGTGTCTTTTTTTTCCTAATACAACAGACACAATAGCACTGAATACATCAGTGTCACAGTCATTCTTTCAAAAGATTAGGCAGAAGGCCACAAGAGTTCTATGAACGTAGAAAGCATGTCACTAATACTATTACAGTGCATTTATACTTCCTGAAAATATTTATTTATACTTGTTTATCAGAAATTTTCAACTTGTTAGCCTCTCATACTTTCAATCATCCCGCATGAGTAGGAAGCAACACAAACATTTATTAGATCTGCTGGGGCCTCTAAGGTCTTTTTGCTTTTGTTGAAAAAAAGATTGACAGGAAAGCAGTTTTACTAATATTTGGTATTTTGTACATGAAAGACATCCTGCTGCTCAGTCATATGCATGCTACAAGAATCGTTAAAATGAATAAAACATGTAGCCAAAACATTGCTTAAGACGTAGTAGTAATACAGATTCTACAAATACGAGATTCAAGTAGGTATTTCCCCTTTTGGCATCTGATATTTAACTGTGAAAGCATTGCTTTGTTCTACTGTAAAGATTCTTTTTCTCCTCTTCCATGATTTTTTCCTATTTCCCTTCAGCAAGATTTTATTTTCAATTCAAAGACCAAGGTGTTAAAAAGAAGAAAGTATCTGTGTTGTACTTCATTAGCAGAAAAGTTTACCAAGTTTTTATCTGTGTATCTGACTGAAGTCACAATGTTATAAAAGGTTCCACTTTGGATATAATTTAGAGCCTTGTGTTAACTATTTGCTGGCGGGGGGTGGGGAAGGGTATTCCAATACTACTACAATCCAAAGTTTAACAAGAAAAAAAAAAAAAAATCAATAACAAAATTTTCCACTCTCCCCACTGAGAAGGTTTCATTCCTTGTGCTTTTTAGGCAGAACAGCACATGATGAAGAAACCTACAGACATTTTGGTTTTCAAATGCCCTGGTCTTGACAAAATTGAGAGCAACATAGCTCCATCACTTTGTGTTGCAAAAACAATCTCCGATTCTCCATCAAGTTCAGTCCTGTATTGAAACCAAGGGAAGGGCTCCTTTTTCCAACTTGGCATACTCAGCAACATATCTTTCTATTTCTTCATTCTATAGGAATGAAAGTGTAATTTAAGGACAAGATGAGGCTTACAGTAAGTTGATTCTGTCATTATAAAAATGCTTTCTTTTCCATTTAAAAATTAGTACTTATTTTGAATAGAAGAAAGGAAGCCAAGAATCTAGGCAGGTAATACTATCTTAGCAAGCGGCTCCCACAAAAATACTCCTTTTTAAAGCTGTTGTAACTTACAGGTGTGCGTGTTCAGAAAACACAACTGTTTGTTTTCCCTCTTTTAAAACAGGACTTCCGCCCCCACCCTTGCCCCTTTAATCACAACTGAGGGAGCAGGAAACAAACTCTCATACAACTATATGCCTCTGGAAATATTTATACTTAGTTCTGAAAACCTACCAAAACCACCAAAATATTCCTCCTCTCCCAAATAAAATATATAGCTTAATGTTTTATCTTGCAACATTGAAGAGGAATAGTAATAAAAAACACTAAATAATAGGGGAAATCAGCTAGAAACCCAGGATTTTTCTCTCCAGATACCTAGTATTTACTAGAATAATATTTTTTTTCTTTTTAAAAGAAATTTAATAATTCCTCTTTGAACCTAATATAATCACAAATTTGTAAAGGTGATTTATCAGGGTTTGCAAAGCCATAAAACTTCGTTAGAAGCAGGGTATTCATATCAGCCTCTGTAAAACCTCAAACAATACAGCTGCAGAAGACTACCAGGAATCTGCATCAAGCCACTACAGAGTATGAACCAAAAACCAAAACAAGATATTACCAAGTTTCTTTTCTTTGGTATCAGATAAAATGTCATCTTTATCTGAAACGTCAGTTCTTACACAATCGAGTCTTATCCTCCAGGCTCATGCAAAACCATCACTTGCTTCTATCAGCAGGTAACTACTGTTACATGACAAAGCATGTAATAAGTACAAATTGAGAAAGATGAGAGTGTATTATTTTCAGGGGTCATGGACAGTGTACCACCTTAGCCCACAAACTTAAGGTCCATCAGTTTGTAAGATTGTACATTTAGTTGTTAAATTGCATATTAAGTCATTTTGATGACATTGCATTGATCAGAAAGAGAAAAAAAAAAGTGAAATGTATAGTTTAGCATTACCAAGAAAATGTAATCCTAGCTGAGAATTGCCTTGTGTTGATTCTGGTATTGAATTCTCCAAAATGAATTTGGGACAAAAACTTTGTCTGAAAAAAATAGGGAAAATGCAAGGAAGAAAAAACCAAACAAAAGTATGAGGCAGAATAAGGTAAGGTAACTAATAGACTAATAAAAAAATAATTAATTAAAAATGACCTCAGTTAAGACAAAAGCAAAACCACCCAAAACCCCAGCAGTGGACAGACAAAGAGATCTTTATTTTACCCACTTAAAAAAATGAAATAAAGCAACTATTTAATCTCTCCTCACCACAGTATTTCAACTTAAATTACTAAGGAATGAGAACTAAGTGAGCAAGAGAGAAGGCACTAATAATCATAGTAATAACTCAGGCAGCATGCATCAAAACAAATGAGTTATTTTGCTCATATCTAACAGACTAGTAGAATTTTCTTTTTTCTTTTCTATTTTTAAAAGGTGGATATGAAATATATTGTTGTCAAAACAGTATAGCTATGAAAACTATGTAAAATGTCAATGACGGAAACCAGTAAGGACCTGAAAGAACCCAAGCATATATTATGTAAAAGATGCAAAAGTCTGTTTCATGTAATATGCTAGTCATTTAAAAACCAGCTGATCAAATCAACATATAGTTGCCTTTCTAGTTGATATAACCTGTGTAGGTTAAATAAGAAATGTCTAAGAATTCTTGTGTCCCTCAAACTGCTAAGCAAACAGTTGCTACCTACCATCCAAACCTAAAAGCCACCAGAAAAAATAGCCTGCATCACTCCCAAAGAGAGAGAGATTGTTTTGCAATAATGATCTGTTTGATCCAGAAGTGATCAAGAAGCAATAAACAACAAACTTGTAAAACTTTTTTCAGACAGCTGTATCCTCAAAATAATGTTTCTTTTTCAGAAAGGCAAGACATTTTCTTTTCCAAGAGGTAAATTCTTACATCATGTGCAAAATGTTTTCCTGTTAGGTACCCTCAAGTATTTCTGAAATAGATGCAGCTTGTATGTTGAGTGAAAATACTGGGGAAAGAGTGTCTGTCTAGCCTGCTATCTTGACCCTTACAGTGACCAACAGCAGGTGCCTGGGAAGACGAAGGCAAGCACATAGCTATACATCCCCAGAGTATCTTCTAGACCTCAACAAGTTGCAGCTCAAAAACGTCTTCAGCTTAAATGATATCTTTTTTTTTTTATATAACAGTTCTTAAGTTATTTTTCTTCCAGGAATCTGAACTGTAATCCTTTGAGTTAATGTAAATTTTCACTATCCATAACACCATGCGCCAGCTCAATAATATGTAGTGTGAAGAACCATCTTCCTTTCTTCCTTGCTCTGCTCCAAATACCACTAGTTTTACTTTATACCTCTCAATCCTGGTAGAACTGAAATAAATCCCCATCCACCTTCTCTGCTACACGTCTGATTTTGTAAGCCTCCCTCCACATATTCCTTAGTTTTATTTTTTTTTTTCTCTGAAGGTTCCTAGTCAGTATGCTTTTCCTTCATGCAGAAGATAGTTTTGTACATTTGATTATCTTTATCATCCTTCTCTTTTTCATTCATAACTGAAATGAAGAAAAAAGGATTGCATACAGTTCTTGTATGTTTGTTGCAGATTCATATAATCACTATGGTGTTTTCGATTTAATTCCTCTATTACATTCCTATTAATTCTTAACATTTTTTTCTTTATTACTAATCAAGTCAAGAAATATTCTTTCGTTACAAAGTTTTGTAACCTATGGTTACAAAAATTTGCTCTTGAAGAGAAATCTGAGGAAAAAAACCAAATCTAAACCACCACCAAAAAAAGATGCTTTCAGATTGCAAGAAATACAGTTTTTTATGCTAAGCCTATAGCTCACTGTAAAGTTACAGATGCTTGACTTTAGAATTTAAAAGCAAAGATTCAGTGATGATTTAAGAAACTGCCCAATTTGCTAGTATCACAAAAACTGCCCTTGGCAAGAGGTAGTTTTAGTGTTTTTAGGAGATCATTCTAATGCTGCAATGACTCATTCTTCCTAAGTCTTATCTGACTCCTACAGACCATCCAGAAACTTCTTATGAGCATAAGCTTCTTAAAAAATGAAGACACATTAATACTTTAGACCTCCACTTTGTGCATAACAAGAGACTCAAAACTGCATTATAGCACCTGAAGGGAGCTATCAGTACTGTTGCTGCCAGAATATGATCGGATGCTACCGTTCCTGTCTTTTTTTTTTTCTTCTCCTTTTACCCCACTGGACTGAAAGCATTTTGCTATGTAATGGACAGTAACTTATGTTAAACCCCTGTAAGAGCCAAGGGAAGAAAAATACACTTGCAGTAGCACATTCACCTTCTGTAAGGGCTGAAGGTGAGGTACTAGTCAGCATATCAGAGGCCGTTTCGCTTGATGAGCAACTGACAGTGACATCTGTCAGAGTCATTCAACTGACAGTCATTTCTGGAAATTTATATTCATAGGCAAAGATGTGTATATGCAAGATAAAATATTCGGTTGGGTTTGTGGTTAAGATGTCGTTTGCTGCTGCCAGCTCTCAAAAGATTTATGGTTTTCAGTTTGAGTTCCCTATTACCCCATAAAAGATGATTTTAAGTGCTCTTCACTTAAAATTTAGGGTTAAATAACAGAAAATCCTAACTGACCAAGTAAGATGCAGTCTTGTTGCAAGCCCAGTGTTGCCTTTACTTCAGGCATTTGGCTTCAGAAAGCTTAAAACAAATAAAAAACCCGATGGAAGTTAAGAAATGAGAATACTTAATCTAGCAGAAATATAAGATGACCAAGAAAGTACAGCAAGTACTAATGAAAATAAGACAACTACTTGTGATTAGTGACCATGATACTGAAACAACTCATCACTACACGTCTCCTAGTTAGATATAGATACTCTTTTTGAGGACATGTTCTAGTTACAAAATTCAAGGTAACAAATTTTTTACATGCTGTGTTATGCTCGTCTGATCAGATCAAAATCTGGGGAACTAGAAATTTTTTTTTTTTTTTAATTCCTTTCCCCTCCTCCTGCTCCCAGTAAATCTTCCTAGAAAACAAAAATATTTACTCATTCATACTATATGCATTTTTTCATCAGACGACCTTGCTCTCATAGCTGAGAAAATACAAAATATGTGGCAGGGATCTGAAAGGCACCTTTCAGAAGGTATTGGTATGAAAGTGTCATATTTACTAGTACTTTTTGGCATCAAAATAGTCAGCAAGAGAGGCTATAAAACAGAAAATATTTGTTACTGTTTAAGCCCACAGCACTCAAACTTGTAAGCAATATGGACTCAGAAATTTCAGTATACTTTTAGTTGCCTTCATCTCACAAGTTCCGTGCATTTCAGGTAAGAGCTCTAGCTATATTAATTACCAAGCAGCCAGCTGTGGCTTCCCATGCTTGCCACTTTTCTGCTTCTGTTTTTCAGCTGCTCAGCAGGGAACATAGATGCAAATACAGTTTAAATGACATAAATGGATCTGTAAGCACTGTTGAACTAGCAAGATAATCCGTCCAAGTGAGTGGTAGCCAACAAGCGGGTAAAAAGCCTCATCTCTGCAACTAAAGCCTCATCTCTGCAACTTTACTTCTTGGTTAGTATTTAAAGTGCCTCTGAGGCCCTACCTAACAAGAAGAGTTCTGAAGCAAATACTAAAACCGTGAACTTTCTAGAAGTGGAATGTAATAAAAAAACACACCAAAAACAAGTCAAGGGCTTCTATTACCTTTTTGGAATCCTATAGCATAAGATACTAATACATTTAAATGCACGTCAAGTTATACATTATGCAAAATTGACCAGTGTGTGAAGTCTTATGATGGCAACATCATCCGTGGTCATGGCTGAAATTCATGAAGTCTTTTCCATTCATTTATTCTAATATAACCATTTAAGAGTAACTAATAGCTGTTACAGAATGAAAATGCTCAAGTAATATAGTCCTACAAAAATTCATTTCACAACCGATTCCCTCAGCTGTACTGTATATTGCATTGCGTTCTGCCCGCACTTTGTAATCAGTGTTGTTCCAGAGGAATACAGGTGTCAGAGACATGGTTGCTGGTGCAATGTCGTGCTCAAGGGGAGGCTGGGGCATGAGCTGCAGAGAAAAATGAAGTATTCACTCCTGCTAAAAGTAAGGAAACATTATCAACTTATATTCAGGATATCATCTACCTAGACATTTCTCTCTGCTGGAGCAGGATGGGAAATTACGGTACAATTTTGGCAATAGATGAAGAACAGGGCTAATGCAAAAGACAGTTTAGCAATCCTAAAAGAGGAAAGCAACGGTGATGGTTGACTCTGTAGTAAAAAGAATGTTTTTATTTGTTTAATAACCAGCAGTTGCATAGTGTATGGCCTGTATTAAACAAAATAGAAGAGAGAACTGCAAGACTAGACAAGACTCTGAAGTTGCCTGCTGCAACTCCCCAGGCAGTAGTGTGCACCATCTAGCAGGACTTCATAGACAGAGACACTTCGAGATCTTAAAGCGTTCATAAAAGGCAAGTCCTAAAATTTGCCTTGAAAATCCTCTGTGAATGCAGAAAAACACTAACATGAATCTATTTCTCATAACTGAGCATCAGACAACATTTTCCAAATTCTAATGGAAAAGAAAGTGTAAAGTGAAAGACTCCATTGTACTGAGAAGATTGGTAATTTGTCATCTGAAGACAAGGTAGAACAGCTAGAAAGAAGCCACACTGTCAGTGCAAGAGGTGGTAAATGCAATACCAATGCACACTAAGAGCATAATGAAAAAAATACAACTGATGAAGCACAGACTCCCCCTAAACCCCTTCTAGTTTTCTGTTTTCTAATCCTAAGAGTCTGAGATAACAGAGAGAAAATTGAAAATGGGAAGAAACATATTCAAATCACTATCATGAGATGATTTACCGTATATGAGTTGTTAGTAAGTATTAAAAAAGTGATGGTAACAGCATCAAGGAGCAAGCAGTTAGGAAAAGCAAAGTACAATGCTGTTAGCTCATGAGTTAATGAACTTCAGTTTACTGGATGTAGCCTCTAAAAGACAAAGAAAAGATATTGCAGAGGTCTGTTATATACTGCCTAACCCAAAGATTAGAATGATTTATTGCTTAAGCATCTATGGTATATTGAGTAAAGGAGTTACCAGGGCATTCAGTTTAGGTTATACATACTAGAATCCTGTATAGCAAATCATTAGAATTTCTACAAACTCTAGATAATTTTCTAATACAAACAGAATCAGGTCCAACATACAATCTTTCCAGGAGACTGCAGATTAAACACCAAGCCAGAAACTGGTTACCTAGGGACTAGTAAACATGGCCTGTTTATATTATGGATGAACAGAGGACATTTCCAAGTAACACCCTCTCACTCATTCTCATGTATCACATACATCATAAGTGTTCAATGATCTAGGCATAATGAGCCAAAGTTAGCACTAGGCTAATAGTACTACTTCCAAGAGACACAAGTGTTTATTTGCTATGTGGGCCTGGGAACTCGGGTCATATTCCTAGTCTTAAAATGACAAATAGCATTACAATTATGGGTATCTTCCAAAGTGAAAAGCAGCCCACATAGTCAGACTACTTGATTTTCTTTAAAACTAAATGGTAATTTAAAGTCAGCACTGACCTGTAAGTCCCCATCTCTTCAGGGAAAATTAATAGCTGGACCTAAGCTATGAAGGACTGAGCGCCATGTATAAGAGATAAGACATTGTCAGCTATAACAATTAAAGCTAAGCTGTGACAATCAGTAAATGCAGGCATGCCATGCCTGTCTCAGAATTACAATTAACCTGTTTATCTTAAGTAACTTACTTTTCATCTTACATTTTCCTTGTAATACTACACTAGTACCTACTGTCAAGCATGTCATGCTATGCAGATAACATGTGGTTAGAAAAGCACATTATATTCCAATTTACAGTGGGTTTCTGTATCAATGGCAACTTAATGTTATCATTGAAACAAATAAAATAGCAATGTGAATAATTTACAAACTGCATACAGAACTGCATCCTAGTTTTTCTTTCCATCTAAGTTTGTCAGTTGTCATCCTACCTCTAACCAGTTTGAATATAACAATAGCTTCAAGGGGACAGAGACCTTTTAAAATACCATAAAAAAATACATTCAACCCCATTGTTTGGAACTGTTGTTTAACTGCACAAACACCTGTTCAATCACAGGGCTATATATGATAAGAAAATATATTTTCATTAATTTCATTAAACTAAATATTTTTCTGAGGTTTACTTGAGATAACTAGAGAAAAAGTGAGAAAAGCAGCATTAATAATTTACAACAAGGTGTAGTCATGAATTAAACATATTCACTTCACATAGACTACTGCTAATTATTTACAGTCACATTCAATAGTGATGCTTTTGCTTGCCCCAGCCCTTGATATAAAAGCTTTAATAGTCAAAATATGCTTTTCTTTAGTCCCTCTCTCCGTAAGAAAAGGTTGCAAAAAAAGAGATATGTGTGAAAAGTTTGAGAAGGAAGTAGCTCAGAGATTGGGCCCACATAAATTATTTTATTTAAGTTTTTAATCGGCTTATATGCCAAATCAGCTAAACATACACGTAACCAGAGCAATGTGGATACTCCATTTCTGCAGAATATCCATTAAACACCAAGTCTGGATGACTTATTCTAGAATTGCTACAAGGTGCCAGGTGTGAACTTTTATCCAAATCACAGTTCACCGTGACTCGCCCATTGTACGTTGTGCCGTTTCAACTGTACGCAGTGAAAGAGACCAACAGAGCTGCACAAGAGAAGCCCTTTGCTGGGATAACGTCAAGGAGGGCTTTTCTGCTCAGAATTGAAACATAAACAATAAATAACAAATAAATTTGAAATAAAACATAAGTTTGTATCTTGAACAACTGACGGATAAAAAGCCTTGCTCTCCCCATTAACCCACCATTTGCTAGTTCCACAAGATAATCTGTTTTTTGCTCTCAAGACCCTATTTTGATACCAGCCTCCATTCATCAGTAGTGAAAAGAAACAAACCTGCAAATTGGATACCTAAGGAGATTTGATTGAGCACTCTCAGAACTATTTTGCTTAACATGGATTTAAGCTATATATTTCTAACAGGGCTCTTAATAGCATAGCGGTAGTCTACCAAAAATGGAATGTTATGAGAACTGACACAGAGCCCCAAGGCAAAGGGGATGACCATTCAACTCGCCAGAAAAAATCTCATTACCAAGAATCTTGAGAGACCATCACACAGTGGTTAGCATACTTCAAATAAAAAGAGTTAAAATGTTGCTCAGGTCAAACTTAAGACTGGGAAGGAGACTGCACTAAAAATCCCTGTTTGTGTTCAAATTTTTAGCATATTTTTGGATTAATTTCCCTCGCTGCCTGATCCAGCAGCTGCAGTGATAAGTTCCAGATCATTTGGCAAAATCCTTTCTTGCATCTGAGATATACCTGAAATTCACCAAACTAAGTTCTTTTCTCAGGTAACGTGTAAGATATTTATATATACTGCATTATTGCAAACAGAGATTCTATGGAACACAGAAAAACCTGCAAGACTAATTACCATACCCAAAGCCGCACAGGTCATTAAAGCCATGAAGATAAATACTGTCTTTGAAATCACAGTTTAGACTACTGCTTACACAGTAACCTAAAGCAACAAATTATTAGGCAAGTATCATTCACTCCTGAGCGCTTGATTGTGACAGCAAATGTATTTTTTATTCACACTCTAGGAGGCCAAGCAGTCCCTGCAAGGTATTAGTTTTAAAAGGAATTTTTAAAACAATTACTGTTGAGAGAAGAGACACATAAAGCTGCAGGGGCACAGCACAGGCACATTCAAAAGGTTTTGAAGTGGCCAAACTTTATGTACACAAAAAGGCTAAACATTTCTTGTTTCTGGGTCACAGGCGATCAAGACCTTTGACCTTCAAGCTATAGATCTCTTACGCAGGCAAATTACTTACACTGCCATACTTCATAAACAACAGAAGCCCTAAGTGTCCCACCAGGCATTACAAATAGGGTGGGGTTACACTTGCGATAGATTTGATTTGGATGGAAATGAGCCTCCCTGGGAAGTCTGCTTAAGCCTTTTAAATAACGCCTGAGCAGTGGCATGATGATTTAGTTTTAGAATTGTAGATAATAATGCTGCTTTGTTGTTTTAGGAACTTAGCTGGTATGAGTCACCATAAACATTCAATTCAGATTTATTTTAAATTAGAAATATTACACAGCAAGTGAAAAAGGAAAAGACATCAACTCTCCATCTCTAATTTTGTAGAGTGATTTTTGTTTTAGCCAAATTCAGTATTTCGCTACTTTCCCCCTATATGGTCAAAAATAAATCTGATGTGGAAAGAGAATAAAAATGTAGGTTAAAATAGCAGCTTGTCTAGGTATGTCCATATTGCCACTGAGTTCTGAAGACTTCTTAGTTTTATGTATTCATAGCCTAAAATAAGGTAACTTACATCTTAAGGAGCAACAAGAAGCCCACACTTTCACCAGAAGAAAGGAGTCATTGCTCTAACTCACTTTTCTCCAGCTAGTAACATATATATATATATATAAAAACGTCTAATATTTCAATAGATGATAAAGCGAGAAATGGGATGGTTCCTGTTGGAACCTCACCCTTTAAACTGCATTACATCTCATTTATTTCTCCTTCAACTTAGTGTCTTTAGGAACATTCCTAAATCACCAATAATTAATAGATTCATCAATATCCAATACCCTATATTCAGAGGGATAAACAGAAAGAAGTCACAGGACAACAGCCTATGATTCAGTAGTACATAACTTAGAATGAAAGAGCTAGGGTGAAAATCTTCCTTCTACTATTTTAATCCCTAGTGTGTGTTTTAGCCTGTTAGAAAATTAATAAACAAATGTTGAAGCATGCTCCAGCCATATTAAGCACATCAATATATGTAGTGTCATGGTCATGTACCCCAGATGCAAAAGTCACAAGATTTGTCCTTCCCCTGAGGAGAGTAATAAGTCACCAAATTCAGTTTATACTTTGAACTGTTTTTCTAGAGCCGAAAGAGCTCCTGAAACAGCAACTAAAGGTTTATTGGGCCAGAAACAGGGAGCAGAATTAAAATAAAAATAAAAATCTAGTGAATGGGGAACTCGCTTGGGAGATGGGACACTGACATCATATCCTTTTTTTCATAGGTTTAGGCAACAGTAACCATGCTTTCTCCTTGGGTAGGTAATACAAAGTTAGACACATTATTTGACTTAATTTTATTCAAAGTTTAGCACTGATATTTTGAGAAGACTATCCTAAATGGCTTAACAACATTAACAAGATGTTTAGGAAACATATGCATTAAAGACTGAGTTTTTTCTGTCCTTAATTTATAAATGTTTTTTCTATTTCAGATGCTGACAGTTGTTTATTTTAAAAAATCTGGCCATTTGTAAAAGGAAAAAAAAGAAAAGAGCTTATCCAACAGAGGCAATTGAATTCTAGCAATAGAGTGGTCAATTTCATTTATGTTGGTCTTTCTAAATCTAAATTATCACAGAAAATAATTAGGTAATTTTTACAATTATCTCTAATGTAGCAGTTGTTTCTTGAGTGCCTGGTACTATTTGGTTCTTATTCTACTACCTAGTTCAGCTATTAAAATGTTCTATAATTTTATTACCTATCTTCCCTTAAAGGAAATCCACATAGCTGATCAACTTGTGACTTCATATTAATTCTATATGTCTACCTAAAAGAGGAAGGGCTTGTCTAAGTTTTTGATGGCATTTATAAAGCTCTTTCAAAATAGTACAGCATTTAGCTTAGGCTTTTAGGTAACAAAACTTCCTCTCTTATTTCACATAAGACCTTTTCATCTTTAACATTGTATGGTGACTACCTTTAAGAGTTGAGCAGTATATGTAAAAATAGCCTTATCTGTAGGTATGGAAATTAATAGCTTTCTGATCATTATCAAGTTTTTTAATTCAAAAGATGAGTACTTTTGAAACAGTATAAGATACTAATTTGAGAAAACACTTGATCACTACATAGTAGGAATCTAGTAAGTCAGATAACATACAGGCTTGAGCAATATTTTGAGCTTTTATAAAGCTCTTAACTTTTCTGAACACTAATTAAACTGTGACATTCAAAACAAAATGAGTTCTCACGCTATTAGATTTCTTAATGTTAAGCAATATTGGGTTTCCAATTATGTCTTTTCACTGTATGCACATTACATCACGGTCAACAATATTATGGTAGAAGTGAAATTTAAATAGATGTAACAAAATTAGATACTACAATAAGAAGTATTCCATTCCCAAAGAGTACTCTGTTAGATAAATGTAGGTCCTGTAAAGTGTAATTTAGCATATTTCATAGTTCATCTTTAGAGTCTAAATAGTCATAAGATCCTATTTGATATCAAGGAAATGAAGGAAATGTCACTTCAAAATTCTGTTAATAAAATATTGAAATAGGCTATTTTTGAGATATAAATATGATTTCTGAGCAAGAAATTAACAAAGAGTATGTATTTCCTAACACCAAAACTGAGCTCTCTTCCATTTTTTGGTTTCATTAAGCTCTAAGGAAAAATTTAATAAATTGGAACTATTTAACAAACAGAAGAGATAACAGGAGGAAGACATGGTAGCCTTTGAAAACTGCTGCAAAGATGAAAAGCATTCTCATTGCTCCCAGGTATAAGACAAGAAGTAATGGTCCTGCTTAGCAGAAAGGAATATTCAGGCTAGAAATTTTCTAAGAAAAACTCAGCACCATAACAGACTGCTTGGAACAGCTGTGAATTTTTCAGCTATGGAGGTTTTCAAGAACACTGCTTGGCAAATTCCAGTTAAGAATGCCACAGGTGTAGCTGATCCAGTCCGAGTGCTAAGGACTGTATTAATTGACCTCAACCTTCTTGTAGCTATATTGCCTAAAATAACTATAACCAGGACAGTTTTTTCCCCTAAATAAAATGAATAAAGTTTAATTAATAATGAATGAAGACCTAAAGTCTTAGATCTTTTAAATGATTGCTTTTTAAAATTAAATGCCAACATAAAAACACATCACAAGTATTGTAAAAAAAATTTTAACAGAATCTTTCAAAGTGATTACAAAAAAAGTTAATCAAGAAATGTATTAAAATCATAAATGATCTAAATTTCCACAACTTTTGACTATATGCCAGATTTCTTAAGACTGATCATAATTTTTATTTATTGCTGCTTCCTTTATGGACTGACAAATCCCACTCAAAGACCAATGTTTCATACAATGTTCTAAAAGAGTCCTAGCAAGTTCTAGTGAGAGTAATACTTTTTTTTTTTTTCTTGCTGCAGTCTATTTATTCTGCGGTATGACACATAGCATTATCTTAGTTACTGAAGTAGCTTGTAGCAATGCTAAAAAAAGGTAAGTTTAATTATCCCTAAATTAGTTTAATCCACACATAAAGTGCTTAAACATTTTAAGCAATTCCAAGCTCTTAAGAGATGCCAGTTTTAAAGTGGATCAACTAACCCATTTATTTCAGTTGTCTATTTACCAGCCACATCATATTTTACTTCTGTGTTTTGCCTCTTTATTAAATACTGAAGGGAAATGTGTGCTTATCTAGGAGCCTTTAGTCTTAAGTCCTCCTCCCTGATAAAGAGACTGCCTTTTTCCTCACTGACTGCCTTGCAATCACAGACCACCTTAAAAACTGGGAAGAGAACTGGGTTTAAACAAAGTGAATGATTCTTGAAAATTGATGTCCTACTGCAATGCTCGTAAAAATTCATCATAAAGCATAGTGACAGGTTCTCTGTCCATTTGGATCTGCTAAAGGATGGTAAAAAAGCATTATGTTTCATTTACTTATTACAATGCTGAACATGAGCCAAAAAACCCTACAGACTGGCAAATCTTACACTTTTCTTGCAAGAAAGAAATTTGATAGCTCTAAACTCCATAAATTTAACAGTATTATTACCTTAGTATTGACTAAAAATGAAACAAAATTTGATATTTTAATATGTGACAAACACAGGTATGCTTTACATGATGTATTAGTATGTGATGATATGGTAAGGGTGGCACACATGAATCTCATGTCTTTTGCTTCTAGATTAATATCCTCAGAAGTATTTTTAAATAAATGAGTGCCTTCAAGGACAATACACAAGGGAACAATTAAAGAGGCAAGAATATTATCTTCAGAGGCATTCTTTTATCTGATTCAGGATTAGTGTATTCCAAAACAAACTGAAGCGAGGTGGGTGTTGGTCTCTTTTCCCAAGTAACTAGCGATAGGACAAGAGGAAACGGCCTCAAGTTGCGCCAGAAGAGGTTTAGATTGGATATTAGGAAAACGTTCTTCACTGAAAAGGGTTGTCAGGCATTGGAACAGGCTGCCCAGGGAAGTGGTTGATTCACCATCCCTGGAAGTATTTAAAAGATGTGTAGATGTGGCACTTGGGGACATGGTTTAGTGGTAGCCTTGGCAGTGTTAGGTTAACAGTTGGACTCGATGGTCTTAAAAGATCTTTTCCAACCTAAATGATTCTATGAAGCAGGTATGTCTTTATGTACCAAAAAGTACTCAGATGATCACTTAAGGAATACTTGTTTCCCTTTCTAGCTCTCACGTTTCCCACACAGTCACCTAACTGTATTGCTCTATGTATAACATTCGCAAAAGTTTTAGTACATGAGTTACTATTAACCCTTAATAAAGAAATATTTGGGTTGTTTTTTTTTTAGCATATCAGAGTTGTTTAAGGAGATAACAACATTTTAATATTCAGAAACAAGATTTCTCTTTATTGTATTTAACGTCAAGTCCGTGTCCCCCGCCCCCTTACTGCAAATGCAAATACATGTGGACTAACTGTTTTGGTATCTTTTTTCTGGTTAGTCTTTTTGGCCAAAATTTTGGCTGCACATAAACATCCCAGACTGTTAAGCTGTATAGGATATGTATAATAGCACTAAGCCTGACAAAAATAAGAGATTACATTCTGCTTTTTTGTGATCTCTTCCACTGAACTTTTCCAGGAATCAGGAATATTAATTTATGAGAAATCTGGTTGCACAAAAGAAAATTCAATATAAATTCACACATCATAATAGTATTAAAAAAAAAAATCTGTTTAACAACCATAGCAGTGTTTGTTAACTAGTTACTAACCTGACAGATTTGCAGATGGGGGGGAGAATCACACAACTACTTTCTGTGTATCCTTTCCCTGTGTCTAAACTTTAGTTGCTCACCATGAAGGAGAAAAAAGTATCAGATTACAAACTAGTACATTTTACACAATGAAAGTTATCTTTTCATAGTATGCTTTGTATTAATTTGTCCAAATCCACTGAGCAGGGAACAATACAGTAGTTACTTAGATGTTCAGGTCACTAATATTTAATAGGAGTATAAAACAGGATAACAACCTAAAATACTTATCAATGCTACAATCTCAAAGACGAAAAACACCTTTCTAATAACTGTATTTCCACTCTGAGAAGAAAAAAAGGACACTTTTCACAGGAAGATCTCATTTCATTTAATTTTTTCTCTTCACTTACTCCATTAGTTTTACCCCAGGTACTGATTGTCAACTGAGGTATAATTTCTTTCAATTGCCTACCCAACTCCTGTCACTTTAAAAAAAACAAACCACAAACTAAAACTAACTGGGGCACTCAAATTGCATTAGAAAACATCTTCTACACCTATTCAAAATTCTTTTAAAAGTAAAGTGTATCAAAGTACTATGACTGCCTGCATTTTGACCCAATCACCAAATCCCAAAAGATTAACATGACTTTTCACAGTTCCAGAGATTACCCTGGATCTCATTCTATCTGCCTGCTCATTCTAGAAGTATACTCACCAACGAAAAAGCTATCAGGAGGAAGGGAAAATGCTTTGAAATTGTCTAGATAGCATCTGTTTAAACCTGTTTTCCACTTGTAAAATCACATTTCTCTAACAGCAATCGCCATTAGCGAATTATGTAGTGTTGGACATCAGGAACAGGAAGACTCATTCACCAAAGGCAAAGTAGTTTCAGTAACAGCCGTCTAACTAAAACCTTATTATACAGAGCAAGGTAATAAGCTTAATTGATTTTGGTGGTTTAGGAAGAGAAAACAGAGGCCAAACTGTAAAATGGTGCATTTATCTCAACATCAACAGCGCTGTACTGATTTTGCTTGCAAATTGTCAGTATACAATTAACAATATGTTCACTCCCATTGATCTAGTTTCACATTTCAGAAACGTCACTCCTTCAAAAATGCTCAATTATATTTCTTTTTCACATATGCATATTTCTTATTCACAATCTTAACGTTACTTTTTCCTCCATTTTTCTATTTCAGACAGTTCCCCTATTCTCCCACCTAAAGATTCTAATAGGTAAACAAAGCACTTACATGGGAAACAAATATTCATTAAACGTACCATACATCACAAGACTTACTCCTACTGAAATAAGAACTTTAGCAATGAGTATAATAAAACCGGGTCCTAAATGCACATGCATGTGTGAGGAAGTGCTTCCTCCACAACTTACGGACTCATTCCTTTTAAGCTTTTCTAAACTTCCTACTCATTACAGCAGAAACTTTGTCATCAGAAGAAATATTACCAATATTAGTTTACCACATTGTTATGTTACCTTCATGATTAAAACTCGATCTGTTTTAGACTGTTCTAAACCAGCTAAGTACAATTTGATATTCCTCCAGTGACTAGATCAAATTCCTTTCAAAAAAAATTATTTTCCAAACTTTTTTTTTCTCTCCAAAGTTGAATCCATATTTTCTGGCAGCACTTTAATTGAAAAATGATACAGGTATAAACCATTTCTGGCACCATAATTTCTCCTACAGATAATGTTAACTCTCTGTTCATATTAACCTTCAACTCACTCTTTTTCTAGAGTACTGAAACATTAAACCATTAAAATAAAAAAAAAATCAACAAACCCAATTCTTCTGCAACTACTGTAAAGAAATGAGTACCAATGCTGAGAGACATTTAAAGTGAAACAGTCATTAAAATTCACAAGCACTTCTTTACCTCACTCCTACTTACTTCAGCTTCTATGTTATGTAGCCAGAACTTTACAGTAATGCAAAAAGGAAGTAAATTTTAGCTAAACATACTAACAGAAGGCCCTACTAATCTAAGCTGTTTTTCAGGAAACATAAATCCACCTATGTAACTACTATGTTAGGGGTAAAAAAAGCCAGCATTTATACAAAGAAGTAATCATTTACTCTAGCCCTAGATGGATATGATTTAATCCTTATACAAATACAGACTGTAAGAAACAAAAAGAACCCACAACATACTTATCCAAGCTTCTGTAGAAGAGATTGCTGCATTAGTCAAGCTGCTAACCAATGGATGTGGAAGCCAACTGGAAAACTCAGACAACCGTTGACTCAAAAAGCATGCGATCGCACCACAGCTGGGCAGCAGTACTTCACCGGCACACAGGAATTAAGAGTAAGTGTCAACACCTGAATCTTCCTCTCCCTGCTGCTCAGGATAAACCGTGATTGCCTGGAACAAGAGGTCAGATTAAGGACAGCTGGTTCTTAAGAGTCCTACTGGAATGGAATAAAGCTACTGACTCTGTGTTGAAGTAGGAGGTTGGTTAGTACTGATTATCAAAGCTACTATATTTTTTTATTAATCTAAAGCAGTATAAGGACTTTTTATATAACTCAAGGATGCCTGGGGGATTTCCTAACAGAAATATCTGTGCAAAATAGTGAGGGAAAAGAGTATGAAGGTATTATTCTTTAACAATTGTTTTGGCTTGTTTTACATGTTTTTTTTTAAATTAATTTTGTTGTGATAGTGATGCTGATTAGTTTGCTTTGTTTATTTTAAGTATATGAAGGATGTTACAGTTCTAATATGGACACAGTAGATAAATGTGGAAACCAAATTAGGTAGATTATTTACATACATATGAGGATAGTAATTTTTACTGGAGCCACCTTACAAACTGGTATGGTATTTGAACTGATGAGCACTCTTTGTTACTGAGATCACAGAGAATCCAGACTCCACTGAGATTAAATACTTCATATGGATGTTTATGTGGTTCCTCCATGTCCCTTATTTCTCCAATTGTAGAATTGGCTTTGTAAGGCAGACACCAAATACTTAGTATGTTATTTACAACCTCCACCTTCCCTGAAACTGAGCAAAGTATGCTCTTCTCTCTGCTGAGGTGAACTATTTCTTAACTGCCAATTTAATTTTTAATAGCAGTTTCAGAGCATAGCACTTAGTTGCAAAAAAAAAAAAAAAAGGCAATTTGCATAATGTGGTAAAAGAGTTTCTCATGCTGTGTTAGAACATCTCTTAAATACATTTAATTTCACAATGATCGCAACTGCATCCCCCAGGGAGCCACAAGCATTATTGCATGGGGCTTTGCTCCAGAAAATGTTTAAGCATATACATAACTTTCAGTTTTCTAGTTTTATTTGCTTTACTAGGTATGTTCTTGACCTTAGAATTGCACTCATACCTAGGAACTTTGCTGGACTGGAGCCTGGCTGTTGCTGAATATGGTTGTCCAATAATGATGTTTTAGTATTTCCAGCTCATAGTTATATGATTTCATGTGCTCGTCAGCTTTTCAAGTTTAAATAAAAATAATGTAAAGGCTTTTTTCTACTAGAAGATCTTTCTGCAAATACTTAGCCAGCGAAGTGCTCAGCCAGCCAGACAAGAATATGCTCTGATCATACAACTTGTTTTAAAACAGCCCAGGAGCTCTACCATAAGACTTCAAGGCAGAGTTAAAGTTTCACAATAACTTCACTGTTATTGTGAAACATGACAAAAAAAAAAAAGACTCTGAGCTTCATATAGGAAATCCTCAGGCTAACTGTGTGTGAATCTACATGGTGCAAATCAGAGATGAGACTGAGTCCTGAAAGGTGCAGAGTCATTGTGCTTGCCCTAGTTGTTATGTCCCCTTGTAATGTTAACTAGCTTCTCAGTTTTAGGTAGTTCAAGAGTTTCTGCACAACTTTTCCACCTGCGAAGTTAACATGAGACTTAAGATACAGAACAATTAAAAGCTTGGTCAATACCAGATATGTCTCATTTTACAGTGGTCTTCTGCAAATCAGCTATGTATTTTTATGTGACAGATCAGCAGAATTTTTTATGGAACACATGTTTTCTGTTTTTCTTACTTTGATTTTTCCAGCTCTTCTTTTTCACTTGAAACTACTGTCCTTTTTAAGCACTGTTTGCTCTGATGATTATTTTCTACTTTTCATTAGAAGAAAAAGAAAATTATGCAGAGTGCACCACCTTCCTTCTTCCATGGGAAGACCTTCAGCCTTCATGCATACGCTCTTGGGATATTTCTCATGTGAGTCCCTGAGCAATTTGTACACAAGATTTTGTGCAATCAACAAGAAAACTGGGAACTTATTGAAGAGACAAGACAAAAACCAGCTGATCTAAACCCATCAGTAACATCTAAATATTTTGAGGTATCTTTCTTAGGGTAGTGACCTTGTACTGCTATGTGCCTGTTAGTAATGAATAAATCATGTTGGTATTTTTCTCTTAACCTTTTACATATCCAAGATATAAATCTTGATACTTTTTCTTGTTTGTTTCCTTATTTATGCAGAGTAATTGCAGCTTAGTTTCTAATAAGAAACATTTCTTGTTTGTTTTTATCTGTTAGAGAGTGTCAGGAGGTGATAATGAAGACATGCTTAATCACATTTCTATGGAGATGTGTCCCAATTATGTTTAACTAAAAAGCACTCAAAATTGTCCTTGCTATATCATCTTGTATTCTCATATATTACTATGTGAAAAATACCATGTCACCTCTTTTGTTGTTATTCCTTCTAGTAAAGTCATACCAAGGAATTAAGGCCAGTCTACAAAAGATATAAAAACATATTTATGTTGACATCAATAAAAACATCCATCACTACTTTATAATTAATTGGACTCTTTTGCTTGACTGGGCTTTTATCTTTAGCTTGCATGGCAAGCATCAGTGATCTCTTCAGTGGCACTCTTCATTCAAGATCACCAAGTGTTACTTTTTCAGTTCCTAAGTAACTTTCTTATATAATTTTTAATATATATTTCAACATATTCTTGAGATCTTTTGGTAAATCACACAATACAAATTGTCCCTCCTCAATTGAGAAAGGACCTCAGTAGCACCTTTTTTTTTAAGCCTGCCTTTCTTAAAAGTAGTGACTTTGTATTATTATATACCTGTTACCACTATAGAAATAATTTTAGGATCCAAAAGGGACAGTATGTCAACAGTCACTTGTACGAATATCCTTCCTTACTCTTTCTGTAGTTGCAATTTTTGCAATGGAGCTGAGAGTCATATTTGATTTGGAGAAGTTTTTAAGTAAGTAAATAGATATGTGTCTAGATTTGGATATTGCTGCATTTTCCTTAATTGCATGAGAGTGAGTATAAAATCACCAGGTACTTCCTGACTGTTCAGTTCACAAATCATCCTGTTGCAGTTAAAGAAAACCCAGCAAGCAATCAGAACCCTAATCTTATGTAAGTATTTGCCAGTTCCTTTTGGGAAACGTGAGTTTCACCTAAATTTCATTTATGTAAAAAGAGTGAATTTTCCTTTTTTATTTCATTATATGACAGTAACTGTACTGTTAAAACTAAAAAAATACCTCAAATATTTTGTTTTAAATTCTCAGAACTGTAGCTTCAACTACAGCTTTGGGCACCTAAGAAATCAATTTCTCTATGGAAATTTACTGTTCAAATAATTCTTTACATCTATTCCTTGTTTGTGAGAACAGGTATATTAGCAATAGCATAGACCTTACTGTGATTTATCTCCTGTACTGGCACACCTAGGAAAAGTGAATCTCAGTCATACAGGACTGATATTCATCTGCTACCACTTTCTCAGCATTAGCCCAGGTATCGTAGCTCTTTCCAAAACTATTCAGTCTCCCTTGTTAAATAATACTGTCTTCTGCAAAATAAAAAATGTATGGTATTTTTATCCCTGTGAAGCATCTTATGTGCTGAATACAACCCAAATGACAGTGTGAGAAAAGAGTGCCTCCAGAGGGGTGTTGAATGTGCATAAACATATACTCTATTTTTCTCATAGCACCTGCCCAAATCCTGTTGCTGACACGTCAAGCGGTGAAAAACATTTGACAACGTAACTCTCCAGTAAGTCTTGCTTCTTAATTCTTAGTAGTGGGAAAAGTTCTCTTTCTTGTCACAAATGCTTCTGGACCTGTAGAAAAGAAATGTTTTTCATGCTTCTTTAAAGTGACCAGCCAGTGTATCCATTCTTTAGGTTCTTCTATCCAATCTATAACTCAAAGGACAATAAAATTGTTCAGCCTCTGTCAAAACCAGCTTTCTTAGGGGCACAGACTCCTTCAGCTTTCTTCAGGACCTCATGATAATTTTTTCTTATCTTCTATCTGAGCAGCAAGTGCAACTCCTAACAAAGCCATAAAATGGAAGTGGGTTTAATGTAAAAATGGGTATGTCTGACCACTTTTCCTGTCCCCTACAACATAACAGAATTACTACTTTTTAAGGAGATTTGGTAGTAACAACTTCTAGAGAAAAACATAAATTCTTCCCTATTTTCATCTTGTTCTTGTAATAGCTGTTTGAAAATGTGATTGTTGAGGCTGAAAAAGAGAAAAACAATGGCAGGCATGGAAACAGTATTCTGATACATAAAAAGGGAAGGGAATAATATATCCTCCATATGTACAGAAAACAGGCAAGAAGCTAGAGAGTTGCATTTGTCATTAGAAGATTCCAATGGTAGGTTATAATTAAGTGCTGAAATATGGAGATATATGATGTATGTCATTGGGTTTTTAAGCCTAGACAAGCATCTGTCAGGAATTACATACATTTTAGCTGACCCTATTTACGGACAGGGGTTGAGCTTTCTGAGTTTTTAAGGTCCTTTAATTCCATGCTTGCTACTTTCCTCTAACAGTTTTCAGTAAGTTCAATAAACACCTTAAATTCTTCAGCTTAGTCAGATACCACAAAAAATAAAGGCAATTCTTGAATATTCTCCATATTCCCTAAAAGTTTCAGCTTTTTACTCTTTCATTTTTCCATTCAGGGATTTTTTTAATATTGGTTTCCTCCTGTACCATTCATTGCTCACAATTATATGTGACCTGAAGTATGTAATCTTTCTGGGAAAGAAGAAACATGGGCAGAAAGATAATTGTAGAAGATTCAGTGAAAACTTCTACTCAGTGAATGCCAGCTATCAAAACCAAACTGTTAAAATGTAATATTCATAGAACTGTATTATTTTGTGTACTCTGAGTTAGACAACTGTACTCTCTGCTGACTGTCTTTGGAGGGGAGCGTTGCCTGCACATGACAAAAACTTAGCTTTAGATTGACCTAACCACATGACTGAGGGATCATCTGCAAGCATTTCTGAAGTAATGCCTATAGGAAGATTGCTTTTCATTCAGTGAAAAAGATTTGCAAAGGGAAATTAGTGTTATTCCAATATGCCAACCAAAATAAATGGCTTTTCTTATTTGCAACATGTTAGAGAGTATGTATAATTTTCTTGGTGGCATAAGGGTGTAAAATGAGACCTGACTGATCTGTTGTTCAGTTGAGATAGAGTGACTTTCTGACACTAAAACTAAAAACGATAAAATCAAATAGTACATAATCAGCCACAGCCCAGAAGAATTATTAGGCACAAGAAAAAACCCTTGTATTGGAAAGTTCCAACATAGAACATGACTGCCAGAAGAGATGATAGAATGGGGCATGGTATTCATATGAACGACAGATTTTAATTTTTTTCCCCCCTTCTCTATCTGAAATACAATTTTCTCATGCTATGAAGCTGTAAAATACTTAAATACTCAAGTTAATAAGAAGAGAGTAGAATTCCATATTTTTCAATCATGTCTTAGAAAGATAGGGAAATAATAAATAAAAATGTAAAACGTTGAGCAAGACATATGAATTTAATCGGAAGATTACAAGAACTCATAACTAGCTTCTAAACTATGAAAACTATGTTTGGTAATGCTGATGAGAAAGAGTTTTTCATTAGGTATTAACACCACTTTTTTATTAAGAGTACTCGCTCTTGTTAAAATAAGAGTTAAAAATTACCCCTGAATCCCCTGTGCTTACTTTAGTGTGCCCTGGGCACATTTTGAACTTTCATAATGCATTCAAAATTTTGTAATATTATATACACTACTAACCAAGTACCTTTATAACAATTTTATTTAGAATTATGAACTCAGTGGCTAAATATAAGTTTTAATTCTGCTAAGAATTCTGGCAGCATTAATCATAATTCCTTCTTCTATTTTCCCTGTGGAAGGAGGCAAAAAACCATTCCAAGGACTCACAAGAACCACCTAGGTAAGTTCCCATCTTTTTCTCTTCTCAGTAGAAAATCTTCTCTTATTGTGAAGATGGATGTTGACTAGAAGCCCTGTAGAGTCTTATGTATCATAAAATAAATTTTAATCATGAGTCTATATTTTCAAAGAATACAAATTTTTTCTTCCACTCAGTCTTTTCCTAGAAAATTTCGTTCAGGTGTTGAGATAGATATTTTTCTTTGTTCTATTGTGAATAATAATTAATTTACTTTCAAAATACAATTGTGTTTGTCCCAAACCATTTTTGAATTTGTAATTGGAGTAATGAATACCTTACACCTTAAAGAAACATTATAGCATGATATGATATTCCTTGGGCTAGCTGATCTCTCAGGGACAAGAGAATTTGCCAGGGACATAAGAGCCTGTAGGAATGCTCTCTTCAGTGAGAAAACGGTGTTTTACCTGTCAAAAGTAAAAGGCCAAAAAGTGCTTTGGGAATTTTTCTCAATATCTTCTGTTGACATTCTTCCAAGCTGAGAAAATAACTAAGCAAGATGTAAAAATATGTCCCACACCTTTAGAGTAGGTTTTAGACCTGTAAATTAATGATTTAGCTTAGGAAGCTCCCATATGCATTTTGCCTCCAGTATCTCATTCTCTCCATTGCTCTGTTCACTCCCGCCCTCAAGTCATATTGATGGGGACATAAGAGGAACTATTCAGTATTTATATCACAAAGTATTTAGAGTCATGTAGTACACAGACATCTGTGTAAACCATGGATTATGTTTTCAGGCAGAAGCCAGGTAGAAGCATGATTCAACATTTGCTGTTGGATGATTTGTAAAGCTAGAAAAATGAATGTCAGGGAAAACAATAGGAGCCAAACATGCTGAGTTACATCCCTCTTCAGTCTTGTTCTCTGGCTAGCTTTACAGGGATGAAGAGCCTCAGCATAGAGTGTTGCATCACATGAGAGAAAATACAGATTTATGGCTTTTCTTCTTTGACTGTCTCACAGTTCTCAATACTGTTGCAGATTTATTTTAGGTCTTCTGTGGTACAGTGATGTTTCTTCATGATGGCTTGACTAACTGTGGAGCTCAACTCTGCTTTCTTTTGGGACTGCATGGCTCAGAAGGTCATGGGTGTTTTTGTGCTTGGCTAAATCTTAAATTGCTAATGTCAGTGAGGATGAAGGGAATAACTGCAGCTGGTATGCCTTCCTTGCATTATTTTCAGACAAGATCCCTCTATACATTCCATAAATGCTTTCAAAATCGGTTCCCATTAAACAAACCAGCATGTGCTTAGGGATTTCAGTAGCTGGCTAAAAGTAATTTTCTTCCAATCAAGTCAGTTTTAAAAGGGTATGTGTTTCCTCTATTATAAACATGCTGTTATGCTTTGGAAGACAAAGCCCTAGTTTTCCTCTCCCCACTGCTCCCTCCCCTTCTTGAGTATACCCCCTGCTCTGGAATGCCAGACTTTTTATTCATGTCTTCTTTTATTCCAAAGTTTTCAGAGTCATGCCATATCAGTGGGAACAGTGAAATCAGGCAGCGTATCATAACTTTCACTTAACAACCACAGCTCAAAGCAGAAAAAGATATAGAGTGCAGGACTGTGTTTCTTGAAGGTACAGAGTGTGCAAGAATAAAGCCTTTCTCCCCTCTTGCTACATTAAGTTCGTATTGTAGAATTAAAAAAAAAGTATGAGATAATTAGTAGAATAATTAATAACATAATGAATGGAATAAAAGCATTTGTTACTTTATACTGTCTAAACAGTTAAATTTTATTTTGGTGCAAATACAATTATTGTAATGTAATAAATTTTATTTTTTATTCAATAAGAATTTACATGGACATGCTGTAGAATTGCCATTTCTAATAAAAAAAAAAAAAGAGAGAATTTAGGAACTGGGATGCCTTTGAATTATTGCAGCTACAGAGTTTGAAGGAAAACCCAGGAAGATTGAACTCTTTTTTTGTTTTTCTCATGACCTGGTTTTTATTCTTCACAGGCTTGTGATTTGGATGAGAACCATGGCACTCCCTGAACACATATCTAATTTGGACTGTAGTGTATGCCATAATATGTCCCAGCAGGAAGATGTAAACACTGCCACAGAGAGTAAGAGAGGGAGTGTTGAGCGGAGGATATGAAGTAACACTGTTTATTTATGTTCCAGATCACAGTAACTTAAATACTCTTCTTTTCACATTTAGTAGCACTAATGATACCTCTTACTAATATTAGTGTGGTGCACTGCCAACAGCTGGAGGCCAATGCATTATTTGAGAGTTCAAGGACAAACTACGGAGTATAATCCATTTAGGGACCAAGCTTTATTGCCCATTAAATGGCTGTTAAGCTGCATCAGAAGACTGAAGATTTTTCATGTATGTGTGCATTGCTTGAGGTTAAATTTCATTTTAAAAAGGAACTTGTTTTTTTTTCTGATAGAATGTACATATTATGCTTTTAATTGAAAAGCCTATAGCTCATTCTGATTTGATATACAATGTGGGAAAGATTTTCATACTTATTTCAGATTTGTCATCTTATAGTACATTTTTTACAAGACAAATTTTTTTTAATTCATTATTTATGGATTTGAGGCTGATAATTTTGAATTTCACAATTATTTTTATTTTGTTTAGAGCAAAAAGTTACCTAAGCAAGAATCACTGGCAAAACCTCAGTAACAAAATACGTATTGACAACTACAACTAAAAGTCATACTTCTTACAGGCATATTTTAGGGACCATATACACTCAACAGAACGCCTCCCTGAATTCTTGAAATTGGTGTAGTTATGAAATAATACCACTTATCTGCTCTTTCTACCATGCAGTTTCAATTGGGGAAGGATTCTTTACATCCTGTTCTAAACCACTTTGCTGTGATTAAGTTTAAGAGCCACTGGGGCCCTCTGGGGATAAAAGTAGCTATTCAAGTGCAAGGTCATTAGGAAAACCTGGAATTTCCAATATAGTTGTTATGCCTCCTGTTCGGACAGGTGTCTTTAAAAACCTCTTTCAAGAGCCATGATATCTTACGTGCAGCAGCCCAAAACAAAAATTAGCTGTGTTACTACTCAGTTAATGGCACAATGGCATCTCGATTCCAGACATAAAAACAATATGATATGAGTACAAGGAATGTGGATATTTTTAATTTACATTCATAAATTATAGGTTCATTAATTCATCTGGGAACTCTGTAACAGGTCATGATTCCTTTCTTACCAAATTTGGTTTGGTACACAAGAGGCAATTATCTCCATTCTTAATGACAGGGGCAGAAAATGTCTGATTTCATTGAGCAGTTTACAGCAGATGGTAACACCTCATCTAGCTTGCAAAAGAAACTGAGACTAGAACAACATTCATGAATGGTCCTTAGTTATCAGGCTGTCCTAATCCTCACGCCACCAGTTACTAGTTTAAGGGATACCCTCACCTTCCTCTCAGTAACCATCTTCCTCCTCTCAAACCCTATGAGTAAACAATTAAAGGACTATTGTATTTTTTCCTTTCTGCAAACTAGAAAAAGGTCTTTACCTAACACTTCTCTAAAGAACACAGTAAAACAAGTGGCTAACATAAACATTCTCCTTGTTAGTAGATACAAAATGGTGAAAGAAAAAAGGTACTATAGAAAATTATTCTGAAGTACTAGTAGCTTTTTTTAGAACTTATGAATTGCTACAGCACCACCCTGACTAAACCAAATATTCTTTGACTTTTGAAATCTAGAGTCAGATCTTATTTTTACATATTCTTGATTCCTTTCTTAATCAATGGAACTCCTTGCTGGAATAAGTGCTATTTCTACAGGGGAAAGGTTTATAAAACTAAGTAATCTAACAGTCGAGTGAAAATACAGAATCCAACGCATCCTCACCCCAAGTTATATCAAGATCTGAATTGTGCACAAAGTGCCTAATTTTATTGTTTCATTATTAGCTTCTGCCAGTAAATAACACATTATTAGCAGTTACATACGCATCTCACAACTGGCCTGTTGAAAGCCTATAATAGCAATAAAATCTGTTATATTTTATAATAAGATAATGAGATGATAAATAATGAGATATATGATAATGAGATAGGCACATAGAGGACAGGGAGGTGATTCGAGACAGCCAGCATGGCTTCACCAAGGGCAAGTCCTGCCTGACCAACCTGGAGGCCTTCTATGATGGAGTGACCACATCCGTGGACAAGGGAAGAGCTACTGATATCGTCTATCTGGGCTTCTGTAAGGCCTGTGACCTGGTGCCCTACAACATCCTTCTCTCTAAATTGGAGAGAGATGGATTTTATGGGTGGACCTGTTTGGTAGATGAGGAAATGGTTGGGTGGTTGCAGCCAGAGGGTTGTGGTCAATGGCTCAATGTCCAGATGGAGATCAGTGACAAGTGGTGTCCCTCAGGGGTCCGTATTGGGACCAGTACTCTTTAATGTCTTCATCAATGACATAGACAGTGGGATCAAGTGCACCCTCAGCAAGTTTGCAGATGACACCAAGCTGAGTGGTGTGGTTGACATGCCTGAGGGGTGGGATGCCACCCACAGGGACCTGGACAAGCTCAAGGAACAGGCCCATGTGAACCTCATGAGGTTCAACAAGGCCAAGTGCAGGGTCCTGCACCTGGCTCAGGGCAACCGCTGGTATCAATATAGCCTGGGGGATGAAGGTATTGAGAGCAGCCCTGCCGAGGAGGACTTGGGGTGTACAAGTGGATGAAAAGTTGGACATGAGCCGCCAATGTGCGCTCACAACCCAGAAAGCCAACCATATCCTGGGCTGCATCAACAGAAGCGTGGCCGGCAGGGCAAGGGTGGTGATTCTGCCCCTCTACTTCGCTCTGGTGAGACCCCACCTGGAATACTGCATACTGCATCCAGCTCTGGAGCCCTCAGCACAGGAAAGACATGGACCTGTTCGAGCAGGTCCAGAGGAGGGCCACAAAGCTGATCAGAGGGATGGAACACCTCTCCTATGAGGACAGGCTGAGAGACTTGGGGTTGTTCAGCCTGGAGATGAGAAATCTCTGGGGAGACCTTATTGCAGCCTTCCAGTACTTAAAGGGGGCTTATAAGAAAGATGGAGACAGACTTTTTAGCAGGGCCTGTGGCATTAGGACAAGGGGTAATGCTTTTAACCGAAAGAGGACAGATTTAGACCAGATCTAAGGAAGGAATTTTTGACAATGAGGGTGGTGAAACACTGGCACAGGTTGCCCTGGGAGTTGGTAGATGCCCCATCCCTGGAAACATTCCAGGTCAGGTTGGACGGGGCTGTGAGCAACCTGATCTAGTTGAAGATGTTCCTGCTCATTTCAGGGGGGTTGGACTAGATGACCTTAAAAGGTACCTTCCAACCCAAAGATTCTATTATTCTATATGGGTGTAGTATTAGCAATAGACAGATGCATAAAAGCACCTATTGTTTAAGCTTAGTGATTCTCTTTGTGTAACATATCACTGTGACCAGTATTGATTAAAACTGAACTGACTCATTTGGGTTGTATCGTTCAGATATTTTTGATTTAATGATCCTTCACTGCTAGGGAATGAGAGGAACAATAATGGACAGGGAGTATTTGTTTTGGTTTCATTTCTGTTAACAAGAATTGAATCCAACTGGCAGAATATTCTTGCTGTTGTTTTCCATGAAATCTGGTCTATCCTTTGCACGGCTGTGAGATGGAGGTTGTAATAATTGGCTTGACAACAAAAAAGCAGACATACTGTCTGTCTTGAAGATCTTATTATAGATAACTCAAAAATACTGATCAAAAAAGGAGTTGTCCTTTACCAAAAAACCTTTTACTGAAAGCTACCAGCTACAAAACCCCTCTTTGAAAGCAATAAAATAATAATAAACTTATTTGAAGGGTAACCCTGTTAAGGGTTAAATCTATATGAAGGATAAACCCGTTACTGTTAAGTATTTGTATTCATAGGACTCAGAGGAGAAAAGGAAAATTTGAGAGTTCATATGAAACTGTAAGGATGAGGAAGCTATTCCAACTATAGGAATACCTTTCAGTAGGGCCCTAAGTGGAAAGTGGAGTGTGTGAAAAAGAGACAGAAGAAGGAAATTGGTTGATGGAATGAGGGTAACAAGGAAGCACTATTGTGAACAAGAACAGAGTTACATATGGTTGAAACTTGAACAGACCCTTAGAGATAAGGACTAAGTGCTCAAAGAAGAAAACAAGTCAATGCTGAAATTTAATCAAGATATGAGTGCTAAATGCAGATATTCAAGTTTTTGCTGCCTCAGTGAAGTGGAGATCAATAAAGTAGAAATGGGATAGGCTAGGTGACTAGTAACTAACAGTCACATAATCCCTGTGTAAAATACAACATGGTTTTAGCACCTATTCCTACATTATTATTTTAGGAAGCTCCTGAAAGCTATCCCCATTGAAAGATCTACATCTAACTTGTTCTTTGAAAGTCCATGCTGCATCCCTGTTACCACCAGATCACCTGTGGTGTATCCATATGAAACTCTGGCTGAGCTGACCTCAAGGATGTTGGCTATACAATGCTACTAGCAGTCACACTACAGATTTTTATCCACCATGTTGATATTTGACTCCAGCATTGTCCTGTTTCAGAAGACTTGCCTGCCTTGGTCTGTCAGTATTTGCGCTGACATAGTGCCTAAAGATGTACTAATGAGCTAATATTAACACCCTAAATGTGACACTGATGAAGAACACTTGCTGAATTTGGCTAAAGTTTCTCTTTTTTGATGCTCTTGAAAGACACAATCAGTTTTTCTGGTGTAAAACTATTAGTCTTATGGACTGTACTATGAAGTTACACTAAATTCTTTTCTTTATTAAGATGTTTTTATATCATAATGGCATGATATGCATTACATATTTAGAATATAAATATTGCACAAATCAAGAGGAAGAAAACTGAACAAATGCAATTATGACAAAGCTAACATCCCTCTGACTTCCTCTTGGTTATCATGAATACAGTTATATCTTTAAGACTCCAGTCAGCTGTGTCCAGCTGTTTTGTCAGGACACGTCATTAGCAAATTCATTACATCAATGAAAAAATGTATCTATTTTCTTTTTTTTAAAGAGTTTTGTACACAAGAATAGGTAAGAAAATGAGTGTCAAAGAACTTTTTTTTCATGTTGTACAAAGTGTAAACATAAAAGAGTGCTATGCTACTTCAAACAAATATAAAACTATTTTAAAAACATTTGGTGTGTTCTTAGACTTCTGCAAAAAAATGTTTCCTTTTTCTGATTTCTCTTCTGCGTTCACACAGACTTAACAGGCATCTCCTGAAAGTATTTTTGGCTAGATAAAAGAGTTTTACAGCTCTGGGGAAAATAACCTTACTATTGCTCTTAACTATCCCCTTGATACTTTCATAAAAATGTTAGACCAAACAGAATCTCTCCAGGAAATTCCTAAACTCTAACCTTTCAGGGTCAGAGAATGCAGCAGACAGTTTGTTGTCTTGAACAGTGACCTCAGTGCAGTCCTACTCCAAACAAACTTTTAGATGCTATCTATGTATTATCTCAGGGGAATTCAGTGCTAGCCCTTAGAGATCAACAGTAGCACTTTTTGTACCACTTTCTTCACTTTCTACAAAGAATGAGGAAATGACTTTTGAATCCATTAAGTTTCAAGTATGTTGTAATTACTGATTCTCTTAGAATATTTGGTAAATGCATACTTTAAAAATGTAAATTCCCTAATTATGGGGAAAATTATATCTAGGAAATTATTTTTGATAAGCTAAAATGTGCAATATTTCAGTCTTTATGTTGTTAATAATTCTGAAGCTAGAGCATATTTTGTACATAATTAGGATATTACAGGAATGAAAGAGATTTTCTGGGTCACCAAGAACATTTCTGTTTTAATACAGAACATGTTGTACAATCTGTTTCATAAACGTAGGAAAAGTCTTCTTAAAACCAGTTTTAGAAGAGTCCCGTTCTTACTTCATATCATTATCAGATAGAATTTACCTCAGTATTCTTAGATGAAATACAAATTTGAAAGCCTTGTAGAAATCACTGGCTTTGTTCTTTTATGGAAATAAACCTCTATGGAAAAATTCCTAGTTTGACCTTTTTTTGAGGTTTCAAATTCTGCCCACCAAAACTTACATAATGCTTATTATTGCATTAACATACAAATTATGTAACAGAAAGTTTTGCCCATATATTTATCATTCTAAATTAAAAAAAAAAGAATGTTGAAAAAGCTGTATACAGAGAGGAAATTATTCAGGGGGTTTGTCAGATGCACTAAAGCCATCAAACTAATAACTATTGTTTGTCTGAAATAATATACTAGAATTATCATAAGGTTCCACAATAATAATGTATTCTTTTTGGTATAATTGAGTTTTCAGTCAACAAAAAAGAGAGACACTCCTGTGAATTCTTGAGGCTTCTCAGGACAGGACACATTCCAAACCTTGATCAATCTCTTCTAGAAAAATTACTCAATGACATTTCTTGCTATTTTACCCACTAGTTTCTCCCAGAAGGCCAAAACTTAAAGATCTCTGTACTGCTCCAGCTGTAAAAGCACATCTGTCAGTTTAAATTAGACAGACAGCTTCCTATAGTCAAGGGGCAGACTAATGCCATTAACCTTCAAGCTTTACAAGAACTTTCTGGTGTTCAATTTTCACAGCATGTGAAGATGATAAATACCATGAAGAGTCAACAAAGCACATAGTATTATTTGTAAGGGAATTTGGACAAAAAAATTTTTTGAAGTTTTCATAATACTTATAATGCAGATATAAAATTTTAAAAGTATGCATTTACCAAGTAGTAGATTTTGAAGGAGAAATATGTTCTTTGTGGCTTACTGTAATCTTATAAGCCACAGCCTAGATGGGAGCAGTATTCACCTGGACAAGAGAAATCTCTCTTGAATCTCTAAACCTTGCAGTGTTTGTAGTAATAGAAAACATATCTATGTCTTTGCGGCATTCTTACCTTGATAGCCAGGTAGCAGGAAGTGGGAATCAAAACGACCTTTTTCCCCCTCTACATTATAAGCTCTGTGCCTGAAATGCCCTGAACATGATAGGAACAGCCTAAATTATCTGGGTAGCAAGGAAACTTGCAATGTGGTAACTACTGCACAGTACTAGATTACATTATTATACTTTCCTGTGCCTTTAATAGTTTAATAAAGTTGCAGATCCTTTGTATCTGTAATTTATAGGCCTCCATATCCTCATAACAGATCATGTCTTAAACAACAACCACATCACAAAAAGATGCTTGTCACTGTCACATATAGCATAGCTCTCATGACAAAGGTGTTTGGTTTTGGTTTTTTTTAAAGATACATGTGTGAGCTAATGCATAGTGGAGACAGAAATCTACAAATTAACTGCTTGAAAGAAGCAAAATGTTTTCTTTGGAGCAAAGAGGGAAGTGTATAACCATAAGCATAGGTAAGTTTAGTAAAGCTGGAGTTTATATATGATATTATAATATGAAAAAGTATAGAGAAGTAAAATGGAGAGGTTCAATAATTTAAGCATTGCAGCCACCCCTTCTCTAAAACAATAAGAACATACGGAAGTTTCAAAATACATTAATTGACTATATGCATTCTTCTTTATTGCCTTTCAATTTGCACTTAAGTTCGATGTAATAAATAATTAAAACAATGAGTTCGGTTTTAAAAGGAGCTGATGAATCCTTCTGTGAAGTGCAAAGAATAGAATCCCCGTTCCCACTGACTCCTGTGCTATCTAAGGACATTCAATTATTTGACTAAGACCTAAATGAAAGAAATTTTGCAGACAGCTAAATGCAGAATGTTGGAAAATTGGCCCTCAGGAAAAAAAACCTAGATGTGTCAATGAATATAGTAATGTAATTTTTTGGTTTTATGAACCAGACATATAGCTCAGTCCTGTGCAGTGTCATTCATTACTCAAAACTGCCTTTTCAAATTGGGTCTCTGATGTAAGAATTCAGATTCAATGATCAGTTGCCGAAGTTTTTTGGTACACTTTTAAGACTATTCCCATGCTGCTAATGAAATATTATTAATCACGCTGTTTACCTGTCAGATTAGTCCACTGTTGCCAACAGCAAAACTATGCTCTACTGGAGATTATTATCCACAAGGTAAGTGAGCATTTGTTGGACAATATTAGTAGTGAAAGGAGAGGAAAAACACAGCAGCATAAATATCGCTTCATGCTAAAGACAGCATGAGCTAAAACACTGTGATTTTAAAAAATCTTTTGCAAGCCTTTAAGAAACATATAACAAAAATACCAAATACTTCCAAGTTAGAAATATTTTTTTTAAGAGTCAACAACTGATGAAGTTCTTATCTTTTTATCTCATGACTGCTGTCTGCACAATTTTGTTTCTCTCTACCCTTAAGCTTATCATTGATGAGCACGCCATACATCTTGTAGAATGAACTTAATTCATAACAGTTTGATAAAGCATTGTCAGCTAGAGCCTAAAGAGACAGTTTGGATCCAGCAAGAACCACAAATTATCACTTATTTTCAAGATGCAATATAAATCCAGTTTCTACCCATGTTCTATATGGGTACATGTTATCTTGTACTGCATACTTCTGTAGCCTCTACAGGCCCATTATCCATAGTATCCCATGAATCTATAAGAATTCATAGAATTTCTTGTCAAACATGGTCAGTTTAAAGGAAATGGGGAAAAAAGCTCTTCCACAGATGACAGAACTAGGGATCAAGTTTTAGTAGAATGGCTGTTGTTATCTTGCTGTCTTTAGCTAAAGAACTTTACCACTAGGCTACAAGGCCTGCTTGCTTTTGTGACATTCTCTCTGACCTAGCTAATTTATTTTTTTTTCCATATCAGAATAGTTTAAATAGGTGGGATGGAAACTGTACTTATCTTTTCATGACCTATATGTTGGTCATTAGGACAGAGATTAAAAAGCTGAGAGAACTTAGTTTCAGTTTTCTCAGTAGAAATAGTGTATTGAATCTGGGTCTTTCTTATCTTAGGAGAGTGCTTTAACCAGTAAGGTACTGTATAAAAGCCAAAGTGAGAGGGCATCACTATCACCTCTTCTAGACAGGTTTTGAAAGAAAGGATACAGGCAGCTATCTGAAGAGTAGGATTTAGGCTGTGAAGTTTGAATGGGAGGAGGCACCTCTCTGCAACACTGAGAAAAACACCTAAATACAGGATAAGGATTTGAATTAAATCACATTCCTGTTTTCAGGATTATGTTGGGCCAGCAGGAAGTGGCTCTCTGCTCCAAGTGTTGTTGATGATTTCCTATGCACTGTATAGGAATTGGGGGGCAATGAAGTGAGTTAGGCACAGAGCTGCTCAATACTGTAGCATCATGCTTGTACATTTTTTTTAATCTAGTTTTAAGTTCCATTCTAAATATTACACAGGAAAACTAGTAGAACCAGTATCTGCTGAGACACAGTTCCTTGCCATAACCACAAGACCAACGTTCTTAATGAGAAGCTACAACAGATATGAGTCATTGTGGTTGTGGTTCTGCAAAGTAACATTTTACCTTCTAATTTAATAGTTGTCACATTATACTTATGTTAATTTGTACTTTTGAATAATGTTTTGTATTTAACTTATGATTTTTTTCTCATATTACTTGTTTCAGTTCTATTTCAAAAGAAAAATATTTCTTATAAATTGTATAAATACATCTAGAACTAAACAAAGCAGTTTTTCATGCTTCTTAAGTTAACATTTAAACTTTACTGTTATGATATTTCAAAATATTACCAATATTACATAAAGCACATACATGCAAGTAGCCTTTCACTAGAATAATATTTTTAAAGTCTTTATAAAACATGTTGAATACTCTTGGCATGCATAAATTTTGGCTAGATGAAATTACTTCTAAAGGCTGCATCTCACAAGTTAGACAAGTAGTTATCAGTAACCCAACATTAATATATGTTTTGTTGTTCATTTACTGATGCTCAATAGTTCATAATTTTTCTTCCCACTTTAAAGGTGTCTGGTTTTCCATTCCTAAACTCTTAGAGAATTTTCTTAGATGCTTAACTACTAGAATGACATAAATTGCACTAAAAGACTCCATTAAATAAGAAAACAGACCTGAATTTTTGATTAGTTAAATATTTGGACAGCTCGGTTTAACACTAAATGTCTACATTTACCAAGTCAGTACACAGCGGTATCTGCCATAATAAAAGAGTAAAAGGCATTATCTTGAACCCCACAGTGTGGTAACTGTTGGGAAATGGGCTCTCTTTTTAAGTAACGACAGCTGACCACTAGGCACTTTTAGCACAACAGAAACATAGCTGGGTTTAGTCCGTACTGAAAATACAGTCTGAGTTAATTGAGTTTGCCTGTAAGCAAACATCTCTAATTCTCTTGCTAACCACAGCAGGAATTTTTATGTGTCTCTTACATATTATCAGTAATCTTTAACGGAATGTCTTTACAGCTACATAATCTACAAGAAGTGCCAGAGAAGTCTGTCCTTTTGCCCTCTTATTTATACCTGATTGCTTTAGAATCATTACCAACTAATGACACTAAAAACTGTGGTAGATCAAACTGATACAATGGTATTCTTGTACCTCTTTAAAAACAATTTACAGATTACCCTCAAATCCCTCATAATTTCTTCTAGCAAAAACCACACTGAATCTCAGAAGAAATGAAACACAGCAAATGTGTTTAGCAGAATTTAGAATCCACCCAAGCATTTGCTTCTCAAATGATGTTTCAGGCTACAAACACATGTCTGTTTTTCAGGGAGGAAATCCCAAATAGTCCCTAAAGAAAGAACTAGTTTCTATATAGTTAGAACCCATTCCCAGTAAAAAACTATTATTTTAATTTGAGAAATATTTTGCACTCCCAATCTGAACAGGACTCTGATGTACTATGCTATCTGTAGAATTAAAGTGTACTTTTCATACTTAAAATAATTTTACTATCCTGAGTAAGAGAACAGACATTTCAGTAGTGACCTAATATACAGAATAGAAACCAAAATCCTTCCATACTATACAAGCGGGTTTCCTGAAGTTGTTCTTTACACTCAGTACCCTTTCCTTTTGTTTACTCTTCTCCAATGTTCATATCATTTGACTATGAAAGAGGTTATTTTTATACTAAGCTATAGAGTTTTATTTAGATAGCGTTATGCTTCTATATTATGCTAAAAATGAAAACAAAGCAGACTCCTGCTAATTGAATCCTCAAATGTCACAGAATACCACAAAGGCCAGCACTGCACAGCAACAACTAAAAAATTTAAGCCTCACATATTCCAAGTGCTCTCAGATGCTTTTTTTCTCTAGCGGGGGTACAAGCAAGCAATACAGTTTACAGTTCATTGTGTTATCTGTTATATTCAGTATATGCAGCAGTTATGCTGAACTGTGGTAAGAGAAAACTAAGTAACCAGTAGCATGCTACAAGCTGAATTCAAGCTTTGCCAAAAATAATGTACATACTTCTGCATATTTTGGCTGTACACCAAACATAAAACAATTTGTACTGGACTATTATTTGTTGAATTAGTTGTGTTATCCAGCTACAGATTTATTTTCTTTAAAAGTAAGATTGCATATTTTCTTTTCATGTAATAAGATGATATGTCATATAGTATCAAAATACCAGAATATGAGACAGCATCACTTGGTATTATGTAACATTCTAAACTTAACTGTTTCTTTTATAAAGAGTAGGAAAAGATTTAATTGCTTTAGGAGCCTAGCTGTATAAAGCTAAACTCTGTTGACCATAGCACTCAATGGAAGCCTTTTGTAAATTAAAACCATTGTTTCATTGACATATTATGTAAATAATTGACACTACATATATATATATAATAAATTATACATGGCATAAGGTATGTGATATGTGATGTATGATATATATGATATATACGATATACAATATAGTATATAGCTTACAGTATGCAGTATATAGAATCTAGTATATATAAATATTATATAGGTTGATCCAAACCTGTTGAAGTGAGAAGTTCCTAAATTAAGCTTCCTTAAATAAACTTTATTCAAGGTCTTAGATAAACAAGGCATGAATGGTGCTTAGAGATTCCCAGGGGCAACAGATGAAAGAAAAGCGGGATTTCATGATCAGAAGAATTCCTTGATATTGGTATGGGCTCCAACATGTTAATATCAGAATAAATCCCAACCATAACTGACATTTTCTGATCTCCATATCTCTTCTATTAGTCAAAACTCAAGTATTTAACACAGGCTGTAGCCCACATATGGTGACCAAGCATAGAGAGCAAAAAAATGTATTAACTACTAGCCAACAGGGAAGGCATGAAACCAAAGACAAGTATCTTCACACTCAACAAAAAATAAAAAACAAAACCAAAAACCACCAGAAATTGGAGAAGAACATTAGTTTTCCTCCTTTCCTGGATACATAATGAGTTCTATCAAACGGAATAAGAAACATAATCATCTGAAACATCTTCATCCTGCCTTGCTGAAACATCTTCATCCTTGCCTGTTGATGAGTGACCAGGCTTCTCTGCTGGCGTGTGAATTCTCTCAGGTTGAAGATACAGTAAACTTATCTTGCAGTCACAGGTCAGCCTGGGGAACTTAGTTAATCACAATAAAGCTTACTGTTGCATATGTTCAAAATAACATTAGGAGTCTTCAGACATGGTGCAGCACCTAATATAAGTAGTGAGATTTAGATGTGACTGGACAAATATGTAAAGTATCTACAGATTTAACCTTAAAATCAAATAAGAGGCATTTTGGCCCCTACCCTCCAGCCTTTATTTGATTCTTATTGTTGCTGTCCGAAAAAACCCCAGGTGGTTCTCCCATGTTCACCTATCAGGACTGGTCACAGATGTCTCTTTTTCCTTTTCTTGTATCAGCTCACATTCTGTTTTTTTCTCTTCTCTCACAGTTTCTCACATAGCTCCCGCTGGCTCCCTCCTGGAATTAATGATCTAATGGGCACCTTTGTCTTGTCTCCTGAGTGCTCTCTAGAGTTGTGAATAGAAACCTGCAATACCACCATCCCTGCCTTTCGTAGAATCATAGAATCATTGTGTTGGAAGGTTACTTTTAAGGCCATCTAGTCCAACCTCACTGCAGTGAGCAGGAACATCTTCAACTAGATCAGGTTGCTCACAGCCCTGTCCAATCTGACCTGGAATGTTTCCAGGGATGGGGCATCTACCAACTCTCTGGGCAACCTGTGCCAGTGTCTCACCACCCTCATTGTCAAAAATTCCTTCCTTAGATCTAGTCTAAATCTGCCCTCTTTTAGGTTAAAACCATTATCCCTTGTCCTAATGCTACAGGCCCTGCTAAAAGTCTGTCTCCATCTTTCTTATAAGCCCCCTTTAAGTACTGGAAGGCTGCAATAAGGTCTCCCCGGAGATTTCTCATCTCCAGGCTGAACAACCCCAAGTCTCTCAGCCTGTCCTCATAGGAGAGGTGTTCCATCCCTCTGATCAGCTTTGTGGCCCTCCTCTGGACCTGCTCGAACAGGTCCATGTCTTTCCTGTGCTGAGGGCTCCAGAGCTGGATGCAGTATGCAGTATTCCAGGTGGGGTCTCACCAGAGCGAAGTAGAGGGGCAGAATCACCACCCTTGCCCTGCCGGCCACGCTTCTGTTGATGCAGCCCAGGATATGGTTGGCTTTCTGGGTTGTGAGCGCACATTGGCGGCTCATGTCCAACTTTTCATCCACCAGTACCCCCAAGTCCTCCTCGGCAGGGCTGCTCTCAATACCTTCATCCCCCAGCCTGTACAGATACTGGGGGTTGCCCTGAGCCAGGTGCAGGACCCTGCACTTGGCCTTGTTGAACCTCATGAGGTTCACATGGGCCCGTTCCTTGAGCTTGTCCAGGTCCCTCTGGGTGGCATCCCACCCCTCAGGCATGTCAACCACACCACTCAGCTTGGTGTCATCTGCAAACTTGCTGAGGGTGCACTTGATCCCACTATGTCATTGATGAAGACATTAAAGAGTACTGGTCCCAATACGGACCCCTGAGGGACACCACTTGTCACTGATCTCCATCTGGACATTGAGCCATTGACCACAACCCTCTGGCTGCAACCATCCAACCATTTCCTCATCTACCAAACAGGTCTACCCATAAAATCCATATTTCTCCAATTTAGAGAGAAGGATGTTGTGGGGCACCAGGTCACAGGCCTTACAGAAGCCAAGATAGACGATATCAGTAGCTCTTCCCTTGTCCACGGATGTGGTCACTCCATCATAGAAGGCCTCCAGGTTGGTCAGGCAGGACTTGCCCTTGGTGAAGCCATGCTGGCTGTCTCGAATCACCTCCCTGTCCTCCATGTGCCTTAGCATAGCTTCTAGGAGGATCTGTTCCCTGATCTGCCCAAGCACAGAGGTGAGGCTGAGGGGTCGATAGTTCCCAGCGCCTTCCTTTCTACCTTTTTTAAAAAGGAGTGCAATGTTTCCCTTTTTCCAGTCTCCAGGGACTTCATCTGACTGCCAGGCATTCTCAAATATCATGGAGAGTGGCTTGGCAACTACATCAGCCAATTCCCTCAGGACTCTGGGATGCATCTTGTCACGTCACAGAATCACTAAGGTTGGAAAGGACTTTCAAGATCATCAAGTCCAACCATTAATCCAGCACCACCATGTTCCCTAAACCATGTCTTGAAGCACCACATCCACATGTTTTTTGAACACTTCCAGAGATGGTGACTCTACCACCTCCCTGGGCAGCCTGTTCCAATGCTTGACCACCCTCTTGGTGAAGAAATTTTTCCTAATATCCAATCTAAACCTCCCCTGGTGCAACTTGAGGCCATTTCCTCTCATCCTATCGCTGGTTACGGGGGAGAAGAGACCAACACCCTCATTGCCACAACCCCCTTTCAGGTAGTTGTAGAGAGCATAAGGTCTCCCCTCAGCCTCCTCTTCTCCAGATTGAACAACCCCAGTTCCCTCAGCCACTCCTCAGAAGACTTGTGCTCCAGACCCCTCACCAGCTTTGTTGCCCTTCTTTGGACATGGTCCAGCACCTCAGCATTCTTCTTGTAGTGAGGGGCCCAAAACTGAACACAGGATTCAAGGTGCGACCTCACCAGTGCTGAGTACAGGGGCACAATCACTTCCCTACTCCTGCTGGCCACACTATTTCTGATACAGGCCAGGACGCTGTTGGCCTTCTTGGCCACCTGGACACACTGCCGGCTCATAGTCAGCCGGCTGTCAACCAGCACCTCTAGGTCTTTTTCTGCTGGGCAGCTCTCCAGCCACTCCTCCCGAAGCCTGTAGCATTGCATGGGGTTGTTGTGAGCCAAGTGCAGGACCCTGCACTTGGCCTTATTAAACCTCATACACTTGACCTCTGCCCATCGATCCAGCCTGTCCAGATCCCTCTGTATAGACTTATGTATGTTCAGGTTCCTCAGGTGGTCACAAACCTGATCTTCTCTTACTGTGGGAGGGACTTTGCTCCCCCAATCTCTGTGTTGGGGTTCATCCACTCAAGAGGTGTGGGAAGAGACACTGCCAGTGAAGAATGAAGCAAAGAAGTCATTCAATACCTCAGCCTACTCCTTATCTGTTGTTATCAGTTTACCAGTCTTGCTCATCGAGGGGTACACTTTCATTGACCTTCCTTTTCTGGCTGACATACCTGTAGAAGACTTTCTTATTATTCTTTGCATCCCTTGCCAAGTTCAACTCCCGCCATGCTTTGGCCTTCCTGACCCCATCCCTACACAACCAGGCAGCGTCCCTGTACTCTTCCCAGGATACCTGTCCCTGCTTCCACTGCCTCTGCATTTCCTTCTTGCCCTTTAGTTTGACCAGTCGGTTTCCACTCAGCCATGCTGGTCTCTTGCCTTCCTTGCCTGATTTCTTACACCTGGGCATCAAGAGCTCTTGCGCTCTACAGAAAGCATCCTTAAAGATCTGCAAGCTCTATTCTGCTCTCTTGTCCCTGAGGGCAGTTTCCCAGGGTGTTCTACTGACTAACTCCCTGAAGAGCTGGAATTTTGCTTACCTAAAATTCAGGGTCCTGACTTTACTCTTTGCCTGGCCCTTGTCCCTCAGGACTGTGAACTCCACCAGTGCATGATCACTGCAGCCCAGGCTGCCTCCAATCTAGATGTCACCAATTAGTTCACATGCATTGGTGACCAACAGGTCCAGTATGGCATCCCTTCTGGTAGGGCACAGGAATTTGTCCTCCATGCACTCCAGGAGTCTCCTGGATTGCCTGCAGCTCGCTGTGCTACTTTTCCAGCAGATCTTGGGGTTGTTGAAATCCCCCAGCAGGACAAGAGTCTGCAAGTGCAATGCCTCCTGTAGCTGGAGTGAAAAGGCTTCATCAATAGACTTCCTTTGGTCAGGTGGCTTGTAGTAGACACCAATCACAATGTTCCATTTGTTGCCTCAGTCCCCGATTCTTATCCATAAGCTTTCAACCTGCTTGTGGCTATTCCTCAGAGACAGCTCTTCGCACTGTATCCATTTCTTGATGTGGAGGGCACCTCCACCCTTTCTTCCACACCTGTCCCTTCTGAACAGCCGGTAGCCATCGATAGCTGCATTCCAGTTGTGGGATTTGTCCCACGAACTTTCAGTAATGGCAACCAGGTCATAGCTTTCTAGCAGCAAAGTGACTTCCAACTCTTCCTGTTTGTTGACCATGCTGCGTGCATTGGTGTAGAGGCACTTCAGCTGGGCTGTTGGCCGTGTCTGCCTCTTAGAGCAACCTCCTTCAATTCCTCTGAGGTCTTTCTCTGGTGCAACAGGCTGAGGGGCTTCGCTAGCACCCTGTCCCTCCAACCTTGGTGTGTCATCCCACAGCTTGTTGTCTGTCCAGCATATTGGACCTTCAGTTCCCCTCAGAAGGGAGTCACCTACAGCTATAACCTGTGTTTTCTTCCTCGTGGAGGTGGTCATGATGCAAGGGGTAGGCCTTTCTGACCTTAGCAGCACTTCTGGTGTCTCTGGACCATCATTGACTTGCATGTCCAGAGCCTCATACCTGTTGTACAGAGGCACTTGGGGAGGCAAGGTGGGCAAAGAGGGTGTCTGTCTGCCACCACGAGCATGGACATGCCTCCATTCACTCCTTCCCTTTAGGCCTTCAGCCTGGCAGAGGGAGGATACAGGACCCCCTTGACCTTACGTTTTTTCTGGTGGCTGATCCAGCTTCTGTCTCAGGGAGGGCAAAGCATGGTTCCTCGAGTCGATGTCTTTCTCTGACTCCCTGATGCTCCTTAACCTTTCTACCTCCTCTCATAGCTCTGCCACCAGTCTGAGCAGATAATCCACCTGGTCACACCTCAGTGGAGCCTTTGCTCTACTGTGAAGCATCTTGCATGCATGTTTCAGTTTTGGTACAGTTCCATGCATTCCATCAATCCATCCCTTTCCCCGCTGTATTCTCTGCTATTGCTGTGAAAGGAGTAACATCTACTAATGCCTATGCAGTCCCAGATTCTTCCTTTCTTCTGTTGTTTGAGGAAAACTAGACAGGCTGTGCAGTCTGGTGAAAAGTTTCATGGGCTAATGATTTACATGCTCATTTATGATCTAGGAGGCAAAATTCTAGTCCTAGTTGTGTCTGTGCTGTGTGGGTAGAGAGTTACAGAGAAGAGCTTGAAATTATATAAGATAGTAAAGAAAAGCTTAAAAATGGACTTTGCCATAATTATGAGACACTACCGAGGGTACACACTAATGACTGGCAACCTGCAGACTAGGGAAGAAAGTGCTCAGTTCATGCCAGGAATATTGTCACAGCCGTGGGATATTTTTGTTGGAAGCATTATTTCAGTTTTTATTGGAAGCTTTATCTGAAGTGATAGTCAGAAAAGTGGGAATAAGAAATCCTACTGACTCAGTATGACCTCTGCTGGCCAGAGTCCTACGTTAGCAGGAAGCAAATGTGCAACTCAAATGTTACCTTCTAAAGGCCTGTTAAACTGGTCATATATTAGCTTTGAGTAAGGGTCAATTAATAACCCATATATTTGCAATAAATTTCAGGCTGCAGCTGAAAATTTATGGCACTTGTTGTTTCAGAGTATGAGAAAATTTATAATAAAATATAAAGCAAAATCTAACCTGAAAAAGTTCATTTTTTAAAATAGAATGTGTTCAGCAAGTAAATATAGTTGTGTAGTGTAATTTTACACTACACTCAAAATCAGCAATTTGGCAAATCACCATAAGGATTGTAGCAAGTTATGGTCATTCTCAATAAATGAGAAATATAATAAATAGAAGTACTATATTTTTAATTTTCAGTAAATAAAAATAGCTCTTTCACTTAGATAATTAATCTGTTTCTGCTATACTCGCATATATATCCTATGCTTTGGGTGTAGGTATTTTGTACACAATAAATGATTGCCCATTTCTTCACTTCTTCAAATCTGTGTACTTTTAGGATCTTAAACTTTTTAGAGATGTGAGTAACTATCTGTCAAGTCACTTCATAGACAAATGAAATGCATTGTTAAAATTTTATTGTTAGTAAATTTCTAGTTAAAATAATGGTAATTGTGCCTCCGTCATCGTTACTCAGTATTTAATTTTTCCATTGGTAAGTACTGATCACGTCCTGGCAAAAGCTAGAGGAATGTTTCAACTATGTATAACAAAGAAAATTGCTTTGACACCTAAAATTGCTAATCAAACAGCCCAAATGCATGAAAGTTTATTGATTTTCAATACTCTGACTCTTTCCTGAATTTAAGACTAATTGGTGAAAGAAGAATAAGCAAAACAGTAAAAGAAATTACTGGAGTGAGGTCAGCAGCTTCTGTCTCATTATGAGGAGTTTTGTTAATTACTGAAGGATAAAACGTTATTTATGGGCTAGATTCACAGAAAAGTTAGAGAAAGATCACAAATTACCTAGCTGTGTATTTAAACTTTTTTTGTATTTAAACTTTACTCCAAATTTTCAGTCTCACTGTCTAACCCTGAGGGTACCTAAAATCACTGAATGTGTATGCTTCTGTGAGTGAAGATAGCCACGCAGTGAAAAATTTGGGGTTTGGCATACCTAGAAATGTCCAAAATTTAATTGAGCAAGCAGTTGCTTAAGAGATGGGAAAAGACCTTAGTAAACTTTTGAGTTGTATTTAATTTCCAGGTAAAATCTGATTTGGCTAATAGACGACTGAAAAGGCGGTTTGTGAGCATGTTTTGACTGCAGTGCTAGGTCTCTGATGTGTAAACTCACTGAGTTTTTGAGCGTTAGGCACAACTGCCATTTTTAATAAGAAAAGCTCAGGCACACCTAACTGCAGGATTCTGGATTCTCATCTAAACAGGCACCTCAACTATTGGCAGGATGAGGGAGATGTCTTCTGAGCTTTGCGTGTCTGAAAGTGCAGTGTGCAGTGCCTTGCGGAGTTATTAACTTGTACATCAGAAGCAATAGTATTGTGCTGGGAATAGCTTGGCACCTGACTTAATTAGCCCCGTTTTTCCGGTGAAGTATGGCATTGAAACTGGTATCCCCCTCCAGGTATGAGTCTATGTCTGGGACAGAATCCTCTCAGGCTCAAAGCTGGGCCTCAGCTCAGTAATGGAGTGGGCTTTGGTGTTCCTATTCTACCTGACATAGTCCCCTATTCAGTGCATTCAGAGTCATGTTATGGTATCGACATGATCATGGGAAGTTATGATTCTGATATACGCTGGCACACCTGAGCCAGTTTCACACAGGGAACAGAACACAAAACACAAGCTTTCAAGCTTTAGGACATGCAAGGAAACAGCAAATTAAGGCTCTTGAAGAGTGTTCACTGGCTGCTAGCATAGGATAAAGCCTATGCTGCTCTCTTTGCTATTATTAATAGTCACAATAGCCAGATTAAGATATGATAGAGTATCTTCCCAACTTCATTCAACTATTTACCTATATTTTTTCACATAATTCTGCATCATTAAGGAAGGTTGGATATGTAACTCAGATTCCATACCAGCTGGATATTTTGACACTAAGATATGCAATGCTTAAACTTTTGTGAGTCTAGTCCTAGCTCCACAACTGCGTTGCTGATGCACTGAGTGTGTACCATTGAATATTCCAAACCACAAGCAAGTCCAAACAATCAGTGTTTAGTACTGAGATCCATTTCAGCAATTTTAAGACAAAACCCAGTCACTTACTAGTGACTGCTTAGAGTCACAATTACCTATTGTAAATACTTCTTGGTTACAGTACATTCTATCAACTTGACAAAAAAACCCCCTAATTAATAAAAATATTGAGAAATTAAAATTTTGATAAATTACAATAAATCCATTTTATCAGTAAAAGAATTCAACAACTACTATACCAAAAGAAAAACATGAGCCTACAGCTGACTGATGCTTGTGCAGCAGCTAATAGGGTTAAATTTTTGTATTGGAATTTTAAAGTATGCAAGGGATAATCTTTCCCTTTAAAGTAATCTTGGAACATAGAGACATTAATCTCATACTTATGGTATCCAACACTTTGGTCCCCTAGTAGTAATTAATAAGACTTCTTTTCAGTTGCTGCTAAAATTAGCTTAGTCATGGTTTCCAACCAATACATCTCAACTACATGCCTGCATAATTATGTTTGTTGATGCAATGTAAATTATAGCACTCAAAAAATAATTACTATTTTGTAACATGATATCAAGTATATCTTTCTATTCTTTGACAAAAAAATAATAAATGCAACCATTTTTCCCAAGAGGAGGTGATATGCTGAAAGCTGACAATGCAACATGTCACTGCATTCCACATGCAGAGGAGAGTAGTCTGTGATGTATGTTATGATGTCATAATGTTAGATAAGCAAACAAGTGTTGTTTGGTTCAACTGCTTAGAAAATCTCATCCTTTGTCTCACCACTGTTCATGACAGAGATGTTTTTATCAGGCATGATGAATTAGTCACACATGATGAACATCCTAAATCAGCAAAACATTAGAGCAATTGCCTGTGTTGAGCAGTATATAAAGTATTGAAATGAGAGAATTTTGTATGTTCAAAATAATTCCCTAGCAAATAGAAAACAAAACATTGTGGATGTTTAAGACTTCATACAACATTTTAGAATAAAGAATTCAAATATTCTCTGTTGTCCAAGAATTAGGATCATCTTACAACTTTTACAGTTGCTTGGTATCCCTAAGAAGAAAGGCCAATCAAGACATCATTAATGCATTTATTATTTAAGAATATGATAAAATCAAGTTTGTAATTCCAATATTGCAGTGATATTGCATGCTGTCTTGTTATTAGGACTCCATTGGCATAATTTTGTCCGTAATGCTTGAGTGATTTTCAGTAAGAGTAAGTGTCCATCACTTACTGGTAGCACCCCATCCATTAAAAGCAAATACACATCCATTAGCAACCTCTCTGTTATACACAGTTCCTTAAAAAGAGGCAAAATTAATAGGAGTGACTATGAACTCTAGGACTACATTTTCCTTTCACTTTATAATACATGCTGTGATAAGGCTGTTCTATAAATCACTGCCTTCATTGTCTGTTTGCTGCAAGGCCACCACACTTTTATGAATAACATATAAATGAGCATAGAGAAAAGTGCTTTAAAAATATATTATCAGTACTTCTGTAGTTTCAGTTTTGGAACTGTCTGTAATACAGATTCTATCTGAACTACTGACCTTCTCCCATAACAATGAGTGTAATGTTTCATGTCAGTGTTTCAAGAAGTTTGAATTCCTTCTAATAACAACAGCTCTGACTTTTCTTTTCAAACATATTTCAGGATCTGAACTTCATGTTCCTACTTAAAAACGTAAGTAATGTGAACAAATATCTTCTTATTCTGTGGGGACTGGGATTTATGATAAAAGAAAAACAGGCACTAGGAGCAATGTGTGCTCCACGCATAAAAAGGGAACAGTCATCTAAACCAGTGTAGTGATGGAAAACAGAGTGGCCTTTGATAGATTGGTAAGTATATATTTCTTCATCATGAGAAAAGGAAACATTCTGGAGTTGTAGAAAGATCTGTAAGCTCTAGGACTAAAATTTCTTTCAGCTCAATACACATCAGGAATGCAGTGTACTAATAAACTGTAAAAGAGATGGAGAAATGAAGGGAAAAACAAGGTCTAAGTTTACTTCCAAGGGATATGGACTAATTTTGTTTAAACTCTGATATGCTGCTTAGCCTGTTAGTGCCCAAAAATGTCACAATATTTTGCTAAGACCCTCCAAAGCAGCTTAGTTCATTTAACTTAAATGACATGGAATATTAATCTATTAATTTAAAGCTCTCTATAATTTCAGCCTTATGATTTATTTCCACAGAACAATATCTAAATTCCCAGAATTACTTACGTACCTAAATCCTATCTAGGCACACACTTCCCTTTCTGACATTGTGCCTAAATATCTTAGATTTTTATTGAGGAAATAGGCTTTAAATTTTTTCTGTACATCATTTTTCCATTGTTGATAAGTACTACCTGTCCGAAGTATTTCTATGTCATGCAAACTTAAGGGAAGGTTCCACTTTTTTAGCACTTAACTACCTTTTTGCTTAAGAGTATTCAGAAAATATTTCATAGTGACTGTTTTAGAAAGGTAAACATTTGATTACAACATCCAATGAGTAAAATGAAAAGGTAAAAAAGTTAAAGCTAAGCACTGTTCATCCCTTCCAAATACAGATACTTTAAGGCAATGGCACTTAAACCCTTATGACTGCCAAATTAGTTTATGGATGTAAGATCAAAGCATGTTCAAACTTGATGCTGTTGAATTCAAATTGTTCTTCAGAATAATTCCTTATCTCAGATTTCTGACATGTTGAGCATGGCCACTGCATAAGCTTAATTACCTACCCATATTTTTGTCATTTTGAGTGGATATAATGGAAAAATATCTACCCTGACTGTGGCTGGTTTGGCACTAAGTAAAATCTGTAAGAGCTGTTCAGATGGTAAATTGTGATAAAGCCATTTTCTCTTAGACCATAATTCAGAAGAATGTATTCACACCGGTACCTGATATTTGATTCTGTACCTATGATAAGGTGATTTAAAGAATTTCCTGAGATCATCTAATGTGAATTTGGATCAGCTGCATAACTATTTTACAATTCTAGGGATCAAGTATTTTATACTCAAAATGCTGCTATGAAATAAGCATATTATCCTGAATCTGACCTGTTTCCAGTTTATATTTAGAGACTGCTTTTTGATAAACTTGCATAACTAACACAGATGTTTAATATCTTCAGTAATTTGGTGACATAGAATTTCTTGAACCTCTATATCTCATTATAGTCTGTGCTTTTGAGATAATGATTGTATATTATACTTACCATAATTTTTAAATTTAGCTTTGTAGGAAGAGAACAATTTATCTGAGTGAGAAAGGATATCTGGACTAACAAAAATTTAAAATACAGACTGAAGTTATATGATTTATGAAACTTTCAGTGTTCCTATCTACATGAATACTCCCTAGATTTTTCTTGTTGTTTATGAAAGACTAGCCAAAATTTCATCAACATAGAAAAAAGAAAAGCCAGCTATGTAGGTCAACCTCTACTCTCAATTATACCAAAGCAATCCAAATTTCACTAGATGAAATCACAGACTAAAAAAGGGCAGGCAGAATGTAAATTCTTACATCCATATAAAGAAGTTCCTGAAAACTATTCACTTAAATTTTAGAGCTGGAAATACGACCGCTTCCTATTCTAGGAAAGAATCACTATTTCTTAGAAATATTATCTGAACTGGTTTAACATCAGCCATGTCAGCCATGTCATTTCAGCTAAAAAACATTCTGCAGTGGGGGGAGTCCAAAATGTTGTGTTACTGCCTCAAACCCAAATGTTGTGTTAAGTGCGTAAGAATGCACAGTATTTCAGTGACTCCTTTTCAGTATGTCCCTTATTGTCTACTCTCCAACAAGCAGAATTTTCTTGAAGAAAATCAAGCATCTTCTATTATTTTAGGGCATGTACATGGTGATGAACAAATCAAATAGAGTGTTTCATAGGGTAAAATTACATATCAGATTTGATTTTTAATACTGTAGATGCAAGCTTTAACTTAGCAACCTGATACACAATGAATTAAGTCAACTGAGAGATTTTGTTAATATTAATAGACAATTTATCAAAGTCTGTATCTGGACAAAATTTATTTTAATTATTACCTTCCTAAAAGTGGAATGGGTATTTTTGAAACTGTGACAATTAGTGTGCCAAATCTGTGAGCTTCACATTATTTATATGATGAATATCCCACATAATTAGCCACAGGCCTGTATAGAAATCTCAGTCTAAGAAATTGATTTAATGTCTCATGTTATTTACAAAAGGTTGTCCAATTCATACTTGACATGACACATATACACATATGAAATAAAACATGTCTGAAAGTCAGGCTCAGCAAATTCACAAAATAGTTTTCATACACACAGAAAAGTGACTTGACCAAATGCCATTATTATTGAAGACTGACAAGTTTTTTAATCACTTGCTCTTGAAAATATCAGCAACAAGTGGGTTATTTTTGCAGATATTGAAAATTATCAGAGATGTTAATTACTTCCTGTATCTCCTAATTTTTTCTCTCAAAACATTTTAATGACTGAGTGCATTGCCTTTTGGCTTTTATTCAGAACTAGAAATAATCCAGAAGTTTATTTATAAAATTTGACAGCTTGTCTCCTTATGACCCATGAAAAGATTGGATTTGGCAAAATGATCTGAAGAATTAGCTTTTCCTAGATAAATAACAAGATGACTGCCACCTAAGAAAATCCTCCTGGGAAGATGGATTTTCTTTAAGAAAAAGTTAGAATAATTCTGTTATGACTAGCATAATATAATGACCCAGTTCAAGGTGTCTGTTAGGACAGGAGCAAATACACACTCCTGTTTAGTTGTCTTAGCACAGTATGTGATCTGATGTCTAAAGAGAACTTTTACAACTGGAATAATATCTTTATTTACATATATGTAAACTAATTGCTTCCATGTGTAGCAGAAACTGTGTACTTATAAATTTTTGATAATTTTCCTAAAGGACAAATTCCTGAATCAAACATTCTTTAAGAAAAAAAACCCAGATCTTTTCTAGAGGTGCATGCTTAAAATGATCACTTCAATTTAACAATTAAATGTATTGATAAATCATGAACATTCTGCTGGTGCTACTTTGTTATTTATGTAAATAGTATGTGTCAACAACATTTGTTAAGACCATGAGAAAAAGCTAAAAGGCATTACAGTAGATGTTACACTGCTCATAGCTCTCTTGTGTCACTAAGTCAAAGTTGCTAATATAAGACTACATCCCAGTTTCCCTAAATTGTGAATCTTCTACAACACATCCGTCGGAAAATTTAGATATGAGGAATAATTTCACATGTTAGTCATTCCAAGATGACAGTGGTGCATGCAATCAGAAAGACTAGTATTCTTCTATATGATAAAAAGTATATGAGCTTAATTCTATACTTAATTTATTTGTGAAAATAAACAGTAAAATAATATTTCACATACAACTTATTTTTACACTATAGGCTGTAGTGATTTTAAAGTGTCTAAGAACCTTCAGATTAAATTTTATATCTTGTGAGAATTTTAGCATAGTGCAGTTAATTTTAGTGATGTCAATATTGTTATTGTTTCTAAAATAGTCTTTCTTTTATTTTAATGAAGCACCAGTAATAATTTCTGGAAATGAAGGACATAATTGCTTTAATCCACGTATCAGTAATTCCCAAATTCAATATTTTTTATACACAATAAAGATGACAATCAACTCTCCCAAGAGATTCCAGATTGATCCATAAAGTCTTGAATGCATCTTTATTCTGACCTATGAAAAGACTGGATTTGGCAAGATGATCTGAAGAATCAGCTTTCTCTAGAAACAAGGTGCCTGCTACCTAAGAAAATGGTCCTGGGAAGATGGATTTCCTCTAAGCAAAAGTTAGAATAATTCTAGCATAGTATAATGACTCAGTTTAAGGTGTCTGTTAAAACAGAAGCAAGTGCACAGTTCTAGTCTTTTCCAGTTTTTGATATAATATGAAAACATGGATGTGTGTAAGCATATACCTTTCAAAACTGATGTCAAAATGTTTTTTTCTATCCAATAGCCCGATTCAATTAATATTTTAACTTCTACTACCATCTGATGGAGAGTGAGAGTCTAATTCTAGATTTGTAATCCATCACTGAAAATCCTTAAGGTTACAGTATTTTGGGGATGTTTCTTACAGTATTTTTGGGAAGCCCTAGTGACACTGCTACTGGCAGTTCTTGCCAAGCATTCAGTGGAAAGTTGGCATTTACTTTTTTTCCCAAGGAAGTATAAATGGCTGGTTGTTTACATTGCTGTTATCTCAGGAAATAGGCTGGAGTGTCTTTCTGTACTGTAGTTCATGTGCCCTTATTGGTATTAGTAGAAAATAAAATAATGAGGGACTACAACTTATTTTTTGCTAATTTTATTTGTGATATCAGACTAATTTTTTTGATGTTTATCACTTTTCATATTACTTATTGTGTTTTGCTGTTCTGCATAAAATGTGATAAATTTAGATTTAGTATAACTTAGCATGATATGATGAGTATCTACCTGTAGGGATATACACCTGTCTACAGTACTAAAGTAATCCCTATAGTCTATTTTTAAAATGTATAGTGCATGTATGTACATAATAGAATATAATAGGAGATACACTACTACTATTCACCTACTTACGGACAACTGGTAAAGTCAGGGAAAGTGGAAGGTGACTCTTCAAAAAGTATATTCTCCTATTTGCCTGTATGTTCTTTAAGTCTTCTTTTTGCTTTCACCTGCCTTTATTTGCTTATTGTGACTAACAAAACTGATAAGGCACTTTCCATCAGCATGGGGGTTTCCTTGGGTGCACAGTGTCACAACTTCTCCAATCTTCAGGGGAGTGTACAAAAGTACAGCTTTTGAATATTGGGCTTTTAAAGCACAGTGAAGCCATTCTAAAGCAAAAGAATATATGTAGAGGTGGGTTTTGGATACTTGGTATCCAAGATCCAAGGCGGAGGGATTATCTCTAAGTTAACTGCTGGACTTACTGGATACTGAAATGCCTTGAATAACCAGAATGAAATGGGGGGAAAAAAGACAGAAATAAAGAAGCTCTAGTTTGCTTGTGTAAGTATTTCAGACATGGGTGCTCACAATTAACTACACAAAAATCCTAATCAAAGTATGAATTACAGTGTTGCTTGGCCCAGGTATTTCATAATGGTATTTTATTTACAAAATGGGCTAGCTTCCAGAGATCTCACTTACTTTTCTTAGAGCCAGAAAAAAATCTCACCTCTTAGTAAGGTGTCCCAAAAATTATGGGCAGCAAAAAATTCCTAGGACTTCTAGTTCAGTCCTATCAGTGTTCTTATAATTCTGCATCTGACCAAGCTTGAACATCCTAAGAATGGGATTTCTGTTACTTTGCTCAAAGTCTACTTTATAATAAGGATGAAGTCAAGATCTAGCAATGTCATAAAACCTGTGCAATTAGTTGTAGCTAGAGGTTTTTTTGAACACCAGGGAATTTCTTTTGAAACAAAATAACATTGTTTGTATTTCACATGTTTAATTTCAGGGTAGAGAAGCTGAATTAGAAAAAGAAACAGCTATTGCCTCTTCTGAAAAGATTTTCCTTTAAATTATAACATATTTTTGGATTATATGAAAATATTTTGTTTTCTAACAAGACATTTGTTATTTTATTTAATAGAAAAACCCAATAAAAATCTAAATGGAGCATTTATTGTTGGAACATTGCTCATGGAACAACTGATGCAATTTCTAGTGGAGAATATTGACAAATCATAATTACATTTGGAACTTATATCTTTTAAAATCATGTTTCAAATATTTTTCCATTTTCTTCACTTCACATGTCCTCATTCCTAAAGGGTTTGCAGTCTAAATTTCACAAATAAAACTTGGGTTAGCACTGGACATGTTTCAAAGGTTTTTAATCTCATTTCCTGCTTTTATTTTAAAACAAACTTCTGCAATAAGTAGTCTTTGGCAGCATTTTGCAGTAGGCAATTTGCTTCTGCAAATACTATTTGAGAGATTTTGTGGAGAAAACCCACAGTAGATAGCTGATAATCTGAACTAATTTAAAGTATTTGCTGTAAAATTTTTTGCAGAGGGATTTTGATGTCGACATGTTTCTTCATGGATATTTTGCTTTACCTAGAACACTGTTTTTCTCTGGTTCAGGAAGCAAGTCTAAAAATCAATGAATATCAAAGAACAGCCATTTGTGTGTGTGTTTTTCATTTATTGTGATAATCAATGAGTATTTCCTATGGAAAATAATCAGTTTAGGGAAAATACAACTAAGCTAAAAATGGAAAATAATTCCTTTTCCAAAGGTACCTGACTCTGGAACAGAGCTGCTCAGATTAGCCAACACATCTCCTCATTATTTGTGGATTAATAATAAACACTGGGCTGAAAATGATTTTTTTAATTATCTCTAGCAAATATTGCTGAATCATTGTTATATGTGACACAATATTAAAACATTATGTCCATGTTCTCTCTAACAATGTAATGTATGAAATGTGTTTGAACAATGCTTGTATCCTACACAATACCAAATTATAAGTAAGGCTGAAACCGTGTCCCGATGTTAATGTGACAGCCAACAATGCCTTTCTTAAAAAAAAAAAAAAATCTATTTAAATGTTTCTTTAAATTACAAATGTAGCAACACATGAGACTTCACATGCCCTATTTGCTCTTGACACTGTCCTCCTTTAGGCAATGTATATGCACGTTTTGCATTTTTCCTTTAAAGGATGGCTTTCCCATTGCACTTTGGGAAACACCTGTAGGAGCCAGGCATCAAAATTCAGGAAATTATTTTAAACCAGATAGTGCTGCCTTAAACACAGCTTTACTTAGCATGTCTAAATATCTGAACATTTAGTGATTTCAAATAAGACAAGAGTCCTTTCCTACAGTCTAGCCTGTTTCCATGCTCCTTCCAAAGCATTAATTGTTTCTAAAATAAGATCTTTTCAAGGACTTCTAAATAATTTCCTGTCACATCCATATCTGACTCTTACCAGTACACCAGTATGGAATTCAGTTATCAGCTGGGAAATGCAGACATACTAAACTTCAGTCTGTGCTAGGAGGTATTCTGCATGTTGTTGCAATGGTCAATACCAGAAATTACATAAAACGTTAACGGCAGAAATATGAAGCATGTAAGTTATTTATTCAGTGTGACATTTTTGATGAAATTTTTGTTTTCTGTCTGGGTAGTAAATGCAAAGACGGACTTTTTCAGTACTTCAGCCGATATTTACAGGATCTTCCCTTACAGAGTTTAGGAGCCATTCTAGCCATAATTCTCTGCTAAACAGAAAAACCTTTCACAACACAGTTTTCTTCAGATATTTTGTATCTCCAGTGATTACTGGCAAAGTCCAGAAGAGGTAACTATAAATGACATTCTCTGTGAGCTGCTCTGAGAAGCTGTTTGTTTTGGTGGGGTTTTTCCCCTCCTGAATGAAGGAGGGTGAGTTAAACAGCTCTTGTGTAACAAATGGCCCAGTGGCCTAAAGGTTACAATACTTTAGTTTAAAATACTCAGGACATAGCTTCAAATCTGTACTTTACCTAGTTTGATACAGGAGTTTCAGCTGAGGTCACTTACCCTACAGAAGATGTCTTTACTGTAAGAGTAACCAGGTGTTCTAGACTTACAATAGGTCTAAAAGTACAAATAGTTGACCAATACCTGGAGCAATTTTATTCTAATCTATTTTCATACTTATGGTCAGAAGATGCCTACAAAATTGAGCCTACTGAGGAAAAAGGTGCTTAGGCTGGGCGTCCTTCTTTGGGACCGAGCTGCAGCTAAGATAACAGCAGGCTGGAATCAGAACCGATGTTGTGAACACAAACTCATGGGCAGAAACTGAAATGCAGGGAGAATGTACCTGCCTTTGGAGAAAGGTGGCAGTTAGTGATATCAGTGTTGCCTAAATGGGTAGTTAAGTGCCTAAAGTGGTGTATATTATCACTAAAGTACTTTTGAGGAACCCAGCTGAGTGAAAATCCAGCTATACATCTATCTCCCAGTATCTTCTAACTGAAACATTGTTTCATGGCAGTTTTATTTCGGTCATATTTTGACTTTATCTGTTCTTTTCTCAGGCACAGTATTTGTTCTAGTAAACTCTGATAAAAAGAGGTCAGCTCTGTTGTTTATGTAACTTCTATTTCTGTCTTATTCATGTTCCAACACTACCATTACACTTTGCAATACTTGAGCACAGGATTATGAATTCTTGGTTTCTGGCATTTCTCTTGAGCTTTTTGACAGTAAGAAAAAATCAAGTAGAAAGTCTGGAGGAGGTCAACAGTTTACAACTTTTTATTATTTTAACAATAATAGCACTGCAGTTTTGCCCAGATTAACCTGTCACTAGCACCATCAATCTAAAATGCAACCCCCTCTAGGCATACCTCACCAAGTCAGTCAGGAAATACAAAAAAGATATATATTTATATATACATATATGAATTTTTACAATCTTCAGCAAAGTAGATGAAAGACAAAGGAATGGACTTATGTCTGCTCGTTACAGCTACCAAACTCCTTATCCTAAACTGTTCTTTGCACTCGCTCATTTATAGAATATGTCTGGTGCTCATTAGACTACAGCACATATTCTAAAACAACATCATGTACAGGTCATGTATGGATCCCATGATGGTAAATGTCTGGTAAACGTATGTCCAACATACCTTTGAAGTAGGTATCATTATTAATACCCTTTTATAAAATACAGAATCTACAGATTACATACACAAAGACATTGGACTTTCAAGCTGTAGGCACTGCAACATTTGGCTTTTAAAATCCCATGCAAATACTGCAGCCATTAATTAAGGAAGTTCTTAAATATAGCCCAGAAAGAATTAGAATGGAATTCAGAATGGTTAGGGTGTTGAGCAGAGGTCATCTTGAGCTATGGATAAGTAACCTATAACTCTTTGAATAGCCCTTATTCCACTAGAAGTTGGGTGGTTTTTTTTATCGCCAGAAAAAAAATCTACATATTCAGAACAGCCTCGTGGTGAATGCTTCAGTTACAGTATTTTCTGCTTCTGCTCTGGGACAAATATACTCTTGCTTATTGTGGAAAAGCTTGTTTCTCTCTGTACATGACCTATTCTGGTCATAAGTAATTCAGGCTGCCTGTTTTCATGAAGCACCTCATGGAGCACCTCATTGGAATGATTACATTACATGATTGAATTCATGAGCACCTCAATGGAATGATTACAGTAAATTAAAAGCTAAATATTTAAATACATAATTTATGCTGCAATCTGCTTTATTGTACATTGCAAATAATGGTGTCACCTGCATTTGAATTTTTCTGTATGAAAGCTTTTCTGATGTTCTTAAATATTTGAAGCATTGATGAGATAGAAATTTCTCATTTTCTGCAAAATAATGCATATGCTTTTTGTACAGTAAATAAACATTATGAAAGGCTTTAGTTACATTTGATACTTTTACTGAAAAAAATTTTGCCTAGCAACTCACTTGACTATCTTACCTTAGCTATGGTAAATATTTAATTAATTCATGTCACTATTGTATTATGTTTCTCTGATTATCTGAATAATACTTTCCATATTAGTTCCATACTAGTTGGGCTCTGAACAACTAGACTTTGTCTATTTGGCTCTGAAATGAACTATAAAATATAAAAACTGTATTTTCAAGGAAGGGACATGAATATCGGAGGGAAAAAAAACCCCTGAATTTACAACTACATAGAAAAAGGACTAGTTAATGCACTAAAGAAAGAGCAACTTCTTCATACACATTTTTGTACAGACTCATGTTTGTTATTCCATTAACTGCATTGAAAATAAATAATTTCCTTAAAAAATAATGTAGGGAAAATAAATTAAAAAATAATTATGCACAAACATCAGTATTGATAGAGATTAAGCTATATCTTAAATTCTTCCCAAAATTTTAGTTTGAAACTGGAAAAGTGTAACAATCAGCATTGAAAAAACATTATATTCTCTGGACCAGACTGGGGATAGTTTTTATGGGGAGTAGGTTGGGGACTTAAGATTATCGCAGTGCACTGAGATGCACTGTGGAAAAGAGACTATGCCTCTTTTCACAGCTCTAAGTGCCACTGGTGTCATAAAGAGGGACTGAGACTTTTTGAATGACTCCCTAGATGTAACTAAGTAGGCCCCACAGGTCTTCAACTTCCATCTATATCTCAAGCCAGTGAATATCACAGGTGGACCCTGTGGGCAAGTCCTACGCAACTCTGCAGACTAATGGAGGGGATCAACTTCAAAATCTACAAAACGAAGATCTTTTTCTTTGTTAAGAATAAAGGAAAGTAATTTCTTTCTCTTTCTTTCTTAAGAAATCTTGGGTCTAATTTTGGATCTATTGAAGTTTCAGTGTCCACTGGACCTTCTGTAACATAAGGATATTTTCCTTAATCCTCTTCTCTACTTTCCTTATGTCCTTTTTTTAATTGCCCACAATGACTGATGACAGTCCTTTTACACATCACTGATCAGAATTGCAATTTCTTGAGATATAAATTCTGAATTGGAATTTATATAAGCACATATATGGATTAATACTACAAAAGGTGGCATTATATCCATCTGGGAAAATGCTCTGCAGGCCTGGTCTTCAACACAGTGAGCAGAACTTAATGTTTTTTAAACATAAAGTCTTCATAATGTTTCTTCATGATGTTTAACAGAAATAGGCATAAAAATCACCCTTACATTATTAGTCTAGGTTCCTATTTGTTTACTATACTACCTCAACACCTGCTAGAGAAGATAAAGTTCTATAAAATGATAAGTAGCATGAGACTTTTTACCAAGGCCTGTAGTGACAGGACAAGGGGCAACTGTTTTAAACTGAAACAGGGTAGGTTTAGACTGGATATAAGGAAGAAATTTTTTATGATGAGGGTGTTGAAATACTGGAACAGGTTGACCAAAGAAATTGTAGATGCCCCATCATTGGAAGTGTTCAAGGTCAGGTTGGATGGGGCTTTGAGCAACCTGATCTAGTGAAAGATGGCCCTGCCCATGGCAGATGACTTTTAAAAGTCCGTTCCAACCCAAACCATTCTATGATTCTATGATTCTGAGAGGATGAAGAGTGACTAATATTTACTTTCTATCCCAGAAGAATTATGGTGCATTAACTAAAAGCAGTAAACAAACAAACAGAGACAACAAATCCGATTATTTGACTGTGAAACTCCTTGCTGCAAGATGTTGTTGAAAATCCATACAATTTCAGAAAGCAATCAGATAAACTCATTGGACTATTAAACACAGTTAGACCAGCTCTGCCTCATTAAACCTCCGAGATGCAGACTGTTGCAGGGCACAGAAATATTCCTGGAAGGCACCACTATCTATTAGATTGTTCTTGTGTTGATTCTAGACACGTATTATACCTCTTGTCAGACACAGACAACTGGGCTAGGTGGAATTTGGTTTGGTTTGGTCTAGCCATATCAAAATACAGTTATTAAGGAACTTGGGCTAGCAATAGCTCCTGTTGTAGCACAATATCATTACTGTCTTTTTTATAAACTGGGATCTGAAGTAAAAGTATTTGCAGCCTCGTCCAATACCAATGTAGGTTAATAGAAGTAAACAAGTTACATTTAATTGCAGGCTCTATGTCACTTGACCAAGGCAAATTCACATTACACATCTCCTCAGTCTATATCACAGAATCACAGAATCACAGAATCACTAGGTTGGAAAGGACCTTTAAGATCATCAAGTCCAACCATTAATCCAGAACCACCATGTCCCCTAAACCATGTCCTGAAGCGCCACATCCACACGTTTTTTGAACACTTCCAGGGATGGCGACTCCACCACCTCCCTGGGCAGCCTGTTCCAATGCCTGACCACCCTCTCAGTGAAGAAATTTTTCCTAATATCCAATCTAAACCTCCCCTGGCGCAACTTGAGGCCATTTCCTCTTGTTCTATCACTAGTTACTTGGGAGAAGAGACCAACACCCTCATCGCCACAACCCCCTTTCAGGTAGTTGTAGAGAGCGATAAGGTCTCCCCTCAGCCTCCTCTTCTCCAGACTAAACAACCCCAGTTCCCTCAGCCGCTCCTCATAAGACATGTGCTCCAGACCCCTCACCAGCTTCGTTGCCCTTCTCTGGACACGCTCCAGCACCTCAACATCCTTCTTGTAGTGAGGGGCCCAAAACTGAACACAGTATTCAAGGTGCGGCCTCACCAGTGCTGAGTACAGGGGCACAATCACTTCCCTACTCCTGCTGGCCACACTATTCCTGATACAGGCCAGGACGCTGTTGGCCTTCTTGGCCACCTGGGCACACTGCCGGCTCATATTCAGCTGGCTGTCAACCAGCACCCCCAGGTCCCTTTCCGCCGGGCTGCTCTCCAGCCACTCCTCCCCAAGCCTGTAGCATTGCATGGGGTTGTTGTGGCCAAAGTGCAGGACCCTGCACTTGGCCTTATTAAACCTCATACAGTTGGCCTCTGCCCATCGATCCAGCCTGTCCAGATCCCTCTGCAGAGCCCTCCTACCCTCCAGCAGATCAACACTCCCACCCAGCTTGGTGTCATCTGCAAACTTACTGAGGGAGCACTCAATTCCCTCATCCAGATCATCTATAAAGATATTGAACAAGACTGGTCCCAGAACCGAGCCCTGGGGAACACCACTCGTGACCGGCCGCCAGCTGGATTTAACGCCATTCACCACAACTCTCTGGGCTCGGCCATCCAGCCAGTTCCTCACCCAGCGAAGAGTAAACCCGTCTAAGCCACGAGCCGCCAGTTTCTCCAGGAGAATGCTGTGGGAGACGCTGTCAAAGGCTTTACTAAAGTCCAGGTAGACAAAGTCCACAGCCTTTCCCTCATCCACTAGGCGGGTCACCTGGTCATAGAAGGAGATCAGGTTGGTCAAGCAGGACCTGCCTTTCATGAACCCATGCTGGCTGGGCCTGATCCTTTGGCTGTTCTGCAGATGCCCTGTGAGCACTCTCAAAACCAACCGCTCCATAATCTTCCCTGGAACAGAGGTCAGGCTGACAGGCCTGTAGTTCCCAGGATCCTCCTTCCGGCCTTTCTTGTAGACGGGCGTCACATTGGCAAGCCTCCAGTCTTCTGGGACCTCCCCTGTTAACCAGGACTGCTGATAAACGATGGAGAGTGGCTTGGCAAGCTCCTCCGCCAGCTCTCTCAGTACTCTTGGGTGGATCCCATCAGGCCCCATAGACTTGTGGGTGTCCAGGTGGCTTAGCATGTCCTTGACTGCTTCCTCCTGGATTATGAGGAGTACATTGTGCTCTCCATCCCCGTCTTCCAGCTCAGGGGGCTGAATATCCTGTGGATACCTGGAGTGGCTATTAAAGACTGAGGCGAAGAAGGCATTAAGTACCTCAGCCTTGTCCTCGTCCTTGGAGACAATGTTCCCCGCCATATCCAGTAGGGGATGGAGATTCTCCTTGCCTCTCTTTTTGTTGTTAATATATTTGTAAAAACATTTTTTATTATCCTTTACGACTGTGGCCAGACTGAGCTCTAGCTGGGCTTTTGCCGTTCTAATTTTGTCCCTGCTTGACCTAACGAGATCTTTGTACTCTTCATGAGTTGCCTTCCCCTTCTTCCAGAGGTGATAAACTCTCCTCTTTTCCCTGAGTCCCAGCAAAATCTCCCTGTTCAGCCAGGCCGGTCGCCTTCCCCGCCAGCTCTTCTTACAGCACATGGGGACCGCCTGCTCCTGCGCCTTTAAGATTTCCTTCTTGAAGACTGTCCAGCCTTCCTGGACCCCTTTGTCCTTCAGGACTGTCTCCCAAGGGACTCTCTCAACCAGTGACCTGAACAGGCCAAAGTCTGCCCTCCGGAAGTCCATGATAGCAGTTTTGCTGAGTCGTCTCCTTACTTCACTCACAATCTCCTTACTTCACTCACAAAGCCCAGTGCTTCAACAATAGCTTTAACAACTTCATTGACTGCCTTTCTTGTATTGCACATTATGTAGTTAGGTAGAGAGGAAGGCCTTTTAAATGCATATAAAGTCAACTTTTCTTCTTTCCAAAAAAGCAGAGAATAATTAAATATCCTCAGCTCCTCCAGTGGGAAACCATTTATTGTCATTTTAATACAAATCTTTTTAATTTTGAACATGCTTTAAATTACCATATATTTGCCCAATTTACTAGTTATGTTTGTATCAAGTGTGAGAACATGTCATCTTATTACTAGCAAGTTCACTGGAATGACTTAATAGATTTTCAACTTCTGAGGTTTATGTGAAACTTCATTGAAATGAAACTCAGTGAAACTGGAAAGGCATAAAACCACAGATTTCACAACTATACTACACACAATGCCATGAGAAATTCTAACAAGAAGTTAGAAACATCTCTCAATGTCAGAACTGTGCCTCACTTCTGCAACCGACTCTTGGTAACAGTATGACTTAGTATGAACAGAAAGAAAAAGCACAAAATGCTGGTTTTCTTTCCAGACAAGATGAAAGTCATAGAACGAGACTGAAGGGAAAAGGCTGGCGAGAAGGATGTTGGCTGGAATTTCTAAAATGGAACCTTCCTTCATGTGTACTTCATGTCTAAGGCTTCGTATTCACCCTTGGCTTTGTTTCTAGTTGGATAGGAAATAGTTTTACAAAGCTATTTTCTCTCAAAAACAAATGAGATTTCATTAAGGGACAAAGAGAGAAAGAAAGATTAACCTGGCAATTTGCCTGATTAGCTGTGTGGAATACACTGGTCATGTTATTCTTACATTTCTCTTGTGCCTACTTTAAGACTTGTATCTTTTACTGCATATGTTTCTCATCCTCATCTTTCCTCTCTGTCAATGGAAAAAGGTTGCCATGACAACAAGTTTATTTTTTTAATATATTTTATATGGAACTGTTCACATATTTATACATTGCTTTTTCTACTTCCCATTGGAAAATATCAGCAATCCATTCTTTCACAGTGCCAAGTGTTATCTGTAATTATTCCTAAATTATGATTTGGTAGTTGGAACTAGAGATACTCCAAGGACAAAACTCGACAGAGACCTTGATAAGAATGCCAGTAGAAGCAACGTTCACATGGAAGGGATTATTATTTATACTGATCATGTGCTTGGCACTCATTGACTTCACAGATTGAATAAAGCTTACCAAATAAGGCCCAACTGACTAGTCCCTAAAAGGCCTACCAGTGGCCTGTTTGATTTTTGTTCCACTTTACACATACTGAAACCAAAGGTGATTTTATAGCTTATTGCTGATCCTCTGCACTGCATCTACTTGGAACCCACTTCACTGAAAAGTCTAGCATAAGCAGTGAAGCTAAATAGAAACACTGAAATTAATATTCCGACTGACACAGAAGATCTGTAGGAGTAGGTTCCAAGTTATATGAAAATAGTTTTCCTTGCCAAAGCAGCTGTGTATTTCATTTTAACTGGCATAAATATTTTCTGTATAAATTATCATTTTATTTTCCATAGAAATATTCAAATTCAAGCAAGAGAGAAGTATTAAAGGCTGTATTAAAATTTCCCCATTATGATTTTTTTCATCCTATGAGGATATCAGGAAAAATAAAAGAATAAGGAAACAGGATCAAGGCCAAGCTGAACATCCTGTTTAGCATAAAAAGTTTGTAATAAGATAATTAAGTGAACTGAAATTTATGATAGAATGTAGGTGTTCATACTGGGCTAAGTGATCATTAGGACACATTTTTAAAGATCATTGAAGGTTCACAGACAACAATTCACCAAGGAAATGACCAAAAAAATTGAAATGTTACAGAGGAGTAGCTAGTACTCTACTGATATACTGTATAGACAGATCTAGGAGAAATGAAGAATATTTTTGTTCAACTAGTTGGTTGAAATTCATTAGCCTGTTGAATCTTGTGATATGAAGCATAGTATCGATTCAAGGATCCTAACCATTTTTCATATTTTGAAAATACACTTTTCAAAGACAATGGACTGCAATAACTGTTGGAAAAATTTCAGTTTATTCTAGTATTATTTTTAGAAAAAGGCAAAATTTAGTATTTTTCTCAACATTGTTTTTTGATGGAAAACAGATTTTTACCATATCAAAATTATTTCCGAACTTATCTTTTCTCCACGGAAAATTAGAGCTCTTGAAAAACAGTATCTTTATTTTGTTAAAAATAAATATATTGTGGCAAAATTTCAAAGTATTTTTGTGTATACATGCTATTGTACTGACTGATAAAAGATGTAGTTTAATTTAATCTTTTCCCATTCTCCTTCCTGTACCAACCACTGCTCTCTGACAATTCATCTTAGAGTAAATTACTTTACAAGAGAAAATCATAGTAAATCAGAAGATAAGTAGTCTTACTAGAGAGCCCGACATTTAAAGAAAAAAGGCAGCTACATTTTCTATCAAATACTAAACAGAAATTACATGAGAAATGTTTGATTTAGCTATTTCCTCCAGAAAGTTGAAGTTTTGTTCTCATTAGCAGAAAAACTTGTTTTCCAACAAGCTTAGTTGAGTCATAATTTTCTGATTCTGTTAATGTATAGCTTCATAAAGGAAAGTGATGTTTTTATATTTATATACTCAGGACCATATATTACTTGCAGTGCTGTTAAAGTTTCTTTCTGGAGATCCACATAATGGATCACACCTACTGAGAATGTAGCTGACACTGGTACTTGGATCAATGTTACCCAGCAAAGTTCTAACAGAATAAAGACAACTTTCTTTGGCTGGGAAAAATACCTGGACACTGGAGTCCAAAATTCTCTGTTGACACTAGTAGCTTTTTTGTTTTCTATGTAATAACAATAGTCAAACATTTTTCTTGATCCATAATCAGTTAAGAAAGTAAAGCTTTCTTTCTGGAAATGGATAGAACCATTTGAATAATACAAACAATCTTCATTCATATATTTATTAAAAAAAGTTCAATCTGCAGGTATTTTATTAGATTCCTAAGTACTTAGATGATAATTGATAAATTTTTTCAGTGTGCCTGGCATGCCCAAACGTTCATGAAATGTAGAATGAATGCACAGTGATAATTCAGTGGGATGTACGGATGCTATTTTTTTCTGCTTAAAGAGCTTCTGGCAGTAAGTCAGAAAGCAGAAAAAAACACCTTGAGATTCAGGTGATCAGTTACAACTATTAGGAAAAAGGAACAGCAAGTAGGTGTATTTCAAAGTTCATCCAGTTCCTAATTTGCTGTTAGTAGGAATATTTTCTATGCTCACAAACTGTTTGGAAATTTGCTGAACCACTTAAATACATGAATGATATATTTCATTTTGTTTCTAAACACGTCTAAGAATCATCCTCAGTGTATTCTGGGGGATGGCATGAGGGGATCTGAAACTCAATTTCACATAAATTAGCTGACCAATGAACTTCTTAGCCATCGCCTCAAATTACTGCATTACTTTGTGCCAATAAAGTTTATTATTTATACAATGTGGCAAAGCATGACAAAAGAGAGAAAACACTCTCTAGTAGTGGCAAGCACAGTGTTTGTGGCTTTTACTATAACGAAGGAACCCAGTGTTTTATCAACCTCACTGGAGTCTTACGGACAATTAGGAAGTGTAAGCTAGGTCTATTTTTCCACACATTTGGCTAGAAATTGTAGTCTGTATCTAAGAAACACTTTTTCCAATGAAAATGTTCTTCCAAAAAGGTTTTATTTTTGCCAAAATGACATTTTCTTAGGGGAAAAACATGAACATGTTCCCAAACAGTTTTAGAGATGATTCATGGCAATAAGCTGCACTTGCACTGAAAGACAAAGATGAGCTCTTCAGTTAACATGAGTCGCTTAAGCAGCTGAAGTAACAGACTGAAGGTTGAAGAGTATTATTTCAGAAATATTTAGAGACTGACACAATATTTATTACCATCGTGAATCAATTTTGAGTAAAAGTCACTAATCAGACACAGGACTATCTTCCTAGTGGATTGTTCTACCATATACAGCTTGTGACAGTGAACTGTTGGGAGTCTGACAAAGTCTATAAAAATGAAAAAAACCAGGACTATCCACGTAACTTCTTTGACAACTGAAAAGTGGTATGAGATAGTTGAAAAACACTTGAACTTGGCCTCTAACTTTGCCAAGAACTCATTAACTGGAATAAATTGTTCAGCAACCTTCTAACTGAGTTAAATAAAATTTTTACTGTATTGTGATCATACATATCTAATCTTAAGTTAGCTGTTTGCTACTGTATTTTTGTCTTGCATTTACACTACAAAGTTCAAGCATCAGAGGTGTCAGAGAAGCATTTGACTTCCTTCTGTCCTGAGTGGCCATTTTGATACAGTAGAGAAGAAAAAGGAAATAAGCTAAGCATAATAAAGAACTACTGATTGGTCTTTGGCACAGGATCCAACCAAACTCCATGACAGTTCAGTTCTTACAGCAGTTTAACTAAACTTCTCCAGTAGAAGACCTCACCATAGAACTGGAATGGCATCAAACCTAATATGGCGGATTTCCTGTTCAATTAATACATATTCTTTTATTAAAGCATCTGTCTGCTTTTTAAACCTCCACAAACTTTTGGCATTCCAAATGTATTGATATGTGCCCTGCTGCCTGACAATTTCATCAATATTCCTTGATCTTGTATTGGAATATATAGTGAATGATCTACCCTCTACTTTCTAACTTTTAATTATGTTTCTGTGATTGCTCTTGAGCTCTGACCTGAATTGTTTCCACACAAATCTCTCTCATAGCTTCAAGATTATTTTCCTGAGAGTGGATATAATTTTTTTTTTATTGTGTACTGAATTACATTTAACTATATTGAATTTCATCTGCCTTTTTACTGGTCTTCACTCCATAATTTCAAAGCTTACCAAAACTCTTTGCAGTAATTTAATTTTTTATTTCCCTTTTATTTCAGCAAATTAATTAACTTACAGCACCAAACTTTTTGCTTGCTTGCTACTCTCCACTCCATATCAATTTTAAGTACACTGGCGCAGAAGCTGATGTCTTTGGAATCATAAATCCTCAAGTTGTGATTCCTTTTTCTTCAACTTCCAAAATGCTCCTTTTCCTTTTTCTCTCTTTTTTTTTTTTTGTTTAATCTTCAAAACTGGATCAATTCTACATAATTTGTTCATACCTGAGCTTGCCTTCACTAGATGATCTTGTCTTCACATTCTCTAGCTTCTAGGTCCTTCTTTCATTGTCTTTTCCTACATCTCTGCAAATGTATCCTTGCAGTGATCTAATTACTTGCTGCCATCTGAGCACTCTTTTGTTCTTTCTCTACCTCTGTTTCTTTTGCTCTACCACTTTTTCCCCACTTCTACTCTGTCACTGTGTATTAATTATGCCAGTTCAATTAATCCTATAATCTTTTTTAAATCTATACCTAGCAGTAGAAACTGAAAGATAATACTTCGTAAGAGATCTGAACAAGAGGGCAACTTAAAAGATACTACCAACATCAATGGAAACATGACAAAAACCCTTGTTGCTTAATGATGCAATGTGGCTGACATCACAGTTTTAACCAAAGAAAAGGCGTAAAAAAGGTAGCAACATGATAACTAAACTGTGTGTTAGCGAATGAGAAGGTTAATAAAAAAGCATTGGCCTGGGAACTGATATTTCAAGGCTACTGAACAATGTTCAAATAGATGCCAATGACCTTCAAATCCCTTTACACTGTGTGTATAATTGCTTTATGTATTCTTAACTTGGCTTTCATTAGCCTGAGGGTATGAACAAGATTACATTGTCATACATAAATAAATAGTATTTATTTAGTGTAGTCACTTAATCATTCTTGAACAAACTCCATGAATCTTTTAAACACAGAAAATCCTCCAAGGCATTTTATTCTGGCACAGAGATATATTTTCAGGCATTCTGATAAATCTTCGACACTGGGGTGAAATTTTGGCATCACTCAAGGTAATGCCAGACCTCCCACTGGTTTCTAAAAATCCAATTAATAATATATATTATGAATATACATACACACATACACACAGAGTTTAGAAACTGATTTTTGTTTTATATAATTTTGAGTAAAAATAATAATTTCCATTCTGTGGTACTGTAACTGATTTCTTACCTCCTATAGCCACTGGGACATTACAGAATGTTATATAAGCATTCTAAATAACAAAAACTATGTGACCTCTAATGAGATTGCCCATATATATTCTTTTGGCACATTGTTCCTAAAACAATACATAAGTTTTAGATGAATGCTTACGACATATTGTAAAGTTCACCATGATGAACCAACTTTATAGTGTTTATCATCAGGGTTTTCCTTGCCATGGTGGATTTTGCATTTATTTGGTGTGAAAACTAAACTGAAAACTAAAATTTGAGAAAAGTCTACTGAATTTCAGAACAGTGTAAACACAATAGAGTGAAAATGGGATGAATGAGGAAAAATAAATGGTTTTAATAAAACAGCGGTGACTTTGAAAACTCAGTGAGCCAGCACTTCAGCGGGTATAAACCAGTGAAAGCCACACTAATCTCTATTAGACAAAGATTTGATCTCCATTTTCTTTTTCTTCTTCCTCCATCTCATTCAGAACAATTTTCCAAGCACATTATTAAGCATAATTTTATTGTGTATTTTATTTTCATTATGCTTGAATAATTTACTGGACTTAGCTACGTCATACAGACTTTTAATGATCAGAAAAGTGTGTATGATTTAATAGTGTAAAGTTGGTGTACGGAAATTCTAAAATCAAGTGCCATTCGCAGTCAGGTTATCTTTCCAAGATAGAAAAATTTAAATTTAGCTTACAGTATAGTCATTTTTATAAGATTTTAAAGTAGATTTCCTTTTTCTCTAATATAGCTTGAAGTTGAATGTGAGAAAAGAAATATCAACTATTAACACTGTTCCCAGCACAAATAGACAAACTTTTAGATTATAGACCTTCTTCCAAAGAACATCAAATCCAGTATAAAACACCCAGACATATTCACTCTGAGGAGTAGTTCAAAGATCAATCATATTTTTAAAAATGTTGGCCCATATTTTTAGTAATGACAATTAAAGCACATTTTTCCCAATATTAATAAATTATTTATATAAGTTTCACAGAAGGTCCATTGTACTTTCCTCTTATCTTACTCATACAAACACTATTAACAATATTCCTTCATCTATTTTAGCAGTTATTCTGAGAAACTGTTTGTGATCTGGAATTATATAGGGCAATTAAAATGCTATGTAAGTAATAAAAATTAGATTATAATACATATAAATGACAGGAGTGTTTATGAAACCTACATATGAAACCAATTTTTAGACATGAAATATAAAACCTCATTGGTCACAAAGCCACTTTAAAGATTTTAATAAAATCTGGATCCATTGAACTATCATTATGGCAAAGTACATTAATATAAAAATTTCCATGCACTATCCCATACTGTAGCAACATACCACATGAGTACATGACATAAATGGTCAGGATGGTAATTTCTTACACACACTGCACTCAAGTTTTCCTGTATTAAAAAATTCATTTCTGAAAATGGGAAGAAGATGTATTCTAATCTAAGTGACCTAATGAGAAGCAGTTTAGGAATACAAAATTAAATGTTCTACTTACATTACTCTCAGCTACTACAGTCTATTTCAAAACATCTGTCATGATTTAAACTCCAGTTGAATCCAACTTGTGCAAAACCCAAGGACAATAAAAAGGTAAGTTTATTACTGCTGTCACTGAAATACATGGGAACTTTTCCTATTCAACTTTAGTAAGTAAATCCTCATTAATTATCTTTACTCAGACATACATCTAGATTCATATTACAAAGATAAGATAAAAAGCAAGAGCCTTACTTAAAAGCTTGAGGATTCCAAATTATTAAATGATTGGAAGTGTCTAAAAATACAGAGTCGGTATTTCAAAAGTTCAAAGTTAAGGAGCCAGGAATCTACCAGAAGCATTTGGACAATACCCTTAATCATAGAATCATAGGTTTGGGTTGGAAGGGACCTTAAAGTCCAACCCCCCTGCAATGAGCAGGGACACCTTCAACTAGACCATGTTGCTCAGAGCCTCGTCCAACCTGACCTGGAATGTTTCCAGGGATGGGGCATCTACCAACTCTCTGGGCAACCTGTGCCAGTGTCTCACCACCCTCATTGTCAAAAATTCCTTCCTTAGATCTAGTCTAAATCTGCCCTCTTTTAGTGTAAAACCATTACCCCTTGTCTTATTGCAACAGGCCCTGCTAAAAAGTCTGTCCCCATCTTTCTTATAAGCACCCTTTAATATATACTTAGAGGGTTAAAAGCTTTTTTTTTTTTAGTTTTCTTGACTTTTTATCAATTTTATAATAATAAGTAATAATAAGTAATAATAATGATTTTTGTGGCAGGAACATTTTTTACTTGTCACCCCATGAATGAAACTGAAAAAAATTAATTTTCATTATTATAAAATCAACTGTTAGCTTGCTTTCTATGCTTTTTTTTTTATTTTTTGTATCAAGCTATCTCAGTTTGAGAGTATTTAGAATATTAGAATACTAATATTTATTAAGAGGGAGAAACTACTAACAAATGTCAAAGAAATACTGGATAAATGTTATACTGAAATGCAATGTGTTTTTGATTATTGACTGTCTTTCTTGGTTTCACTTTACTTGTTTACCCTGTGTTTGTTATTACATTTGCTTTTTATCCCAACATATACAGAGGAAATGTCTTGATTTTTGCTTTAAAAAGCTATCACAGTCCATAGTGATAGACACCATAGAACTATCTACGTTACATTACTGCTTTTATGAAATTTTCTTGCAGTCTTCCAGAATGAAAATGACGGTTGCAAACTGCTTACACTAGAATATGAATCACATAGCTTCAGTTATAAGGCATGCATGGAAGTTACAAGGAATAAAATTTGAATTTATTTATCCTATTTATTATGAAAAAATGTAACTCTATGTACAACAGCATAATATTTTACTAGTTTATGAAGCCAGGTAGATTTATGTCTGTGGTCCACGTGGCCCTTATATTCAGATACACACATTTTCTCCGTGGAATTCTTAAAATTACTAACATGGATGAAATTTATCACAGCACAAATACTCTGCTAGGTCAGTGCTTATACGACATTTTTGCTGTGAGCTGCTCCTTTGTCTCACATGGAGATTCTAAATTGTCTAATCCAGGAGTACAGCTTCACTTCAACAAATGATAAATAAGATATATAACCTGGCCACTGTAGAAAATATTTCACGTATTGTGACCGGTTACAATGAGGTTACAATGAGAGGTTACAATGTAGGGTGGTCATAAAGAAAATAGATACATCTGGTTTTGACAAGTCAAATAGAATGGCCAAAGAAAAAAATAACACAGCTTGTTCCAATGAGTAAAGTAAATACAGTGCTGCTTCAGATAACTCATAATGCTGATTTAAAATCATTATGATTTTTCTCAGTTGCCCAGAAACTATCATGCTATATTAAATTTATCATCTCTACATATGAACATTTATCTTAGGCACAGACACAAATCTCAGTATTTTCATAAAGTATTCTCCAAAATAAACTGTCTGTGATTTATCCTTCTAAAAGTTGCCAAGATTTCGAAGGAAAGAAAATGTTTATTAATAAAAAATTAAGTTCTTTTGACAAACTAGTCTATTGATAAAAACAGTTTTATCACTTATATCACTTTTAAGAAGATATAGAAAATCATTAAAGCTACGGTTAAAAGATTTGTAACTGCAGTTGACTATCAAGAGAAGCCACACTTGCATCATAAATATAGCATTTATTGTTTCATAGCAAATTTCTCTTGACCCAAATAAATCTGCGTTTCAAACAAGTTAAATTTTGATGTTTCTAGGCATCTACCTGATTTCTGTATCTTAACCAATGAAAATACATAAATTATTAATATAAATAAAAAAATACACGTACACAGATTTTCATGTATCTTTCCTATCTTGACTCCCATTGGCTTTCACAGCTATTACATATAGATCGCATAGCTTTTTCTACTACATACTCTGTTTTGGGGAGGGGGCTTCTTATTTTAGATTAATTCAGTTCCTTTCATTAGAATGAATCCTGCATCAGGAATGGATAATTCTGACTGCTACTGGAGTCCAAAAAACATAGCTATGATTTTTTTAAACTGAAAGGTGTATATCATATTCATGATAATTCTATTTTTGTGCTTGTTTATGTATGCCCTTTACATTCACACCAGGTTCTGTTCACACCTGTCCTGTTTTCCACATCTGCAAAGTAGTCTCAAAAATGAAAGAAAATATGTGAAAAAATTATTGATTTATTCATTCTAAATGAGCAGAATTATGAAGTGATTGAGCTATTGATCAAAATGTTACTTCTTAAAATTAGTTCTATTCCAGTATATCATTTGTTATTATATGATGCTTCCTTCTGACTTATGTATTCATATGAAATTGGATAATACTCCTGGCATGTCATAGACCCAGATATGCGTTTATGTTAATATTTCAAACTAGATATTCAGAATATGTGCAGACAGAAAAAAAAATCCCATGTACAGGAATTGCAAAGTTTTTAAGAATTTACATGAAAATCAGTTTTTACTTTGTATGTCTTATTTCTTTGACACTTAAAAATTATTTTCCTCTTTTAACATAGCTAATTCTTTAATACATTTTGAATCTGCTTCAAAATGTCACTTCTATTCTATAGTATATTTTGTAGAACAGAACATGCAGTGACAATTATCTATATTTGGAAAGTTCTCATTAGTGTTGTAATCTTTTTTGCAGCATAGTGTGACTAGACAAAAATTTAGGATAATTGTGGAATATTGTTTTCTTCCAATGTTATGTCTCTCTGTTCCTGGCTGCTGCTAAGACTCTCTTTCTGTTTCTGCAATCTGAAGTTGTAGCAAGAATTGTATCCCCTATTTTTGTCATCTGAAGTGACCTTTGGCAGGCTTCCTGTAGCACTGAACCATATGCATATGGGTCATCTTGGATTGGAAGAAATAAATTCCTATAGGAAAGTTGTAAAATCAGGATATTGTCTTCCAGAAATATCTTAAAATATACATATTTTGGCTTGTATTTTGCTTTCTCTCATTCCTATGAGCTTGTCCAATACTGCACTATATTTTACAAATTCTAATTTAAATTCTTTCCATTCAACAGGAAGTCATAGCTTTCCACTTCATCCAGCTGTTGCTTCACTTGGTTGCACGTTATCCAGAGAATGTTACTGGGCTCTCATTTTCTAACACAGAAGAAAACTTCTGGTTGTTTTGGTATACTCAAAAATTTGAGAAGAAGTTTTCTATAAATTTATAGGAGAGATGTGGAACAAGATGTGATTACTGATATATTTAGACATATATTGCATATAGTAGTAATATATGTCTAAATTTAGAAGGTTATTTCTGAAGAGAAAAAGTACAGAGAAAAGGTTTCCAGTTCGTGAAAGGCACTCAGCAGGAAACACATAGTGCTGGGAAGATGTTGTTTCCCTATTATATGAAATTAAACGAGTCTGAAATACTGGAATTTTTTTCTTAAAATCAGTGGGTTTTGGAATCGTTTCTGATAAGACTTTGCTTGTGTTAGAGTTTCCTAGAAGGTATTTGTCAGATTTTCTACATGTTGCTTATTTGTGTATCTGTATCCCTGGCTTGCAAACGTCCAAGATGTCAGCAGTGCACACTGTATTTTTAGAATAGCCAAAGAAACAATTTTCATAGCACCAGTGATATCAAGGCTTCCTCAAATTTTAGCTCATCAGCCAATCTGGCTGGAAGCTTTCTAAGAAAAAAAAAAAATACCAACATGATTCTGTGAACCACAGACAGCTCACCTTACAGTCTACTGGAAACGCCATACATCTGGGTTGGTGATTCACAGAATCACAGAATAGTTGAGGTTGAAAAGGACCTCTGAAGGTCTCCTGGTCCAAACCTCCTGCTTAAACAGGGCCACCTAGATCTGGTTGCCCAGGACTATGTCCAGATGCCTTTTGAATATCTCCAAGGAGGGAGACTCCACAACCTCTGGGCCAGTGCTCGATCACCCTCAGAGTGTAGAATTCTTTCCTGTTGTCCAGTGAGAACCTCCTCTGTTTCAGTTTATGCCCATTGCCCCTCATCCTGTCACTGGGAACCACTGAAAACAGACTGGCTCCACCTTCTTTACAACTTTCCTTCAGGTATTTATATACATCGATGAGATCCCCCCCGAGCCTTCTCTTCTCCAGACTGAACAGATCTAGCTCTCTTAGCCTTTCCTCATAGAACAGATGGCCTTACTTATCTTTGTGGCCCTTCACTGGACTCTCTCTAGTATGTCCATGACTCTCTTGTACTGGAGAGCCCAGAACTGGGCACACTACTCCAGGTATGGCCTCCCCAAGGCTGAGTAGAGGGGAAGGGTCACCTTCCTCAATCTGCTGCCAACTCTCCTCCTTAATGCAGCCAGATGATCAGTCCTCAGCATGTATTGGTACATTGGATTGTTCCTCCCCAGCTGCAGGACTTGACACTTCTTTTTGTTGAACTTCATGAGGTTCCTATCAGCCCATTTCTCCAGCCTGTCAAGGTCACTCTAGATGCCAGCACAACCTGCTGGTGCTTCAGTCACTCCTCTCACTTCCGTATCATCTGCAAACTCTCTCTGATCACCCAGATCATTAATGAAGATGTTGAACAGTATTAGACCCCGTATTGAAGCCAGGGGTAGACTGCTAATCACTAGCTCCAACTAGATTTCATACCACTGATCACAACCTTCCGTCAGTTTTCAGTCCACCTCACTGTCTGCTCATCCAGTCCATACTTCTTCAACTTCTCTATGAGGATCTTATGGGAGACAGTACAAAAAGCCTTACAGAAGTCAAGGTAGACAATATTCACTGCTCTCCCCTCATCTACCAAACCAGTTGTTTCATCATAGAAAGTTATCAGGCTGATCAAGCATGACTTCCCTTTTGTGAAGCCATGCTGACTACTCCTAGTCACCTTCTTGTCCTTCATGTGCTCAGAAATATCTTCCAGGGTTAGTTGTTCCATCATATTCTCAGTGATCAAGGTGAGGCTGACCAGCCTGTAGTTCCCTGGTTCCTACTTCTTGCCCTTTTTGAAGACAAGGGTGATAGTTACCTTCCTCCAGTCTTTGGGCACCTCTCCCAGTCACCATAGTCAAGCTCTCTCAGCACTTGTGGTTACATCACATCATGGCCCAGATTTGTGTATGTCCAGGCTGCTGAAGTATTCCCTAACCTGATCCTCTTCTACCAAGGGTAAGTGTTCCTTGCTCCAGACTTTCCCACTGATCTCCAGGGCCTTGGATTTCTGAAGGTTGGTCTTACTAGTAAAGAATGAGGTGAAGAGAGTATTCAGTAACTCAGCCTTCTCTACGCCTTGTCTCACCAGGGGCTCTCTTACTGGGCATCCCTTGACAGCATGCTGGCCAAGACCATGTGATGATAAACTCTCCAAACAGCAGGCAGCAGTAGCATTTGCAGGGGCTGGTTAAAACTTACATGTTTTTTGTCGGTATTGTAGCTCCTACTGGGACCTCATAACCATGAATCTGACAGAAATGAAAATTTCAGTCTGCTCTGTCTGTGAAATCTATTCTATAGTGTTTGTGTGGTATACCAATGCTGTTGGAGAATATGAACAAGGATTGTTTTAGAAACACATTAAAATACACGGAAGAATCATGTAGTATATAAATATATATTAAAACTTTATTCTGATATTTCTTATTTACTAATAGAATATTAAAGGTTTATCCAAGTTATGAAGGTTGACTAAGACTTTCCAATCATTATTATATATGAATATTACAGCAGCTGAGTGATTTTGTCTTTTAAGACCACATATTTTTTCTAAATTAAATAAGATATATTTATTTCTAAATATTTTTTTTTAGGATTTCCTTTTAAAGAACATTTCCAGGTTTCTTTTCCATCTCATTCTACTGTTTCTTTTTGTAGTTTATCAAACAGAATTTATGCTTTATGAAGAGTTCTGTCAGCTGAGACAGAATAGGTTTTACTTGGTCAGCATTGTCCCACTCTTTCTGTAGACAGATGAACTCCTTCTCTCTCATGAATGTTATCAAGTTTTCATTCTCTCTTTTTAAATTATAGGACCTCCAATCTCCCTGTCTCCAAAGAGACTCCTAAGTTCAGCTGGCTTCTATTCCTCTAGGACCAACAACCAGACCTCTCTGATTTATCTTTCCCTCAGCTTAATCTTTGCATACCATGAATGTCATCAGAGAGATAGGGCAGATAACACAAATACCATGATTCATTTGCTTTCTTTTGCAATATTTGACTCATGTTTCTCAGACTTTGGAACCAAAGTCTTCAGTAGCCATCTTTGGCTTTTTTCCTTCATGGAGACTCCCTGGTGACAAAGAATTGAGGAAGTCACTGAAAGAACCCTAATGCAGATACTTTCCTGATCTGTAATCAGAATATTAAGTGATGGCTATTCAGCTCATTCTATCAAATTTTGAAGTGTTCCACAAAGAGTTATGAATCTAGAAGATTAGCGGGAAGTTGAAAGCAAGGTATATATTACAAGACAGTTGCAGTAACACCTGAATTCCAACGGTCTTCAGGGAGGTTTGCAACAGCTAACAAGAACCAGCCAGCTGGAAATACTGAATACATAAACGAGGGTGGAATTTCTGAAATGAGGAATGAATTCATACAGACGAGGAATGTATTAAGGAAAACAAAACTTCTATGTCTGTCTATAATGTGTGGATAACAGAATACTACTGTGCAATGTAGGAAACACTGGTAGAAGCAGCTGGATGGTATTTACAAATGTATCTTTGAACCTACCTTTGTAAATCAGAACAGTTGATGACAATGGTATGATAATGCCACTGACACAGCCAACATGTAAGAACTTACAAAACAAACAAACAAACAAAGAGAGTTTATGACCTTTGGAAGAAGGGACAGGCAACTCGGGAGGATTACAAAGATGTCATGAGGTTATGCAGGGAGAAAATTGGAAGGCTCAAAACCCAACTAGAACAATCTAGAACAACTAGTAGACCCAATCTGTCTACTGCCATGAAAGACAATAAAAATGTTTCTATAAATTAACAACAAAAGGAGGGCTAATGAGAATGTCCATCCTTTATTGGATGCAGCAGGAAACATAGTGAGAAAGGGTGAGGAAAATGCCTTATTTTTCTTAATGCCTGCTTTGCTTCAGCCTTTAATAGCAAGACCAGTTGTTCTCTGGGTACTGAGCACCTTGAGCTGGAAGACAGGGACAGGGACCAGAATGAAGCCCTCATAATCCAGGAGGAATTGGTTAGTGAACTGCTACACCACTTACACACACACAAGTCTATGGGACCAGATGGATCCGAACTGGTGGAAGTGCTCACCAAGACACTTTCCATCCTTTGTCAGCAGTCCTGGCTAACCAGGGAGGTCCCAGTTGACTGGAAGTTAGTAAATATGACATCCGTCTACACGAAGGGCCTGAAGGAGGTACCGGGGAACTACAGGCCTATCAGTCTGACTTCGGTGCCAGGTGAAACTATGAATCAAATCATCATGAATACCATCACACGGCATGTACAGGACAACCAGCTGATCAGGCTCAGTCAACATGGGCAGGTCCTGCTTGACCAACCGGACCTCCTTCTGTGACCAGATGACCTGCTTATTGGAGGAGGGAAAGGCTGTGGATGTTTACCTGGACTTTAGTAAAGCCTTTGACATGGTTTAGCACAACATTCTGGAGAAACTGGCTGCTCATGGCTTAGACAGGTGTACTCATTGCTGGATAAAAAACTGGCTGGATGGCCAGGACCAAAGAGTTGTAGTTAATGGATTTAAATCCAGTTGGTGGCCGGTCACAAGCAGTGTTCCCCAGGGCTCAGTAGTGGGGCCAGTTCTGTTTAATATCTTTATTAATGATCTGGACGAGGGGATCGAGTGCAACCTCATGAAGTTTGCAGACAACACCAAGCTGGGGGGGAGTGTTGATCTGCTGGAGGATAGGAAGGCTCTGCAGAGGGATCTGGACAGGCTGGATTGATGGGCTAAGGCCAACTGTATGAGGTTCAACAAGGCTAAGAGCTGGGTCCTTCTCTTGTGTCATAATAACCCCATGCAATGCTTCAGACTTGGAGAAGAGTGGCTGGAAAGCTGCCTGGAGGAAAAGAACCTGGGGATGCTGGTCAACAGCTGGCTGAATATGAGCCAGCAGTGTGCCCAGGTGGCCAAGAAGGCCAACAGCATCCTGGCTTGTATCAGAAATAGTGTGACCAGGAGGACTAGGGAAGTACTCGGCACTGCTGAGGCTGCTGAGGCCGCAACTCAAATACCGTGTTCAGTTTTGGGCCCCTCACTACAACAAAGACACTGAGTCACTGGAGCATGTCCAAAGAAGGGCAACAAAGCTGGTGAGGGGTCTGGAGCACAAGTCTTATGAGGAGCGGCTGAGGGAACTGGGGTTGTTTAGTCTGGAGAAAAGGAGGCTGAGGGGAGACCTTATCACTCTCTACAACTACCTGAAAGGAGGTTGCAGTGAGGTCGGTGTTGGGCTCTTCTCCTAAGAAACAAGTGATAGGACAAGAGGGAATGGCCTCAAGTTGCACCAGGGGAGGCTTAGATTGGATTTGGATTAAGAAAAATTTCTTCACCAAAAGGGTTGTCAAGCATTGGAACTGGCTGCCCAAGGGAGTGGTTGAGTCACCACCCCCAGAGGTATTTAAATGACATGTAGATGTAGTGCTTAGAGATGTGGTTTCATTGTGAACTTGGCAGCGCTAGGTTAACAATTGGACTTGATGATCTTGATGGTCTTTTCCAACCTAAATGATTCTATGATTCTTTCCCTTAAAACATACAAGAATTTATACAACACACAATATAACAAACTTGCATTGCTGAGCCATTAAGTTACAAGAAAAGAAACCATGTATTCATTATTTGAATTTGGCATAGTAAGACAATATTTTAAAAGAATATTTCCTGTAGAATAGTCCTCCAATGGGTTATAAATAACAAATTTTTTAAATAAAGTTACTGAAACTGGATTACATACTTTTGGATATAAGATATAGTTTTAAACTTATCAGCAGATCCAAATCATCTGTCCAACAATATAGAAGTTAGAATTCTGACTTCTGGTACTTGAGAAATTACAGAGGATATTATAAAACTAGGAGATGAAAGCTTGAATTGGTATCATAGCAACTCCAGTAGATAAGTTTACATTTTCTCTTTAGTACTGAGCTAGGCTGAAAAGTCCTAATGATAGCAATCTGTTCAGAGTTCTGTAGTAATCAGATGCTTGAACAAGAACGTGTGAATGTTTTATGAAAAATGACACTAAATTAGATGCAGTCCATCTTAACAGACAAGTAGTATTTATGGTGGGAGGAAATCCAGCAGAAAAGCTTAAAGGCAGCCTCAATCCAAATGCTTGAACTACCAGGGAAAAGGGAGTGTTGTGTGTGTTTGTTTCTGCCTCCCCCAGCCCCCCTGGGTCATATTACCTAAATTCAGCACAGGAATGTTAAGCACATTGCTCTGGAGTAACTGATTGCACAATGTTTATATTCCACCAAAAGTTGAATAGAGGGACAACAGAATTATTTTGAATTCTTCTACAATGCTGAAAATGGAAACTTAACTGAATTTGCTTTTTTTGTATGGTTACAACAGTTCTTACTTAATTGATGCAAGCCAACTCATTTTATAGAGTCTGCTTGCATAGCTGACTTCTGTATGAGATACCTGTGCTATCTCTCACCTGATTAGCTGGAGTGCGACTAGCAGTGTAGCTATTGTAGCTCAACATACAGCTGTGTCTGAGACAGCTTACTTTTGACCTGGTTTTGAAGCCTACGTGGGATTCGGACTATGACATGTTGACTAATTCATCCCGACATTGGTGGAAACTTAGAGAAAAACTAGCAAGGATCTACTGGAATACTAATGTTTATTTTGAAAAGCAGCATAGGTCATGGTTGTTGATGCCAGTCCAGTTCTATTAAACTTGGTGCCAGAGCCAATGATTCATAAATGTTTGTTCAACAAATGTTAATTTATGAACATACGGAGATTACCTCAATGAGTTTAAATTGACATAGGAAACACAAAAGACAATTTAATCTAATGTACACTGTATTTTTGCTACCACCTGTAGTTACGTTATCAACTCTTTCAATATACCCACGAGCACTAAGCAATCAAAAAAATCTAGGCTTTGCTAGTAAAACTTTGGAGTTTCTTTAAGGCAAAACTTCTTACATAGCTAGCAAAGAAAGGAGATAAATGTATGACTAGCAGCAATGTGGCAACAGTCAGGCATTATAAGGACAGTAAATAAACGCCCCACCCTTCCCTTATTAAGACCAGTGACTAAAAGAGTAAATTCACACTTTAGGCTCACTGAAAAACAGTTTGAGTAAGTGTTAGGAAGGCATCCATGAGTAGGAATCCCAAATATAATCAAAGAAAAATTGTTTATAATATCATTAAAACATATGGGAGTAGTAAGTCCACTCACTTGGAGTAATAAATCCAGTATCTCTTACTAGATTGTAGGGAGAGACACATCATAAAAGAGTAAGGAAAAGTGAAAAGGTGAGGAGCCATCATGGAGCTTCAGATAATGTCTTTGATTGTAGCCTAGGTGAGGGGTGATGAGCATTATCAGTAAATTTGGATGCATGTGACCACCTCTCTCTTTCCCAACTTGCTGCCAGGGCCCTGACGGCTCCACTAAGCCCTACCTGGTCCCCGCCTGGCCCCCTCCAGGGCCATCAGTCCTGCCCCAGTGATGCTGCAGCAGGACAAGCACCCTGCTCCCCACAGCCCTGCCCTGCCTGGCCATGGGCTCTGCCAAGCTGGGGAAGAATGGGGAATGGAAGCATATGTTTGAGAACTATGCAAGACACTGAAAACATCTGTGATACAGTTTATGTTAAGGTGGCATTTAGGGAAGATACCTACACAACAAGAATTTGGTTAGAAGGAAATGGGACTAGTTTGAGGTAAATTCTTTTTGCTACAATTTCATAGATCCAAGTGTTATTCATCTCCATGTTTTCCTGTAGAAAATGGTACCATTATAAGCATACTTGGCTAGTTTTTTAGCAGATGTCAACAATTAGAAGCACCTTTGTGTTTTTGTGGCACATCATTTGTGAAGAATCAAGAAATATGTGGATATTGTAACTGAAGTATATAATTTTTCTTCATGATTCTGTGAAAGATGCTTTTCAACATTTTCATGAATATCATGTACATGAATATAGTGTTCTTCAAAAAAATACATTTACTAAATACAACAATGGTACTAGTCACCATTTGAAAGAAACTGGGAAGATTGTTTATGAATTTTAACTTGCCATGTGTTGAATGCAGTGAAATGCAATGAACTACAATACAAAATAATTTGAACTTTGAAGACCTACTGAAGAGCTAAAGAAACATTTACTGGCAGCTTTCATTCAGTAATGAACAACTAAAAGCATTTGGCACAAGTGACAAAACCCTTCAGAAGTCTCTATCCAGAAAAATCTGCAGGAAACCTTCCTAGTCACTCAGTCTGGTCACTTTAGATTAGGACCACAACTTATTTAGCTGTTTGATTGCTAGCTGGGGATGATTGCAATCACATGCAACAACAGTTCAGAGGCTGTATCTGAAAAAGGATTTTAGCACCTAAAATCTATGTCCAAAAATGTAGTCTAAAATACCATACTGACTGAGCATCTAGACACTTTTATCCCACTTGAGCCCATGTGGGACACAGTGAGAAGATGGAGTTTCTGGGGATGCCTGGTCTGTCTCCAGTGAAAATGTAGTTGTGCATTCTTTATGGTGATCACAGAAGGAAATTTTAGTTAACAAGGTACTGGTCAACAAGAACTAGCACCAAAACATCTTACCACCTCAGTACCCCCAATAATTGGATTTCAGAATAATTTTTCTGTCATCAGTTTTCTTTACTGGTAGAATGCATCTTTTTTTGATGCTTTTATACAGTTCAGTATGAAAGGAAGATAAATTAGAGAACCACTTTTACGTTAATTTTGAATTACACTTTACTCAAATTGATCTCAGAATGCATAGAGAGACACTTCCTTGTGTGTGTAGGAAGAGGTTGTTTCTCATAAATACTGGGAATCTTATGGTTGCCTGATAATAATATATAAATACTAAAATTCATTGTTAATGAAGCATCACAGGACCTCTGGGGACAAAGTCGTGGGTCACAGTAGTAGCTTACGTGTTTTATTTCTCTTAAATGATTTTATTAGAAGGGTGTTATTAAACACCACTAGTACTTTAATAAATGGCCTGACTATAATCAGCACAGTATTGTTCCTCTCTAGGCTGTCTAGCAGCTATGATAATGTTAAATTACTGAGGTTAGCATACTGATGAATCTTATGCTGAATATGAAAATATTTTCTTTTCATGGCAATGTATAAAATACTATTCCTGGCAGTTGCTCATATTGTAAAATTGTCTTATTTTACTTACTTACTTACCAAGTACATTTTTCCAGCACATAAAATCCATTTCACTATGCTGTGAAATTCTAACAATGTAGCAACTGAGACTTTGCACTGTATCCTTTATAAATATTTGCTATGTGAAATTTAGTTCATTTCTGGAAAACTGACTTGAGTTGTGGAGCACTGAAAGCATCAGCTGCGTAAGTCCAGTTATGGACTTGTTAATGGCATTCTTTGACCTCTAAAACATCTTTCACTATTGGCAATAAATAAGTGAATTTTACTGTAATAATTTTGTGGTATGGTAAATTTCTGCAGCGGCATGGGACCACTGCTATTTAACAGGAAGGGAGGTATTCTGTTAGGTCAGGAAGAGAGCAGACTCTGTGAATTAGGTTGCCAGGGGAGGATGTCTAGGTTCTCTATTGAAGGTTTTGCCCCAATCCATAACATGTGAGCTATCAGCATGACATATGTTATATTTATTTCTTTACTGAAGAATTTAAGAGGTTACATTAGCTTGTAAAGTTTTTCGGATTACTCTGACATATTCTATAGACTTGAACAAAAGCTCTGTACATTTTTTAAGGTAACCCAAACCCCATCCCATTCAAAGATCTTCTTTTAAGTTGTTTACAGACTCGGAGAAAAGCTGAGTTGTATGAAAAATGGTTGCTTAAGGATGTGAAGGAAAGAGTAAAGGGAAATATATTTGACAGTGAGCAGGGTAGGAATTTGAGGCTGGCTGGGTGAATTGACCATAACAAGGAAGTAAGAAAGTGGGAACACAAATTGAAGAATGTGCTCAAGCACATACATGTGACTAAGAGGTAGTGAGGATAGGCAGTATTGACTGTTAAAAGAAATTAGAAGAGCTGGAATAGAAAGATTGAATACAATGACTGAAGAAAAAACAACTTGGGATATTAAATTGGTAATAGAAAGGGAAAAAAGGTTGTAATGGGAAACTGAGGGATTAGAACAGCTATTTCAAAGCATTAACAGTATGGAAGAAAATGGAAAAAAGTTACATGGAAAGAAAGATGACCAAGAGCCAAATGAACCATTTGATGACTATGAAATGGACATATGTAGCCATTGTTCCTGAATCTCATCTGTTCCTCAAATGACTACTACTATTTCTGAAACTCACAGGCTAGAGAATACCACTTCCTAAACGTAGGCATACATCTAGGAATCTGTCAGCACCTTAGCATGATTTTCTGTTCCCTCTCCAATGCTGGAACTCTTGTGCATTAATTTTGTGCAAATTAAAGATTCCCAACCGACAGTACTAGATGATGGCATTCCTATTCTTGCCTTGTTTCCAAAGAAAACTAAGGTCATACGTTTGCATTGTCTGTCTAACATATTTTTAACTAACTGGTCAATGTCTACCAATTTTTTTCAGAGAGGAAGTGGTCTCATTTTGCTAAATATTTTGTGAAGTGCAATGACTGTTCAAGAATACAGATCCCATCATTGATCTGCTGGGAAAAAAAGAAAATGGAGGGAGTCTAGCTGGTGGTATTGTGCTTGGCTACGTAGCTCCTGCTGATCAGTATACACACAGCTCTCTACTGTTGAGTGTGTTTGTTGTTTTTCTGAGCAGGAGGTGGGAAGGAGATAGAGCTGCTGGAATTTCATGGGTGTAACTATGCAGAATTGGAAGCATCACAAGGAAATAGTGAGGATGCTAGATACTGGACAACCTGAAGGCAGGAACAGGAGTCACAGAACACTACAGGTAACAGGAACTAAATGGGAAGAGGACTCCCTGATGAGCATCAACATTCAGTACATTGTTCCCTCCAGCCCATGAATTCTGGAGCCAAGCTTCATTGAATACCTGCGTCACTGAAACCTAAAGCACTTTTTTTCTAACTCCCAAGAAATGCCTCACATATACACTTGAAATTGTACAGTGGAGGAATATGGAGTTAGAAAGCCTCAGAATTAGCCTTTCAGCCCCAATTTGTCCCTTTGTACATTGGGCAGTAGATTCTTAGTGTCATTTCTAAAATATATTTGTGCATCCCAATTACCAAAAGACCTTTGAGACACAGCTTCTGGTTTTGAAAACATTGTTCAGTTTAATTTCAAAATTCTGTATTCTGTCGATAAGCAAAGAAATACCAATAATAAAACTATTAAAAGGTTCCCCGCATGATAACGAATTGTACTTCTCATGTTATACATAAGTGTATTCCTCCCCTGCATGATGGTAAAAATATTTTCATACTGGAATTTAAATATTTCATAGGGTTTCATTATAGAGTGTCTTAGTTAGTCTTTCACTAGATTTTTGTAGGGAACCAAGTTCTTTCTTTGCAGCAGACTAATAATTTTTTACCTAGTTTCTTTAGAAGACAATCAGTGAAATAATTTGCTTCTTTTCATGTGGTTTACAAAGGCCTAAAATACAACATAGCAACAGAGGAGAGTGAATAACAAAAGACAAAAGTCCCTAAATCAGAGAAGTCAATGTAGTTAAATTGTTGACTGCTGTTTTCTTCATTTTGCATGAAATATTGATTTCATACTTAATAAACTGTTTTTCTTGTTCTTAAACTTTGTTTATTTCTTGGCTTCTTGTAAGACTAGGATTACAGCGAATGGGCTGCTTGGCAAAAGTTTTCTCCTGTTTTAGTTTATCTCACAATTCTAGTAACACTTGGTTCTTGGCTAACTGAAAATATGTTTCCCTACAGTTGAGACAAGCATTATGCAAGTTACAGAAAAATCAGCTCTGTGCTCTCCTGCTGTCTTGAAGGTCTGTATGGTATTATTCCCAGGAGCACAGAGTGATTTGTATCAAATTTATTCATTTCAGACCACCACAGAGTGGAATAAATGTTTTTCAACAAAATATACACACTTAATGCTATAATTTCATAGTCTCCTATGTAAACAACAACTGATTTGTTCAAGTATTATTTTGCACTGACTGTGCAGTGGTCATATTAAACATCTTTCCTCACAAATTATATAACTCACATCTGGTGCCTCAACCTTGGGATCTCTGCCATGTACTGCTATATCTGTCATTGCTTTTTTGGCAGAAACTTTTTCTTCTACCAGCTTTCAAACTTCATTGCATACTTTTTACATGTTGTGATAAATATGCACTTTAATTCCTGCCTTGTGCCAAGGTCAGAGACAAACAGTTAACTGTTGCTCTAGCTTTGACAACTCTTTAAAGACTTACTAATACAATTCAGCACCAACAACATTTCTGCCCTTTGCAGGGCATCCATGAAAAATTTTTGGAAAATAAATGAAAAGTTATTTTTTTCCATTAGGAACGTTACTGAATACAGCAGTTTATGTAAATTCTATTTTTAACCCAAGAGATGTGTTTCAATTTCTGAACAGGCCTATATTTAATATAGTCTATGTTATTTGTTCGGGGGATTATAAGTATAGAGTGTTTTAGACCTATATTTACCCTGCCCAATACCAGTGGATCAGATTCTCTTCCACCTCGTATACCTTGTAATCATTTTCCTGTCTGAACCAAATGCAAAGCATTGCTATTCTGATTACGTTATAGGTTCTCTGTGAAAATGTAAAAAGCTGTGTAAGGCACTGGATAATATTATCTACTCTTTTATTCTAAATTATCATCATTTAATTGTTTCATATTTGTTTCTGCTAGAAATATGTCAAAAAATATATTTCTCCATATTTTTTACACATTCTTTTTCAGATAAGTGCTAAATTAGACCTCTCAAGTTCAATAGCTCTTGTGAGTCAATATTAAACATTTACTTAATCTTCAAGATCAGAATCTTGATACTAGTGAACAAGCCATACAGGTAACATTGGAAATTAATACAGAGATTAAAACATGTGAGATGACTTTCAGTCAAAAGCTTTAGGAGATCAATGTCATAGTTGTCAAAATATGCAATGCTTTTTCTGAAGTGTGATGCCAGTTTTGTGTGTCTATGTTTACTAAGGTTTTGCTCTGATAAACCGTACATAACAGAACTTGTCAGATCTGAATATCCAAATGCTATTATTTTGAAATGTTTCCTTTTTAGCTTAGGAAAAAAAAAAATTGTCAGTGGAAGCATTAGAGAAATTTCAGAGTTGAATTTTGGAACTGTCAAAATGAATTATTTTAAAATGAAAAGCTTCTTTTTGACCAATTCAGAAAAGTATGATGACTCAGTTGCATTGTTTTGAACAGCTGTAATATCCTATGCCCCCTTCACTGCTTTATTTCTGAAAAACAGACTAACAGTAAAATTATATCCCGTATAGCTGGAGCAAGCAATCCATCACAAAGCTCAATACCCAGAGTAACCTGTTAGCAACAGGTACAGATAGAATGACAATTCCCACAGGTCATTCAGTAGTTCGGGTAAACAAAAAAGGTGGGTGGAAATAATAAATTTCACTCCAGTCTAATAAACTAAAATGTGTAGAACTGTGTTTCTCTGATCAAAACAAAATACTTCCATTTATCTTCTGAACAGGAAAAACAAAATTGAAGAAACAGGCACTCAACTAAGAAAAAACTAGAAAAAGTCACAAGAGCGAGGAAAAACAGGAACTACTTTTGTTATATGCAATCTTTCCCCTTATGTATGCTAAATAACACTAATGTTTTGAAATTAAAATGGCAATTGTACCATTATTTAGAAGAGAAAACATGTATATCTCAATACACTAAGAAAACTTCGGTAGTGTTATTAAACACTTCTATTACTTTATCATTTAATGATATCCATACACTGCCAACAGACTCAAAACAGCTAAAATGTACAAAACCCAACTTTCCTAAAGAGGTATTGAAGCTTCCATCATCTTTATATCATTCTTATAAGTTTAGATTATAAAAATTATATTGTTATTATTTTGATAACTGGTAAAATATATATTGCAGCAGTATCTATCAATTAAACAAAAAAAGTAGTTTTGTTCTAATAATATGTAATTTAATACACATTTGGAGCTTCAAGTTTAAAGCATTAACAGATTTTTTATTCACTTCCATTTGGAAAACATTGATCATCTTTCCCTACATTTCCTGTCTTGAACTGAGAGAATTCTCTGCTAAAATAAGAAATAGAGTTTGGCAAATGAACCCAGAGGAGGTTGGAGGCTGTAAGACTTCATCCTGAAAAGTTGAAGATATTATTTTCAGTGAACCAAGATTAAGAAAAAAATGTATAGTATTATACTATTGGATAATAGTAGATAAGGTGCGTTTTTTTATTGAAAATCTTGGGATCAGGTTAATGCTCAGCTGGAGAAAAAAACCCCAAAACTTAACTGTTGGAGAAAATCAGTTTTCTTTCCTTACAGTTAAAACAGTAAGGAAAGACACTTTCAGAACATTAAAATGAACAAGGTAGAAAAGCTCATTATTTCTGCAAGGGAAAATCATTCTCTTCCATCTATTAGAATTATTTTCGCGTATGTTGTTTGCTGTAAAAACTCAGTAAAGAATGTATATCCAGTTCATTTAAAATCTAGATAGGAAAATGGTTTCAGAAAAAAAATTCTTGATGTTTATCATAAAACACCAAATAAAATCCTGTAATTTAGTGTCAAAGTAAATATCTTTCATTCATCCAGAAAAAAAACCCTTCTGACACAGTCAGACATCTTCTAGCAAGTGCCCAACTTAGGTATGACTACTTCTCTGTAGTGAGCTGGTATCTGGCAGATACCACTACTCAAGAATACTAATGGCATAGTAAAATTCTGATGTCTAAGAAAAGAACTTCTATTAGGTAATTAGAATCTGGAAAATTATGTTTCATTTTTAGATACTCTAACCTTTTTGCTTAACAGCTTATTAAGAGAATACAGTTGCTATGCCAAAACAGAAAAGAAAGTACTTATTAGAAAAAAACAAAGTTGCCTTTTCTAACACAGAATAGTCTATTTGGAAATAAATAAAGTTTATTTATACTTTTAGAATTACTTCCACTGTCTTTTTTGACTAGAACTCGCTTCATAGTACTAACATGTCAATTTAAATTATTGTTTCAAAATTTTTTACAGAAATCTCTCATTAATGATATTGAGGAAACTAAGCATTCAAAATTAAGGAATGAATTAATGATTTCCATGGGTTTTAGATGAAGCTTTTGTTTGCCACAATTTAAAAAAAAGGACCAGGAAAGTATATAATAATAATAATAATAATTATATTTCTTAATTTAAGGTTTAGGAAATGTTGTCCTCTCGGTCTAAGTAACTATCAACAGTTCTTTGAATCACCATGAAAATTAAATATATCATTTTCTACATAGTGTCACTGCAGACAAATTTTAACTTAGCCCAGACATCTGCATGTAAATTACATTTAGGTGCCAGTGCTAAGTAGACGTAGGAACCTTTGATAAACAAAATGTACCTCTGAGCTTACATAAGTGTAGACTATTGATAAAAAAATCTAGAGCATATACCTAATTCAGTAAAAAAAACCGAAGAGTTGAGATGTTCCTGCAGGCAAGGTGTATGTCCTGGTTTTGGCTGGGATGGAGTTAATTCTCTTCCTAATAGCTGGTATAGTGCTGTGTTTTTGATTTGGGATGAAAATAATATTGATAACATACTGATGTTTTCAGTTGTTTCTAAGTAGTTGTAGCACGTACATTCAGTCAAGGACTTTTCAGCTCCCCATGCCCTGCCAGCGGGGAGATGCACAAGAAGCTGGGAGGGGGCACAGCCAGGACAGCTGACCCAGACTGCCCAAAAGGATATTCCCCATCATATAATGTCATGCTCAGTATATAAACTGAGGTTGGCTGGAGGGGCGGGAATTGCTGCTCGGGGACAGGCTATCAATTTCACCAGCAAGTTCCAAACATAGTGCTGAGAGGATCCAACCAAGTTTAGTTCAGATCCTCATCTGCAGTGATGCAAGAGTCCTAGCTGGCTGTAGGTAACATGTGAGAAAATCATCAACACGTATAAGAACTTTCAAACCATAATGCAAAGATAATATGTATCTTTAGACATATTGTTTTCTTGATAACATGTTTGATGAGCAAAAATAATTTGGCTGCTGTGTTTTTTGTACTGAATAACCAGTAAGTTGCTATAGCTACATATATTAGCTGAAGCATATCTATCCTTTTTAAATATATAAAAACAAAAGAGGTGTGTGGGTGATTTTTTTCTCATATTCTGAATGTATCCATTGTTATGTTCTAATATCCCATCCACTTTTTTTTCCCCACAAATAACCTATAATCATAATAAGCTATAATAACTTAGTACAATTTAGTTTAATTATTTGTAGATGATACAGTCCAAGAACCTGCATTGTCATGGGGCTCTTTGAACAATCTGAACTGAACTCATCCAGAAGAAAAACTGGATTTTTACCAGATTAAAAAATAAAATCTTACCAAACTTACAATATAGTTGCATAAAACAGTAGTAGAAAAGAGGAAAATAACCATTGTTTTGGAATTTGGAAACATTCTTAAGGTACTTACACCACCTGCAGGCTCCAAAAATGAATAAAAGAGAAGGCACTCTTGTGCCTCTATGTTTAAAATTATTTCCTATTATGTTTTCCCTTATACTTATAGTTTCCTTCTTTTGAGTAAAGCTTATTGTTACATATTTTACCTTTATGTATTCCTTTCCATTTTACTTCCCTATATTGTAAAAAAGTTGAATTTAACATAGAATAAGACAGTAGATACTGTAGAATATTCTGATATTTATGCATTCTAACTTTCTACATTTTGTTATTTTAAATTTTTAGATAAGATCTTTAAGCTACAGTTACTTCAACTTTTATTCTGGGAAAAGCAAAAAGGGCATTTCAACAATTCATTTGACTGAGATTTATTTCTTATTTTACCTTGATTTCTATTAAAATATTGATAGATTTTGTTGAAAACCTGTGTGACTTCTGGACAATGCTTTTGGCTTGGTTTTCAGTGTGGCCAAAAATATATCCCAAATTTAACTACTCTTTAAGTCATTGAACTCCTGTCTTTGAAAATTGAGTTTATTTATTTTCCTTTTCTATGGGTTTTCTGAGATCATTATTTGACAAAGGCAAATGTTTTTTTCCAAACAGACCATTTTATGTGTGTATAAACAATTAAAGAGAACATTCACATATCACATGTAGATTGAATACAAATTATATGCACTGAGAATGCCCTGTCCCTGCTTTCCAAAAGTCTCATTTTTCAGAGACATAATAACCTCATTAATTCCAGCTGCTGGAGACATAGAGATAGTCTCTAAAACAGCCAGACTCCAAGCCAGATTTACGTAAAAGTTAATTCCAGATAGGTGATACTGAGGGGTGTGTGTATGTGTATGTAGGGATACAAAAAAGAAATTTGAAAGAAAATGACAAGAAGAATCTAAGGCAATAGGCCTTAGTATTCTACTGAAAACTGAATAAGCTGAAACTTCCATATTATTGCAAGAAAAGCATGTTGTAGAAGCGTGAAGACAATGTAATAAACTGTTCTACCATGAAAGACACACAAAAAGTTACTAGTAGATGGTGAAAAAGTACTGGCACCACATGGTTATTTAAAATTATCCATGCTAGGGATTTCAAAAATAATTCAGGAGTTAGTCTGCTCCTGACATCAAATTACAAATCTGAAGATCCTCAATTTCTTTTGTGTAAACCCTAGGTTCCTTCTGCCACTCCTGGTAAAGGGATGAGATGAAACAACACTTCAAACAAGTGAAAGTGGTCATCATGGCTGCAAAGAAGTGTAGCAGAACCATCAGTGTGGATTTCATGAGTTATTTGTCAAAAACAGGATAATTCTTAGGGTATTTTTAAACTATAATTATTAACTTCTGAAATATTTATGTCCAGTGCACCCTCACTGGGAAATAACCATTTACAGCATTCATATGAAATAGTGGCCAACAGATTGATAAATGAAGATTTCCTGTTATTTCAGGAGTTCTAAAGTTATTTCATTATTTCAGGACTTCTAAAGTTGCATGCATCAAACAAAGCAATATTTCATAAACTGTCTATCTGGGCATGTCTGGAGAGCGCAAAAAATTGTGTTTCCCACATCTATTTGCAGGGCTAATATTCTTTGAGTTTGGACTTCTTCCAGAGTTTGCTTTTTATTTTCTAAAAATAACTATGGTACTGTCCTATTCAGCCTCATTTATGTCACCCTGGTTTGAGCAACGTATGTGGCTGGTGAAGTGATTCGAACGGTGTTGTATAATTCCAGAAGTTGGAAGTCTGTAACAGTAGATAATAAAAATCATATTTTCTAATTTAAATATTCTTTTTATTTATTTAACTGATCCAGTTTTTCATTTTGGATTATTTAACTCAGCCTGTAAGTAGGCTTACCACAGGCTAGAGAAGAGCATTTAATCTTGCAGTCAGCAAATCGCTGTTCAAAACACATAGATTACTTCTGCTGCAAATTCATAGAAATTCAGTCTCCTTAGAGGCAAATGAAAGCAGTCAGAATTTTTTTATATGCCTGATAAACAGGTGTATAAAAACAGGTATTGGGTCATTGGGCTACACCTGGACCCAAACTGTTTCTGTCTGCTTTGTGCATAGATTACATTGTTTATATTACTTGAAGTCACCTACAGCAATACAGTAAAAGGATCAGATTCACGTTAATATGCAAATTAGCCCACACCCATAATATTCTATCTTTCCATATATTTCTTTGGTGTTGAAACAGAATCAGTTAATTCAGAAGCCAGTTTAATTCTATATATAATTCCATCTATATTTCCCAGGATCGTGTTAAATTAGAGCATTTTTCTGCACTACTATTTTCAGAAGTATGTGAGCATGGTTTTAGATGATAGCCACAAGCTAATGGATATTACCTTTTGTGTGCCAAGTGTTCCATGACTTCTGAATAACAAAAAAAGGATTTACTTTCTGCCTAGAAAGTCAACTGACTAAATATAATCATTATAATGTAATGAAAATATCCTAAAATACTCTGACCCTGTTGAATTTGGAATCTGTTTTTTTTAAATCTAGTATAAGTGAACGTTAAAGCAGTAGCCACTGTAAAAATACAAGATGCAGTTTAAGTATTTTGCATGAAACCAGACATGAAATGTTTCTTCTGCTTCATACAATTAAGGATGCATGACAGTCTAAATAAATCTTTCCATCAATTCAATGAAAAAAACAAAGGATTATTCTTTATATCATCATAAATAACACTGCACAGATCCAATAAATGACAACCATAGGTCACAGAGCAGGGATGGACAGTAGGCTTTTTTTACCAGTTCTGGGGCATGTCCTTCCTACTTGAACATACTCGAACCATCTTTCCCTATCGAAACACAAATTGAGCTTCCCTCCCGCTCCCCACCACCCTGAAGATTCAGAGATATCGTTGCTACTAGCTTTTGGCAAAAAGCCAATACAGTGTATTCCAACATTGCTTTTATTTTGTGAGGGAGCTCTACTGTAATACAGAGAACTAAACGAATGATGGAATCTTTTCTTTGGGCTCTGGAAAGCTCTTCACACACTAAAACTATCCCCACATTAAGGGCTTCCACTTCATAGCAATTGCTCCATTAGTCCAGTTAGGAGGTCGGTTGGGAGTGTTAAAACTATATTGTGCTACCTGAGTAGCCTGCAGGGCATGATGCACGTCTCCCATTCACACAGTTCAGAGAACAGTCTACCCGACAGTAGACAGGTCAGCCGCAGTGATGAATTCTAATCGGAAGTCAAGGAGACGGTAAATATTTCTGATACTCATTTCTAATACGCATACTTCAGAGGGAACTCTGAAGTTCCTTCTTCAGAGAGAGCTGCTTTTATTGCGGAGTCTTACATAACTGAAAGCTAAAGATAACACATCTTTCTAAAACTCAGTATTTGCTTGCACACTAAAAAGAATTTGGAAGCGTTTGTGTAGCATTGCCCCCTGGTGAACTTTTTTGGTAGTATTTCTATTTCAAAACTGTTACAACGCATTTTTACCTCTGTTATTGTTGTATTGCATTCTTCTTGATGACTAAACATAATTCCTTTAATAATAATAAACCTGTATGCATTTAAAGGTAAAATACTCAGATTCCATTGAATAGGAAAAGCTAGAATATTCCAAAGTTATTTCATATTAATCTCATCAGTGAGGTTTCCAGGGCAGATTGGCAATAGCCCAGTGTTCCAAACACACAATCACTTTCATACTTAAAGTAAAACGAGTAAAAAAAAATTAAACTGACCCATATTTTTATATATCACTATTGGACATGGCATAAAACTTAGCACCTCATTTACCAGACTACAATAAAATAAAAGAATAAATAGTTCTATTGAAGAAAACATAATTAAATAGAATACTCTGTAAAATATAAGCTGAATATTGGCAGGACATGAAACACTGCATCTGTAATTCTGCATACAACAGTTAAGGTCATTTTAATGGCTTGGGGGAGGATTATGCATTGCAATAGGAATTACTCTGAATTCCATTCACTGCCTATGAAAGATTACCGCTAGGCTTTTGGTGACATGGACTCCATCAGAAACATTATGTAAAGGGACAGGTATTTCAGAAGTGTTAGAAGCCCAGTATTTGGTCACCTGCATTTTCAAAGAATTTCCCAGGGTAGAAAGTATCAGTCTCTTCAGGTGCTTAAATGTGATCTCTTTTCTGTAAGTAATCTTGTCCCAGGGTAACTGCTAAATATTCTGAACTATCCCTTCCCCTATACTTATGTGAAATCTATAGATCACTTGCCTGGTTAATGACAAACTCTCAGTCTTCATGAAAATGAGTAACTGTAGTCACCTGTCACAACAGGAAACAACAATGTGATTTTACATATAAATGTGTGCATGTGTGTGTATATATATATGAAGCAATTACACCAAATTTGTTTGAAAGTAAAACAAGTTTTTCATTAGATTACATTCATTTTTTCCTCCATTTTAAAATATTATTTTGCTTTTTACCTAAAAATGGAAGCTATTGTTAAAAGTCATTTGGCACCCAGGTGGCAGTACTGTCATAGAGGAGGCAGAGCCTGCATCACGAAGACCTTGCTTTAGACTCAGTTCCTGAGTGGGCATCATGCCAGTCTAACAGATGGGCATCAGTAATGGCAGCAATGTGCCCTTGCATGTGCCTCTGCATCTACTGCATTTGCCTAGGGAAAGGCTTTCATCCAAGATTGTCCAAACAGCTGTTCATTCTGAGTTTCTATCTGTATTGTTAAGAAGAGATGTCAACACTAATCCATTTTTAAGCTAGATTAATTATTTTCAAAAAGAAAAGTAAAGCAGCTTTTTGGCTGGTAGAGTGTGAGCAGAGAAAAGTCAGTATCTTTACACAAGCACATCAACTTCATAAGGCTCTCAGCTCCAGCTTTCAAGTGAAAGAAAAACTGAAAAGCCATTGTTACCCAGGATAAAATAAGGGAGTAAAGAAATATCATCATGAAGAAACCCAAGTACGGATGAGACCTAGTTTGGCATGATACTCCAGCTGGATGCCAGTACATTTTTGTTTCTGTGACCAAGTGGTGGCTACTTGGACAACCACTATTCCATATAACAGTTCTCAGAGGGGTCGTGCTCCCCTTCTAGTCTCACTTTCTGGTGGTTTCTTTGTTATATCCTTTTCCTAAATATGCCACAATGTGATGGGTGAAGAGCAAAAAGACGAGGCATTAAACAGACAGTGACAAACTGTTATGTGCCTGACAGTGCTGTACCAAGCCTAATCCAAACTCCAGTGCAGCGATTGGAAGAAAATGAATAAATTGATAGAAAGTTTTTTGGTACTCCAGAATCTGCTTTCTATGTCCTTTCTCTTTGGCACTAAATCAGGACCTGCTGTCCCACTGTGGAAGACTAAGAGGCCAGAGCTTTTCCCATTGACTGTTTATTTAACTGAAATCCCATATGATGAAAAACATACAAATGTGATGCTGGTCTGTGAGCTTTCCAAATATTGGGACTTTCAGACTACCAGTTCCTGCAGTTAGGAAGTTGACAAATTACAGCCTTGAAGTTACTGACGTTGTATCACCACTTTATTGGTAACAAAAGCTATAAGGACTGCTGGTTCAGCAGCTCTAAAAAGGTTGGCTGAATGCATGGATATATGTAGTATCCAGCAATTGCTACATTATCTTTCCTAAATCTTTGGGTTGACAAGAAAATGTAGGCTTCTATGGCTGATTTCAGCACACTTAGCCTGTAGGGTTGATATGAAAATGTTGGTTTCTGAAAATTACTGGGGTTACCCTTGGGAATGCAGGGCCTGTATAAAAGCCCTGTCCAGTTATGTGGACCTCATTTGTGATCATGTATGTTGATTCCTTCTAAAACAGATTGATTAGATACTAGAAAAGGTGACAACATCACCGAATTTCTAGAAATCCAATGCAGAATTTCTCTGTACCTCAGTAACAATTTTCCTCCTAATTTGTATATATTGCCTTCCCAGCTATTTTTATTCCCTGTGTTGAACCTGTGTTCTTTGCATTTGCAAACTAAACCTGATATGCACCAAAAGGACCTATTTAGTTATTTTTCAAAGATGGATTGAAAAAAAGAGGAGTATTTCAGTCAGAAGACATCCTTCTAGGTCAGGCTCCGTTTCAATCCTTTCCTTCAAATGATAACCTTTCAGGGGGGTATTATACAATCTACGCTAAGAAGCAAAATGAAACGCAGCAGAAAAGTGATCGTTTTTTTCATTTTTAAAACACCAACTCTTTGGGGAAATGAAGATTTTATTCTTATCTTTTATAGCAGCTGCATTTCCTTTGCATGCTGCTGACAGTTTGTTAGCCACCAGTTGGAAGATACAGGTTCCATTCTGACCCAGTGCAATGGAAAGTTATTTTAGTTTAATAGCCCACCAACAGCTCTTACAATAAGCATTTAAATAAACAAAAAAAAATTTTTGAGGTGTTTTACTAAATAAGTTTATGCTACTAGGCAGGAGCTTTTCAGGTAAAGCAGGAAATACTTCCATGTTCCCTTTATATCAATGTGAAATCGTTTTCTTTGTTGAACACTTGAATTCTGATCTATGATATAATCACATCACAAAGTTCGATGTCATTAAACAGTGACCTCAGGGAATCTAACGGACTTCTAGAAAATATCCATCAATAAGTACATAAAAGACATGTTCCCTTCCCATTGAATTAATTCACATGGCCTTCACTGAATTTCCATATGATCGCATCACATTCCAGTTTGGATTAAAAAAAAAGGTTCTTCACATGACATTATTGCTTTAAAGAATCTTTTAATGTGTGTAGAAACAACCGAAGTTGTTGCTGGAAAACATTTCAGAAAACGACTGTATTGCTTTCTGCATGATACCAAAACTGTCTTTGCCATCTATTTTTTTAATGTTCCTTGAAAACTCATTTAAAGCATTTACAAATAAACTTTCCAAAACAAAACCTAGGGTATCAATGCAGTTTTTTGTTCTATTGTGAAAGCCACAGCAATTACAGATTACTCTGGTAGAACCTTGGCTCCTATCTCCCTAATTTTCTAAAGGCAACATTTTCTATTGTAACTCATTATTATTTATTTCCTTGACAATCTTTCTCATCTAGCCTTCAAGGCACAAATGACTATGGACTTGGCAGCCCTAAAACATTTCTCATTAAAAAAGTCCATAGAACATTTTGTTAGTACTCTCTGTATTGGTGTCAACAGTGAGGGAAAAAAGGCAGCAGGAAGAACTTACTACTCTTCTCCTGCTGCTTGAGGAAAGGAAGTGTATATGTATCTCTATATACACCTGCAAATATTGCTATATATGTATACACTACAAAATATTCTGTGGTGTTATTTAGGCAGCATAGTGCTGAGACATTGGTCCCCAAATCTCTGCTCCTTCTTTTCCCCTAGCATGGCAGTGAGATTTTTCACTCTGCTGAAATTTCTTCCTGCATTTAAATGGTGTTACTTCTATTAAAGCAGAGTTATGTTTGGTCCTCTAAATTACACTCAGCTTGACTAAAAAACAAGCGAATGAAGTCATTCTGACTACTTCAACAAGTCTTTGAAGTGTTTTTCATGCCAAGAGAAACTTGTGACTGTAAGTACGGCATTATGTCTTATGTATTTGTTCATGCACAAGTACAAGCACGTACATTTATCCAGTCTTCTGTATGGACTATTCTGCACTCCTACCGCACAATTTTATTTTAGTTCCCAAAATGAAACCACTATGATCAAGAACCCTTGGGAAAAAAAAGTGGTATATAGGTATAAGAAATTCAAAGTTTACTGAAAGGGCAAAGAACTGTCATACATAGATTGTTTTTCTTCCAATATTATTGTAGTTAGTCATTACTTTCATGTCTAATAAATACAAAACAATCCTGCTTCTCATGAGATGCACAAGGTGATTTTTATAAATTACAGAATTCAGCACTTTTTTTACTTCACTTTTCGACTTTTCCTAAAAAGGTATTAGGGAAACATAAAATACAAAGTATTTTCTCAATCGAATAATGTCAATAATATGAATTTCACAACAAACATTTGTAATGACCTTTGTTTCAAAGTTAGCCACGTGTCACGTTAGGTGTGTTGACAAAAAAGGCAATTTTTAGGCTCCATCCAGATAATGGCATGATTCTAGAGGTTATTACTCTTAATGTCAAATTTCAAATTGATGTTTATTAAGGTGAATTTTAAAAAAATACAGTAATTTTTTTCCCTGTATTCCTTTGGCTTTCATAGTAAGAAAGAATTTTAACAATTGATTTCAACTGCTCTTGGGGGCTACTTAGCGTCTACTCAGAGACACTGATAATAACTGCTGTAAACATTCAATTTACAGCATTTATTTTCCTTGGGTTCTCTTCTCAGTTGTGTGTACTACTAAATATTATATTCTGATGACAGAGAAAAGAGGTGTAATATAGCATTCACACATTCCTTTCACGAAATAGAAATTCTGAAAGTTTACCAAACTGACATTCTAATCACCATAGTCAGATGATAATGGAAGTGCATTTCACTCATTGCTTTTAAAAACGTTTTACTTAGGGGCTATTGAAGATATATGTTCATCACTGACTGAAAAGGATTACAATATGGTGCAGTCCAAAATGTAATTCAAAATTCTTTAACAGTGTTTTTAGCTTGATGGTCAGAAAGTCAACTGGAATTTGACTGAAGTTTCTGTTTTGAATCAGTTTAGTAGAGCTCATCTGAATTCTTGCACCTGTCTTGTTAGGGGATCATTCTTTCCATTTGACCAGAAATCCCATATTCTGATCAACACAAACCACTGCTGAAACTAACTAAAAAGTTGTTGTTTTTTTACAAGTTGCCATTTTCCAAGTTAAGAATCTTCCACACAGTTCTAGTTTCCAATTCTCTTTTATTTCCCTGCTTTTTTAACATTTTGTTAGTCGCTTGCAGAGAAATACTACTAGAGTTTTTTGTAGTGTTTAAAAAAACATTTATTTATGTTGCTCAGACCTTGAAGTAGTTTTATTTCATGTCTACACTACTTAAAAAATAGAATTAGCTATCTATGAAAATATCTACCTACAGTTTGTAAAGCAATGTAAGCGCCACAAAATATTATCCATGGAAATCTATAAAAGACATTACTTCCCCTGTGAAATATGCAAAATTCTTCTTAAAAATCAACAGCAAATTATAAGTGAACAAGACAATGGTCTATTGTAGTGCAGGAGGCATGCATTCACCTTCTCTTAAACCTCTTGTCTGATCTAAAAAAATTCCTATCAGTATTAGGAAGGGATTTGATTTTGGATCAGTTTTAGAGTTCTTACCTGAGACCAATCTTTGTTATGCCAAACTTGTATAAAAAAAAATTCTAACTGTTGCTGAAATCATGACCAAATGAACTCTTCACTATGTATATGACAAATCAAATTCTGCCTTTCTATTTAACCAGTGTAGACAATTATTTTCACTAGTATTCAAGCCTGGATATGCCCTTCATCCCAGGTCTCTAGCTACACCCAAATGTCTATGTAAGGTTTCAATGTCTCATCTTTTACAACAATGTACAAATCTAGCTATATTTGTCTGTATAGATGACCAAGACCTTTCTCCAGACCTTACTTTGATAATTAAAAACTTCTCCCAATGCTTTTATGACAGTATGTTGCATCCAGAAGTTTATCCTAGAATAGTTTCCTAACAACATCACATATGTGCTCCATGAACCAGAAATGCAGAAAAAAGACAAATGCTGGGCTTTCCTTATGTTCCTTGATTTTTAAAAAACATTCTGCCTTCCTTATTCCTTGATTTTAATATAATTTTCAGCATCTTTTATGGCACATTTAGCACTGATGTATGTGTGCATGCATGTGTACAACTGCCTGCATATGTAAGGTACAATATATAAGGCACAATATTATCTTGCTTGACAGAACTCATATAGAAATTTAGGATTAAGTTACATAATTTATGAGTGGAACATCTGACAGATTACACCCCCCACATCCCCCCCCCCCCCAGTCTTATGCTATTTATGCAAAAAAGACTTCTGGTCATCATAAAGTTAATTCATGAGTCCATAGCAGTCAGTGCTTGGGTTTCTAAACATCATCCTGATGACACTAAACAACTGTAATGATGGGAATCAGAGTGTAGTATGTACATGAAAGGAACAAATTACTACGAATGGGGACTAGATCTGCAAGATTTGGATACTGGTCCACATTACAGTTTTCAAAGATCTTGGATTTAACATAGCATGAGTATATAGCAGTACAGATAGGTAGGAAATTGGCAGAAAAATTTGGATTCCTCCCTGAAACCCACATTTCCTCACCATTTATGCTTTGTGTAGCATTTTGCTTCATTTTCACAAAAATTCAAATTAAAAACCCTAAATATTGTACTGAATGTACCTTTTGCCCAAAACAACTGCAACCAATATTCAGAAGGAACGTTTTAGACATCTTACTCCTTCTTCACTTATAAAAGACCTCCCTATAATAGTCTGCGTCTGCCTTTTGCTACAGTGAAAAATATTTTCTGCTACAAGCTGTTTAATGCTGATGCCTGGAAGGATGTACCCATATCTCAAAATATATGGTGAATGCTGGCATACAAATTGCTCTTCAGCTGTTATGAATTTCTCTTTCTTGTAGTATTGATTTCCCAGGGGAAAAAAAGACCACTTTTAAACATGCTGGGTATTATACAGCAGGGAGGTAGCATATTCCCTTTATTTCTGTTGTCACTGCCCCAGTTTCACTTAACAAATTGCTCAAACAGATTCATTCACTTAAGATTTCATATATGAGCCCCAGATGTTTTTTTTCGCCAAGAGCTGACTCTGAGGACCATGAAGTAATGACAATAATAGCTAACACCTTTTATCTTTATGAGGATTATAGTTATTTCCTCTATTTGTTTTGGATAGTTTGCTTTTCACAAGAGAAAAGAACTCTGGAACACAAAAGCCCTTCTCAATTTCTGGAAGAAGACTTGTGTATGCTTTTTCCTTTGCACTCCCCCACGACATACAGATATTCTGGCTTCCGTTAAAAATTAGAGCATATGGATTCTAAAGATGTAGGGTGATCCAGTCAGGTACCTGATATGATACAGCAATCAGGGGGAAAAGGACTCCTGCATGCAGTGCAAGTGTTCCTGCCTGGCACATGAGGCACAGACAGAGAGGCTCCCCCCAAGCAAAAATGAGGAATGCCTGGATGCATGTGTTCAGATTGCCAACGACATGCCCAGTGTGTCCAAATTTATAAATGATCTGAAGCAAACCATGTGTTTTATAGCTTTTCCAGGGCTGCAATCCTTTTCAGCCAGATTATTTCTAACTTTCCATTTAGTGACAACTACTCTTTCTTCATTCATTTATTTAAATCAGAACACAAAAATGAAAATTTATCCACTTCCAATACCTTTTCTGATAAGGTCCATATGGTCTCTGAAAATAAACAGCAATTTCTTGATAATTTCCATTCCATAGCCATGTAAATCCACTGACGGCAGCTAGAAGAAAAGAGAATATGTGTAGTTTTAGAGACATTTAGATTATGATACAAATACTTAACATTTTTAACTCAAAGGATTAATTGCAAATATTTATTTACCAACTATTATTTGTAAGTGATCACTATAAAGATATGGACAGGGTATTTGGATAATCTGGATTTTAATCAGAACTGCTTTGTCTGCACTACCTGGGTACTTTATGTGGCTCCATGGATTTGCCTTAATGCAAAGAGCACTTGAAGTTGTAAAAGTAAAGTTTGTGAAAAAGAAAATAGGAAATTTCTTTCTTGTATGCTTTTTCTTCTTTTTCAGAAAAGTAGGCTCTTTCTGTCTCAGATAATCTTTACAGAGCTTCTAAGATGATGCACACAATAATTTCTGTAAGGGCTGTAAATTATATCTAAAGCGCTACTGCACTATTCCTTAGTATCTGAATTTAAATGAGGGCTTCACCCTGCTTGTATGCTCATTTACTCTTCAGCTGAACAGATTATTTTGTTTGTTCTCAATTAGTTTTCACACTGTAGAGCTCAAACCTTAGAAGTCTCCATCTCTCTCTTCTGGTTGTGATTACTGACAATGTAGCATATATTTGGCTCTTCTACTTTCAAGAAAATATTTACAATGCTTAATTTTATATCCATAGGCTATAGCTTATTGCACATTATGCCCAATCACATGGTCAGTGATTTTCTAACAATAACAACAACTTCATACCTAGTTGAGATGCCTTGTGCTTTACTAGGCACAGTCAACTGTATTATTTCTGCCAAGAAAATCCAAAAAGGTCTTCAAGGCTTTTCATCTCCAGTGGTTCATAAAACCAATGTTAAATATTAGTTTTGAGAACTTATGACTACCTTTCCAAAAGATCAATCCTTCCCTTTTATTTCTTGTTATATGCGTGTGATTATATCGCATTATGATAAATCATTGCTAGAAATTGAAGAGCAATTGAAATTATGTATTTGGTATGCTTTTCAGGAAATGCATGAGAGCTAACCTAATTCTGGATTTCCCTGGAATAATTCTCTTTTTGGTAATCTTGCCTGAGAAAAACATGACAGCATGGACATTTACCCAGGATGTCCAGCAGTCCAGATGGTATAGCATTACAGTATATCAAGAAATACCAGAGAAGTTTTCAATGCATCTGCAGACAAGCTGACTGGCCCAAATCATGGGCCTTTTGCATCTTGGATTTCTTCAACCTGACATATGCAGTAAGTCCCATGGGCATGGTACAAGGTACTGAAAATGCTCAGATCACAGACATCCAAACCACAAACGTTTTGCAGAACCTCTGCTGAGTTGATGGTTTGTAGATGACTTCTGATTCACTCACATAACTCAGATGCACTACACAGGATTTGTCTCCCTGAAGCATAGACGACAGCACGGACAACAACTCTATTAGACAACCACAACTTGGTCTGTGTTCCATGGAGGGAAACAGGTACTTTTGGGGTGTGATTCGCCTAACCAAATACATTTGCCAACTATATATATTTCACATGAGATGAAGTGGACTTCAGATTATGTTGACTATATTGACTAGCAGTCATTGACTATGAAAAGAATTTCACATGACAGGTTAAGTAGTGAACACATAAATGTCAGTGGAGATTAACTTTGCTTTAAGATTAACTTAATTTGATTTTATTTGTGTGATGCAGAACATTGTCTAACACAATAAAGATAATGCAGTTAAGTAAAACTTGCAAATTAGAAGCATGTGATGTTTAGTATATAACATATATGTTGCGAATGTGAAGTATACTGGTGTTTATTTTGCGAAGATTAAGTAAACTTGAAAATCTAGAATAGTTTTGGAATTATCAGTATTTACTATGTATCTTATGTATCTAGAAATAATTGCATGCTATTTCATATAATGTAGCTCATTTCCCTGATTTCATGTGATGAAAAACATTCAAATGCTCAACTTAAAAGATCCCATGCACTATCAGTACTCTTTTATACATGTAGCTTTTTCCATTTCAATCTCCACAACTAGATTTGGTTCTGATATTTTTACTCCAAAAGCACTCTAAATGGTTTCTTTGTGGGAAACTGTACACTCAGAATTCACAAATTATCTACATGGATGTAGGTATTCTGTTTAGTTAATTCTACATTTTTTACACTTAGCTATTTCTGCTATTTCTTCTGTATACAAGTAAGGTTTTTACAACTCAAAAGGCAACATCTTTAATCCCAGTATATCAACCAAATTGATCAAAATAAATTAAAAAAAGTAAACCTGAGCAAAGTTACAGTGATTTAGAAGTTTGTCTGGAATGCTAATTAATTATCTTCTTTCATTGTGCTTGCTTGAACTGATAATTTTTGCAATGGAATATTTGTAATTTTCAGGTTATTTTATATATATATTTACTTATATATATGAAATTACCTAGTTTCTCAAAAAAAGCTTTAAATATGCAGCTTTTGTCTATAGGAAGAGTTTAACAGAAAAATGTTTACTGGTTATGGAAGTGGAGTATGTTCTTTTTTTTTTTTTTCTTAATCAGCCTCTATTGTTGGTTGATTATCCAGGATAGATTTTAATAAATATTTCTAGTATTAAACTCTGCACTTCCCCTTTGTTACTCTATTGAGAATTCAACAGTAAAAAACCCCACACTGAATTAAATAAAACAATCAAAAGAATTATGTCTATAGTAGATCAGAATGGATATGTCAATCTGTCAAGACTGTATAATTTTAAAAGCATCCCAATTTGTTTACTAAAAAGTGTATTAAGAGTAGATTCTGCTTTTGTTCTATTGCCAGTCCACTATAGCTTTGAAATTTCTCTTCGTTCTCTTTATCAATAATCTACAATTTCTAACAGATTTTTTGCACTAACACCATTTCATGTTAATGTTCTTTCAATAACGCTTGTGTCAGTGAGAGACACTAAACAGCTCAGAAATTATACCACAGGAGTTAAAGCCATATGAAATGGGCTTTCTGGACCAATTTTCATTTTCATTAAGCAGAAATCACATCACTTTCCAAGTTGCTGAAAGGAAAGGATGTACAGAAATTGATCTGGCATCAGTTACATGTGTTTTGGATTTGGAATATTTACATAACTTTAGAAAAAATAATTTAAAACCTTATTTTTTGTTATAAATTAATTTCTTCTGTTAATAATATTCTACTTCAGTCACTTCTATTGAGCTCTACCTGGCTTTGAATATACAGACTTCCAACTTCCTTTGTCAATTATAAATCCCTTTTTCTTTATCTCAGCAAACAGCTATTTTATTAGTGATTTTTTTAAAGTCTGCTGAAATAATAGATCCCAAAACTTGGCATTTACTAAAAATGTTGAGAAATATAAGGGCAAGAGAAGAGAGGTTGTTTTGATAATCTGTCATCATATAAAAACATAGATATATATGTTCATCTTACAGAAAATACAGTATGCTGAAAAGCAAACTAAGCTCAGAAATGGACACATTAACTTGTACCATCATTTCTAAGACACTGCATCAAACTCTTTACTTGTTTATTCAGTACTAATTTTGTTGCACAACATCCTATTTTGTTGCACAATGCAGCTTCTAAAAATATGAAAAAGCACAAAGATGTGATTAACTGTTGGACACCATGAATAAATAACAAAGTAAATACTGCATAAACAATCTTGTGCTAATATTCAGGCACTTTTGCATATCTGATATGTTTTAGTCATTCAGACTCATTACCCCACTACAAAATACCAGCTGTGACATTGTAAAGGGTTTTTTAGCATGTTAGATTTCTTTAATCACATTCTGGAAATATTTGACTTGTCTGGTTTTGCCTGCTTAAACTTCCACTTTTGCGGATTTTGGACAGATGAATCCAGAAAAGCTGTGCCAGGACTTATGGCAAAAGATAGGTCTGAGTGCTACATTCAGTGGGCACTTGTTAGAGCAAACCCTAAGCTGTTCTAACCTGGAACAAGAAATCAGAGCCTGAACTAGATCCTGGCTAACTTCTCACATGGCTCCAACCTGCAAAAAAAATCTGGTCTGTTTACGCACACAGAGCACAATGGTTTGTATTCTAAGGAGGAACTAGATATTGTTGTGCCTGATGCATGATGAACTGTAAAAGAAAAGAGACAGAAAACTTATTGGAATGCCTTTGCAAGGAATTAAATTATCATATGTTGCATTGTCAATACAGCCAAGAAACAGAACTACCTAAAATACGAGGAGTAGATCCATATAATAATAAATGCAAACAAAAAAAAGTTTAGGGAGAGCTAATTCATAGGGATTTTCCTGACTGAATTAAGCTACTTGAAATAAAACACCAGCAATCTTGCAGTGAACAGAACAAGTGCATTTTTTTTGTCATTTGGTTTTGATACATCAGCCAGCCAATTCAACTTGCTGTCATTCCAAAACAAATGAAAGTGGGCAGCCAAATCACCCACACTTGCTCTAACTCTGAAACAAATGACAGATTTAATTAGGTTATTTTTCTATAAAGAAAATTGTAATCAAAATGTTGGAATATTTTCACTGACTAGATACAGATAACTGGAGAGTGTTTGCAAAAATTGAAACTTATGGCATATGTCACAAAACAGTATTAAGGCACCACCTTCATGTAACAGGAAGAGATTTGCTTGTCATTTCTGTACAGTGGAACACTTGCTACTCTGCAACACTCACCACTCCTGTCTGCCCACTGCCATACCCTGCAGTGATGGTATTGCCAGTCATCACATCTCTATGTTAATTAATCTTTAATGTAAGTCAATATGCGTGAAGACTGTGCTCAAGAAGCAATCCTCATACCATCACCACTGTGACTCAAAAGCACGTAACTGATTATTAAAAATAAATAAAATCTTCTAATGAAAAGTTCTGTATTTCCAGCTGCTTTGAAAAACTTCATGGAGGTCCAGTATTTCATGGCTTGGATTGGAATAAGAAACTTTTAACAGCGAATTTTTTTTAACTGTACCTCTGTTTGTTTTGGAATGGATTAAAACATCAGTTTTAAAAGGGGACAAGTAGATTTTACAAAGCTACTTCTGATCATTGTGTGTTTTATGTTCTGCCAAATGACTGCCATACACATGGAAGAATGAAAAAGCTTCCTTCTTCAGCAAGATAATGAAAAAACTTCCCTATCCAGTAAGCCATTTTCTTTAACATGTCATTTTAAGGTGAGAACAAGGTTAATCCTACATTCTGCCAGGCAGCTGAAATTTTCACCACATGTCTTTGTGTTTCATCCTTACTAAACTACGAAGAATTACTGAGTATGGAACCCTCATTAACTACAGTTTTTCTTTGTATCCAGAAGAAAGACTAAACATTTCATTGAGATAATTTGATGGGAAAATTTAGGATATTATCATACATTGCACTGAATGACTTGTCTGTGGATATTTCTAATCTCCAAATAAAGATATTTGGTATTCAGTATTGGTGATCTAAGATTCTCAGAAAAATCATGCCCATACATCTAGATTTTTTAAGCACATCCATATTTAAATCTGAATCTGAAATATGGATCTGTTTCTAATTTAAAATATTTTCTACTTTTTTTACATTTTTCTGAATAAATAAGCTAGCTTTCCACATGAATATTACCCTTTTTTGGAGAGCTTTCTAGACTTCTATATCTGCCTTAATAGCATATCATCATGAAACCTATCAACCATATGCTCTGGCTTGCACATTGTACATGTTTTAAATGCTAATCCTGAAAGTCATCAGGTGGTTCATCCTGAACGGATACAACATTACATTCTGGAGAATAAAGTTCTAATTAAATAAAAAAAAAAAGGTTTATTTTTTTATGTACATAACAGCCATTATATACATTTTATAGAGATCTTGACTGGAAAGAAATCTTAGATTATCATAAATGGGAAAAGCACTGTCAACCTTTCTGTTTTTACTTAGACATCCTCCTGAAATATTCTACCGATTAAGAACAACTGGAGGACACAATCACAACAGTGTCATCGTGGGCAGAAGCTGGCCATTTTGGTCAAAGTGAGCCTCCAATACCACAGTAAGCATAAGGAAAATAAGTTCTGAATAAGAAACATCTTATACAATTTTATAAACCCTATCTGGGGCATTCAGTTGAACTTTAGTTCTAGAACTCTGATTTCTGTGAGTCAATTCTGTACAGATCTGCTGTAATACCAAGGCATTCCCAAATATTGTAGCAACATTGGCAGTCAATTCAATTCCTACATTCCCCACGAAATCTCAATTAGGAACAAAAACAGTGTTGGTACTCTCGCTTAAGGTAGGATTAAGAAAAGAAGAGCAATACAGCTACCTCTTCAAATCTAGAAATAAGACAATTTGCAGTAGAAATTAATATTAGCCTTTTTGCCCTAATAGAATCTTATGCTTCTGTTAAGAACAGGTTGATTACAAGCTGAAGAGTTCAAGATATATGTAATGCTAAGAGAAATGGACTTTTCTTTGCTGTTTTTATATTTACTAATAGGAAGTCTATTTCAAAACTTCACGGTTTTCAAAGGTTTTTAAAGCTATGAATATTTTTAAAGCTCCAAATCCCAAAGTTAGTCATATCATTCCTTCAGTGTCAAATTATGCCTTAACATTTTACTGTAATTTTATTTTATTTCAGTGGATATGAATTCTGCACATGAATGACAGAAGTTGGGACTGAACCCACCAAACCACTTAAAACTATATTAACTTTTAAGCATTAGCTCTTCTGACTTCAAAGGTCTAATCAATATCTAAAATGTTAAACTACTTTAAATCAGACTGGCACTTAGTGACTAGAAAAAATGCATTCAAAATTAACATGTAAAATATTTAGTTGTATCTGGTTCTTTTTTAAAGCACACACTAAAAATAATCACATACTCATTGCTTCCAATGAATGTGTACACACACGTGTATACCTATTCCTCTAGCATGGGTCAAAGGCATAACAGGGATGAAACCATTCTGCAGTTTCTAGACATGATGGCAACTTGCTGACATTCAGCTGAATACCTCTATGAAATATCAGAGAACTTACTGCTGATTCAGTGTACGCCTCTCTATACTAAATATGGTATGATACTCTGTTAGCATAAATATATGCCTTTCTGTTTAAATTATTAAAGTCATGCTGATATATTTTTATTATGCATTACAATTTTGAATGAAAACTACAGCTTCATTTTAAGCAAAATTTTAACATAGAGCTACTTAGGAGACACTAGCATGCAGTGAGGCAAACCTGATGTAAACCATACTGTGTGTAGGTAAAAAGGTGCCTCTCTGGGCTTTGGTTTCAGCTGTATCTTCTGAATGTCACTGGCATAAAGCCAAATACATCACTGTGTTAGCAAATAGTACAGCACTTTCTTCCTCCTTTTAAAAGGACAAATGCTTTTGGTAAAGAAAAATACATGGGACTTGATACTGTTGCCCACATAGATCTATCTTGTGCCACCTGAAATGCCCTAGGATATCTGAGACACCACTGCTGCACTGTTAGATTATGCTTATGGATTTATGGGATACCTGTGCCACCTGGAGAGGCAGCTGAAGGCCAGGCAGGATACCCTAGGACATCTCAGGGCACTAAATGCTTATGTGAGGGAAAGTGAATCCCAACTTTAAAAGCAATCACAACATAATTTTTCAAATGAGAAGTGGGGCTTGGAAGCTGTTTTACTCTTTTTTTCTCCTTTTTTTTTTTTTTTAACAGAGGCTTGCATTTTTGCTCTTGGATTACATCTGGTGGGTTGGTGAAGCTGGCTGTAACCCAATCCCCTAGTTCCAGACTCTTCCTACCAGTGGTATCCTGATAACAGTAGAGGAATGTTTTTAATCCTGCTTCTGGGATTGCTTGAAGAAAATATTTTAAGGAACTGTAGCAGAAAACTCACAGTTCTTGAATGCAAAGGTATTTCTAAACAAGTAATTTAAGAAAACATAGCTCTATTGAGCTATGTACTATTAGAATTTGTAAAATACAAATTCTGCCCAACTACTTGCCTGATTTTCAGCAATCAAGCAATAGTGTCAATAAATAAATGGATAAATAAATAAATAAATATTTCACAGCTCAATGGTTATGTTTTCATAACATAGTGATACTTGTATCACTTCATTCTAGAAAAAATACAGAAAGGTCCAAAAATTAAAAGTTAAATGATTTGTAGCATATAAATCACCAAAACACCATGGCTATTCAGGTCCCTATGCTGTGCCTACCAACTATCATAAGGAAGAAGAGAGCCTGCACCCACAATTGCTTGTGAGGCCAAAAACAAAGGCAGGGACCTCAACTGCATGCTACAGAAGCTCTAATACACTAGTGAAAAAATGAGTTGCAATTAGTCACTCTTCATCCAGCTTTCCCTCACAGGCAAACCTGTAGCAAAGAACAGTGTAATTTACTGTCAGCAGACAGCAATGACTTGTGCAACTTCCCACTCTATATTGTGAAATCCTATTTGGGCTCCATGACCTACACTCTGCCAGTGTCTCCCGGGATCTCTGGGAGGCTGCTGATCGTGGAACACATTTCCTTTGCTTCCAGCACTCTGCCCTCTAGCCTGAACTCTTGCTTTAGCAGTGAACTTTTACCACCCTCTTAAACGAAAACAAGCAGAAAGGTTGCAAGATTTCTACTGTCCTGCAAATGTGACTGCTAAGCAGGGGAGATGTTGCTGTTAGCTTGAATGCAGAAGAGAGTGAGGTAGAGTATATAATAAAAAATGGTAGGTTATACACAATCTGAATAATAGTTACCTAGCTTTTACACACCACTTCCCATATGTAGACCATGTGACATTTTACAAAAAAGATTATGTTTGTCCTCACTTTATAGATGGAGAAAAAAATTACAAAAGATTTCCCAGGATCACAGCTTGGTTTAAACAAGAGCCAGAAGAGAAGTTAGACCTTGACTACCAAACCTATGTCCTGGAGACCAAATAGGTACTCCTGCAATTTCTGGACAAGCCAATTTTGATGAGATGTTGAGTTAAGAGTTATTTTATTTGTTCTTCAGGTTAATTAAATAGATGGGTTTTTTTAATAATGGCATTTTAATATTGCCATACACTGGCTGTAAAAAGAAAAATCAATCATCTTTGCTAAAACAAATTAATAGCATAATGAAATTCTCCGTGGCTCAGTTTCTTCAAACTGCCCAGATACTGCAGTAACACACACTCAGAAAGGTCTCAGCAGTTACAAAGTATATGGTTAATTTTATATGGTCAAGATGAATAAAATTGAAAGCAAGAATGGCTGAATTGGTTTGATAATGCATCCATTGTCAAAGGCTGGACAGAAAGTTGAATCAAATCACAGGGAATGTTCTTTTGCCTTACAGAAAAATGATGAGGGAGATAATATTTTAACATTAAGATAAGAAATACAGATTTCTGTTCAACAGCCGGCAAGCTGTGTGTATTCAATAAGAGCTGTCATAAAGGAGTTGCCAAAAATCAATAAGCTTCAAGAAATAAGAGCATGGTTGCAAATATTTTGTGTAGTTTAGTAGCATGGTAATGGGTGAAATAGAGAATACACCGCAGTGGGAATTCAACTTATTACTAACCAGCACTTTTGACAGCAGGAATAGAATAATCAGAGTGACAAATTTGATTTATAAAGTAAGTAACATGACTTTATAAAGGAAGTAACATTCCTATGTGAGTGCAAGACAGGGAGATACTCGAGCAAAATACTGAGATGACAGCTTCAGAAGAGGGGAGTATAAGAGGTTTTCTTTTGCTAATGAAGGAAGGAGAATGGACAAGATCTCAAGAGAAAACTAAGCAGTTCACATTCTGTCATGGTACATTGATAGTGATGGTACACCATGCCTAAGGAGCTGGACAGAAGAGATGGATATAGGTTCAAGTCCAAAAAAGAGTAGGTTTGGCCCCTATTTCAGAACTGGTGACAGCAACTGTATTTGAAACAAAATATGAAGCAGAAGTGTCAAGTAAAGCTCAAGAATTATTCAAGAAATACAGAAATAAATGATGCTACAATTGAATGTAATCGAGATTTAACAATTGATTGGAATGTAACTTTTTAACGGGGGAAAAATTTCAGACTTTGGAAATGCATTTGGAAACACAATTGCAGTTGTGAAAAAAGGTGCTGAGAAAAGTTTTAGGTTTATGTTTCTTTTCTGACATTTTTCTTTAATATATGATCAATTATAATATTAAAAAGAAAGCTGGAGAAAATGACTGTACACTAAAGCAACTCTTGAAAGACGATATGTGATTTATTACTTGGAAATAGTATAGAAGGTGTGAGACGGATGCTGAAGTCCTCTTGTTCAATTCAGTATGGTTCACTTCTTGACTGAGATTTCAAACAAACATGTAGATGATCAAAACTGGCACTGAAAAAACGTCAGATAGGGTATTGACCTTCCTTACATTATGAGCTGTACCTGATTTATAAACCACATTCCAGAAGGTGATATGTGACAATATGCTTCATCCCTCTTTTATGTTTGACATATCAGCTTTTAATTTGTGTTCCATAAGTCAAGTTCTTCCCTTAGGTATGCAGTGCAATTCATGTTGTACTAGATACAGAATTAAGATACCTTAAAATAGAAAGTAAAAGAAAGTCAAACATTACAAAGTGCTATATAGATTGAAAACTATTGACTTGAGATAATGAAAGGAAAGAAAAATATCCCTAAATTCATGTGGCAATCTTTCTTCCTAGGACAACTGATTTTATCCCAGTTCTCATTCAATTCCAGACACATTCAAAACTAAATGCATGACTGTGCTTTACATCATCCAAGTAAATATTCCTTGCTAGGAAGACCTTACAGGATTTTACAAGAGAATTAGTTCTCATGGATGCATGAAATTGTGAGCAGATTTAATTTTATATACCATGTCTGGTGTGTCTTTTGTATACTTGATCCTTAAAATCCTTTCTCCCAATATGCTAATGAAAGTCAGATCTGTACTCGCTGAATGCAGGCATGAGTTTAATGGCATTTTTGAATGGCACTTCTAGCTGTGTCCCTCACATAAGTAATTAAATGCTAATGTTACTGATACGGTAGGTCTAAGTACATACTTCTTACTGAGCACTTTAAGACTCCATATTAATTACAGAAAAATTGCTACATGACATTGTTTCTATTATAAAATGATTCATGAGCAACTCAAGTTTAAGAAAATGCCTTTGAACTACTGAAAATTTTAATACAGAAGGCAGGAACCTGGAACTGTAGTTCCTGCTACAAGTTTCTATTATACTGAACTTGGCTCATGTTTTCCTGTTAGTACCTTGAGGAAACAATTCATTTAGGAATCCTGTTTCAAAATGCTAGTTTGCTTTGATAGTTATAATTTCTATTAAGTTCAGATCTTTTTTTTTTTCAACTTACCTGTTAATTCATTGAGTTTGCCAAAAGGGTTTTATAAAGCAACAAGCAATAGATCATTTAGAACAAACAACAAATATATTTTTATTACTACTAACAAAAAAGTTATTCATTTGAATGATTGCAAACAGAGGAAGTATTAAAGTTAAGTAGGCAATAAAAAGAAGCTGCATGTATTTCACCAAAACTAGTATTTGAAACATTTATAAATATATGGACACTCTGAAGTTCTTTTAAAGAAGGAACAAAACCCATGAAATATCAATAAATATGATGCTTTTATAATATAGAAATGCTGTATTTACAAACATATAAAATTTAATTAAGTTTTCAAGTAATTCTACTGCCTTTTTTTTTCTTCTTTTCTATGGTACAGTCTCAAGAACTAATCTCCATCTTGTCAAATGGCTTTCCTTCTTTAAAAGTATTGTCACAAGACAGGGAAAAGTTGTTCACCTGGAAGCAGCTGAAGAACTGTTTGCTTTGATTAAATAAGATAAATTATAAAAAGATTTTAACAGCAGTTTACATCACCATTTACAGCTGAATCATCTCTTAGAACTAAAAGAGAAAAAAGAGAAATGGAGAAGGATTCAGAGACAATCTATGGGAATATTTTTATACTCCTTAACCAATGAGTTTCTCTGCTACTGTCATTTTACTCGTCATGTGTTGGTAAATGGCATTATTCCATAAAGGGCAGTAAACCAAATTTAATTCTTTCTCCAGGAAAATATTTCCAAATTAATTTATATCACTAAGCATAGGAATTTTGAAGTTTATGTAAATACCTTAATTTAGTATTGTTGGTTTTATAAAATATTCCAAAAATAGTAGATTATAGAACATAATATTATGATCCAATTCCATTAATTTGGGTATACATCAATTTTTCCACCCTTGAAATTTAACTTTACTTTTTTTTTTTTAATCTGGGATACATTAACATAAGATGTCTCTGCCAGGTAAGCAGTGGTATGAATTTTTCAGTCAAGATGCTCTGAAAAGCCCACCTCACACTCTGCACTTTATTGCCAGTTAATAATTAGGAAGACTAATTAATTCAGTACATCTTGCATGCCCAATTACATTAAGAGCATGTCAAATAACAAGAAACTTAAACATTCAGATATTAAGTAATTTGAGTACTGAATTTTTCCGCTTTGTGTATTATGTATGACAGTCTTTAATTTACCTGTTACTTTTTCCAATGGGACTTCTATCAATGGCTAATTCTTAAAGAATGGTTCCTAATTATGCTCTTTTATTGTCAATGCTCAATGCATGTGCCCAAGGCTTGTTTATTGTCTACTGTTCAAACCTGTTTTAAATGCAGGATTAAGCTCCTCTTTTTGTTTTCTTTTTTTTTTTTCTTAATAGAATACATCATTATACAATGCTTATTTCAAACACTTTGTGGGCTTGAGGAAAATAAGGGAACATTTTGTACCACTTGTCACTTCCCCAGCAGTTGCCTCAATTCCCTGTTGCTTAGACTTTCATCTCTGCCTTAACTGTCACAATCTGAGGAACTTGATTTATACCTTTTTCCAGGACAGGATAGGATCCAAGAACCACTATGCTGAATTTCCTTACAGCCAACATGACTGGATCTCTCAGAAAATGCAGTTCTAGGCATCTTTTTTTTTAAATAGTGATACTCTTTCACTTCCCCTCCTATCATCAGTATGCTGCACAGATTGTACAGTGCCATCATCGCTAGCTTACAGAGATACAGAAAATCCAACCTCCCAGAAAAGAATGTTCTACTCATCAGGCTAATGTTGCAGTATTCCCTTCTGCACAGCAGGATTAATGTTGCCAGAAATTAAAATTTACAAGAGAGAGCATGACTTTGACTTAACAGTTAGCAAATGATCCTGTTCCTGCATGGAAAGAAGATGAAACTGTGCCCTTTAATTATGGGGCTGGAGTTATAGAAGAAACAGGACTTACGAACCTTTCAGGTGAAGCCTGCCTCAGTTAAGGCATTCGAAATATCATCTATGCCATTTGGAATCGTTGGAAAGAAAAAGCCCATATGACCTTGACAGTTTCATCCACTCAAACTACTTAAAGGAGGATAATTTAAAAGGTGGTCTTGGGAACCTTGTGATCACCTCTTTTCCAGAAAGTGGATTTGTCTATCTCACATTGGTTAGTCACCGATCAGTAAGGAGGAACAGGTTGTAAATCTCTGTAGGAAGATGCTATTCTGATGGACACAGATTCTTGGATCAGGAACCAGGAATCCTACTCATTTTCATTCTGTTTTGCTTTGGTGAATCTTTAACTCTTTACAACAGCACAGTTTTCACAGGACAGTTACATGCAAGCATATAGAGCCATGTAATAAGGGCACTCTTGAGAAAGGTAGAAATCTAAGGAACCTAAAGTATCCTCTACAGATTACTCCACTCATGGAGGGGAAATAATTGAATCTAGGTCAATTAGATGAGATCTCTAATCACTAGGAAAAAAGGAGAAAATATCACCTATGCAAAAATGAACTTGCCTGTACCACCACTGCCTGTTTATATCAAAATTACTTATTTTGGGAGAAAGTAAAGGCATGAATATTTTTTTAACAGGGGGAAAACTGCATCCTATGCAATCCTCTTAGAGCCTAACCCATATCTTTCAGATAGGATATCTGCTCAAGCAGAGCAGTCTGGCCTGTGCATATTGATGCTAAATGTTCAGTAACTTGGCTGTCTGAGATGGACTGATTCCTCTCTGAGACGTCTAATTTTGTCAATGAATCCGATAAGAAGGCTCAGTGTCTAACTCATTTGGACTGGGTTGCAGAGCAGGTGCCTAGAACAGACGTGGTACAACCCACAGCACTGCAGCAGAGAAATCCTGTTTTGGATACATTCCAGAGTCTTACTCTTATTCTGATGAGTCAAATTCAAGCATTGCTCATGTACAACAGTATTTGCTGGACAGAGCTCTGAATAGATGTTGAATAATAAACCCCTAGTGCTAATACCAATACCAATACTAATAATTATTATTTTCCAGCTTATTTTCAATAATGCCAGGAAATTCACTTCAGATTGTAAAGTCTGGTATTCTATTGATTAGGAGAGTGCTGGGCTTTAGTCTGACTACAGGCAATTAAATTTTGGGATGATCTTTACACAGTATTTACACAATAATTACTTCTCTCTCTCACTTGCATTCAGAGTAAGTAGTGCTGATAAAACTATCTACATTTATTGGGAAACACTCACTAAGACTGATCTCTATCAATGACTAATTTATCACAATCATTCAAAAATTGGAAGTTGAGAGTACAGAGGTGAAGGTTATTTGACCTTATTTAATCAAAACAGAAATGTAACCTGAGTACCTCATTTGATCTTTTAAATCAATAGATAAGGAGCATATTGCTTTATCAGTAGAGACACCTCATGAATAGTAAATTATTTCTGTTTGCTTTCCCTTATCTCTTCAAACCACAACATTTTAATCACAAAACTTGATTATTTGGGGAAAATTAAGAATGATTTTTTAAAATGGTAAAGAACCATAAACATCTAAGCAATAAACTACTACGGCTGTTAACTTTTACAACTGTATAAACAAAGCAAAATTTAGGTGTTTGCAAGTGGGCTTATTTTCAGGCTTTTATAGACTGGAAATAACACCATTTTCTTTCCATGTCTCTCAAACCTCAAATTATATGTCTGCATATGCAAAGACAAGTATGCAAGAACAGCTCAGTTGACATTCTTAGGGAGGTGAATAGGAACTTCACATGGGCAACAACCAAGTAAATGATCAGTATTTAGTTCAAGATGTTTTAACAGTATTTTTCATATAAACGTTACCTTTTATCCATATGGGTTTATGACAAAATAAACCTAAATATGCATTTTAAATTGTGTTTAGTTGAAGCAGCTTAGACAATCCATGGGTTTCTGTGCTCCAGAAAACCAGAGAATTCCTGGTGTCCCTTTTAGATAGGTTACTGTGTTATTCGCACTTAAAAGCCAAACAGCAGATCTAGGTGGGACAGCAGTATGACTTTGCTTCCCTTTTACTGCTTTCATGCCTTGAAAGATGGGCTAGCTAATACCACAGGGGACTTAACAAAACTGGGGCAATAATTTTGATAAATTACAGATTAGGAGAAACCTGTCTGCAGACCCTATAATCTTTCACTTATAACATGCTTGACAGATTAATCCTACTAAAGATCTGCTCACACGGCAAACAGATTTCTAGTTCTCTTGCAATAATTTATTGCGTTTCTTGTTAGAACTTGCCTTACTTCTGTATTGTATCTAGCTTCTTCTAGAAAAGATTATAAGAAAGTAGTTTGCATTTTAGGTACAGGCATTTGTATTAGGCCACTTCCTTGTTTTGACCATGCAGTTTATGATCATAAACTGCTACTGTCTCAGTCTGAGATATCACAAGAACATATGAATGCCCTGGAGGTCCAATTAGCTCATTTTTTTCACAGGTAGTAACCAAAACTAGATATCCAGAAGACAATGTAAGAACAGAGCAAACATTGTTCTCTCACTTGCACTTGTAGCCACCAACAACTTCTAACCTCTGTTATATCACCCTGCAGTTGTCCATTTTCCAGGTGGAAAAGCCTTATCTTCCTCAATTTTTCCATAACTTTGTGGATGTATTCTATTTTTTCGATCTTCCTTACCACTTTTCTCCTATCTTTTTTTACTACTACTACTTTCTTAGCAGGAACCATGGTGGGAGAGCAAGGGGGCAAGGGAACCAGAAGTCAATACTGAGAACTGAGAACACAGTACTCGACTGAGAGAACACAGTACTCAATAACATAAACATAATGAATGTTCAGTAACATAATTGTATAGTCATAGGTTTGTGTTTGTCATTTCTAAATAAAAATTTAGAGAAAATGACTATTTGCCTTCTTTACCACACTTCTGCATCTTTTGCAGGCATTATCACTCATTTTACTGAAGGCAGTTTCAAACTTTTCAAATCTGAAGCAGAGCTCATCTAAAATGCATATGCAATATTTGAAGTTCAAAAGGCTCAAAAAGGAAAAAAAGGCAAGTCTCTGCTCTGCAGTAACCTCCAATTCAGACCTAGACTTCCAGATGTCTTTTTTTAGGGCCACTACAAGAACTCTGATCTCTCTACAAAAACTATGTGGGCTGTCTTCTCTCTGTGTTGGTTCTGACTTTCATACATGACATCAGTAGCACAACAGGATTAAGAGAGATGACAGCAGCTTGTTAAACCTTTGATATGCAGTGATAAATTTGCATGCACATTGCAATTTCCCACAGGCAAAAAGGTCAGTCTTAACTGAAACTAATTGGTAAGGTTTGCAACTAATTGGAATTCTTTTGGTTTGCTAAAGAAAAACTAAAACATAAGAGGTGCTGAGATTAACACCACTTTCATACTTAGAGGCAGTCCCATTAGGTTAAAGGATTCAAGAAAAGTTTATGCCTGTTTATAGGTACTGTGCCTCTCCAATTGATAAGTTAATTTCATATTTATATATTTCCATTATATTTCTGATATTCTTCAGTTACCAACCAAATCCTTTGCTATATTTAAAAGAAAAATCAAACCCTTATGCCAACATTTTTCAATATAGCAGCAGGGAAATATTTACGTTCTTAAAGTAGCAAAACAAGAGAACATGGATAAAACACTTGATTTCTTTAAGATTTGGTGTCTGTCACCAACAGTAAAAGCAGTATCTAGAGCAGTCATTTAATAATCTGTGATTTACAGTCACTGCTTAACAGTTATTGAACAAGTCTGGATTTCTTCCACAGAATTCCATGAGCTCTAAGCTAAGGGCTTTCACAGATTGCTTTAATTAGACACTTGAGGCCTGATTTTCTAAGGAATGCTCCACAGTTGACTGTACATTATGACTGTTTGCCTGGTTATTCACTTTCCTACGTCCTTAACAGGGGATCTAGTTGTTCCCATCATAAATGAAGTTCTCAGCAGCAGAGGTCATAATTTCAAAAGAAAAAGTATTCTCAGAAGTTAATAATCTTCAATTAGAAACAGTCAAGTGGACCATTTGTTCCTAATTTTAGACTCCTAATTTGCTGTGGGAGTTCTGCCACCTAAATGTGTAATAGGTGCTTTCCCTCTGAGCAGAACATTGAGATATTTTCTTCAACAAAGACATTTCTTCAGCTAACAAACATTGCATATAAGCTTTTATTTTTTAACATTATTTTCTTGCAGGCAGAGAGATTTCAATTTTTTTTTTCAGGAACTTCACTTTTTTTATAAATTTATCAGAAATCTGTTTTGTAAATGGATTTTATTCTCACTAGCTTATTTTCTATGGCATAGCTCTCACTAGTGTTCTTTTGGATTGTACTATTCAGCCAACAGGTTACAGCTAATGGCAGTTTAAATTGCATAAGACAGTACTACAAGAATATTTGCAGATTCAGGTGAGTGAGGTGGAGACATCTAGGACAACAGAGCATACTGGATCAACTTTTTTTCTGTCCCTGGCATTATGAACTGGTTAGAAACAAACCAGTTTATTTCTAACAGTTTGTTCAGTAGGGTAAACATTATGCTCCTACCCTGTTCTTCAGGCAATTATCTCTTAGAAACTCTAGGGTCTTGTAGTGTAAGTAATCACAACAACACTATAGCAGAAAAGGCATTAGGAAGACTGAAGGCTTGTGTAGACTGTTCATATACTTGACTACAAACCATCTGTTCAAAACAAGGACCAAGTGGATTTCGAATGGAAAAAACAGAGCAGAAGATGAGAAGGAAAATAACTGTGTTTAAAATTTTATTTGGGTTCTTGAACACTATATGAACGTAGGGAAACTATTATTGAAGTGCAGCTGCTATTCAGTCATCTTCTTCCATCTGCCCACAAGCTATATTCTGCCCTGCTATGACAAACTATACTATTCAAATGCTAAACCTCCCCATATCTCCTCCAAATATCCTGCAAAGTGCTATACAGTGCTTAATTGGATATCATGACCTACATCTTTCCTCTTTGTACATTATTAAAGTGAAAAAAGAAACTTTAGTAAATTGACTAAACTCTGCAGATTATTTTCATATCTTCTGTTACAATTTTCAGCAGAGTAGATGTGAAAATAAATGAACATGCAGCAGCTGAGATGCAAGCTGAGCAGTGATTTTGTCTTTCATATGCAAAGACATAACCTAATAGGGAAGACTGACTACATTTGGCACATTCATCTGTGCCATAAATTGGTAGGAATATCTTCATGCTCTGCTTCTCGAATCAGACAGGCAGTTTTTATCTTGGTATTCAATATGAGAATTACACCTTCTGAACCCAGTAGCTCTGGCCCTGTGCTGAGTGTAGGAGTATAATTTTATAAGAGACTTTATTTATCTCTGATCTCATTACACATGCTGCATACATTACGCCCTCTCTTTTTCATAGCATGCCTTCATTAACCTTACATTATTTGAATAAGTATTTAATGCTCGTTATTCAGCTTATTCCATCTCTTACTGCAATTTTCAACTAGTGCAGCATAATTCAAACTGTATTTGTATAGAAAACAACCAATTTTCAAATGTGATAAAGGATGCTCCTTCTTTCACTAAAGAGTCTAAATTTCATCTTATATACACATAAAATCTTATTAAGTAAAGGCAAGGGTTAACAAATGTCCACAGAAATAGCAATTTTCAGTGGGTGGAAGAAGAATCAGATGTTCACGGAAGATGACTCCAGCAGACAAAAAACAAATTTAATGTCTCATCTAAATGTCTGTTTAGCCTTTCTGAAAAAACTTTTTATATACTTTTAAAAATATATGGGTTTAAACTTCTTGTCTCAAGCATAACTCAATGGCACCAAAAATATTTAAAAGAGCACAGCCTCTGGAAAATGCTGGTACCCACATCCTGAAATATCAGTTCTCCTGAAGTATGGTATCTCAAAATAGAGATGTAAAAGAATCAGTCATTGTAGGTGCTTCTACACTGCTTTGTTCAGACATGGATGAGGACTGTACCAATGAAGGTGCTCAAGACTGGAATGCTTCATTTATGTTCAAGCTAGCAGAGTCTCTAGACACCTCTAGATTGCCCACGGCACACATCTACACTAATATACTTGAGATTTGCCTAATCCTGCTAGAAAATATCTGAAACATGATTTACATTTTGCCACAGCTGTCTGTCACCAAACAAATGTTTTCTGTCCCCACAAGCAATTCAGAAAGGATGAAAGGTCAAGGAAGAGTGTGGTCATGAACACCTATGTTGGGCTTTGTTGGGTTATGTGATAAAAGCTCATCTGCACAGCCACAAAGGAGCCCAGGGAGACTATGGCGCATCACAGGAGCCATCAGCCCAATTAAAGGCCCATCTCCACAAGCCCAGGGGACCACAGGGGCACAATGGCAGCTGGAAACCCAAATTAAGGACCCCCAAGGAACAAACAATTTCTCTGGGCCCTTCCCAGTGCTGTCCCAGCAGAGCTACAGCCCTGTTGTCCAGGTGTGAAACCCATTAAGATAAGTCATCAGAAGCAACTCTCCAGATCACCTTTTGGTCTAAGGGGATTTGCTACCTAGGGACGTGGGACACACTATGGGATGCGGGTGAAGAGCATTTTGGGATTGCACAGGATTTTTGCAGGATGTTTAAGAAAGGAATAGAAGATGGGGAAAAGAGAGGGGTTTAGGTGATTTGGGGAGAAACAAATGTGGGAATAGAAAGGGGTAAGAGGATAAAAAGGGATGGTTGTATGTGAACAGATCAGTGCAGTCTCTCCTGTCGTCTTATTAAATGTCTTTCTAAGTCTTTCCTGGGTGGGGAGGTCTCTGTTCTATCTGCATTGAAAACTGGGAAATCTTGGCCAGCTGTGTGTGTGCAACAGTCTGTACCCACAACTGGAGTGGGGCTGCAGCCTCAGGGGCTTGTATGTCCAGGTGCCTGCAGCTGGGGAGACTGGGATCCAGGGGCAGCTACTGGGCAGAATGGGTGTCTGAGCCCAGCTGCTGGAGGGATCTACACTGGACATATGTGTATGTATAAACATATGTGTATGTGTTGTATTCTCAATAGTAGACCTCCATCCTCCTCAGTCAGAGAGGGGAGCAAGACTGTTGGTGCTGTTTGTATTTGTGTGACTGCTCTGAGTGTCTGTGATGCGTGCAGCCAGCCATGCATATACATGGTGTATATAGGTGCTCTGTATGAGTATGCCTGCTGGAAACACACCCTCACTACTGATCGGACCTGGGGGCATGGAGCTGCAGCAGCCTTGCCTCCCTCAGGCTGATGGATCCGGCATAATAGATTTTCCTCTAATAGAGTTAAAGGCATTTAAAATAATCTAATAACTGTATTGATTTGGGAAGTGATGTAATGACAAAAAATATTTATAAGTAATTAAGGACTCCTACACCAACTCAGGAGAAAGAGAACGGACAATCTTTATGGGCAAGTAATCTTCCTTGTCATGTACTTAGTAGTACAGAAATATCTTTTTTTTTCCATTTTGAGACCAAGGCAATCTTTGCAGTGTTTTAGTGTTCACTCAATCCTTCTTTCATTTCTAGAAAGCCAGTTATCATACTGATAATCCCTTTTTCACAGAGGAAGAAAAATGAAGTAGTTAGAAATGAGAAATAAGATAAATGCAGTTTGCCTTTCAGATAAAATAGAACGGAGGTCACTAGCTTACTTATGAAAAATTTGAATAGAACTAATCATACTAGAGGAAAGGTAGAGGATGAATCTGGCATGATCTATCACTCTTAGTACTCTCTTGTGCCTGGTACTTTGGAAGGGCAAAGTAGCTTCAGACTTTTGATTAAAACTAAGTAATTTAAGCTTATGGAAACAGAGAGTATATTAAATATACTGCTAAATACACTGCTTATTCAGGTCTCTGATGTTTCTAATTTGGCAACAAATCATAGAGTCATAGAATCATAGTTTGGGTTGGAAGGGACCTTTAAAGGTCATCCAGTCCAACCTCTCTGCAATGAGCAGGGACATCTTCAACTAGATCACATTGCTCAGAGCCCCGTCCAACCTGACCTGGAATGTTTCCAGGGATGGGGTATCTACCACCTCCCTGGGCAACCTGTGCCAGTGTTTCACCACCCTTATCATAAAAATGTTTTCCTTAGATATCATCAAAATCTACACTCTTTTGGTTTAAAACCATTACCCCTTGTCCTATCGCAACAGGCCCCATTAAAAAGTCTGTCACCATCTTTCTTATAGGTCCCCTTGAAGTATTGGAAGGCTGCAATAAGGTCTCCCTGTAGTCTTCTCTTCTCCAGGCTGAACAACCCCAACTCTCTCAGCCTGTTCTCAAAGGAGAGGTGTTCCATCCCTCTGACCATTTTTGAGGCCCTCCTGGCCCTCCTCTGGACCCTCTCCAACAGGTCCATGTCTTTCCTGTGCTGAGGGCTCCAGAGCTGGACACAGTGCTCCAGGTGGGGTCTCACCAGAGTGGAGTAGAGGGGCAGAATCACCTCCTTCGACCTGCTGGCCACACTGCTTTTGGTGCAGCCCGGGATACAGTTGGCCTTCTGGGCTGTGAGCGCACATTTACGGCTCATGTCCAGCTTTTCATCCACCAGTGCCCCCAAGTCCTTCTCGGCAGGGCTGCTCTCAATCCCTTCTTCCCTCAGCCTGTATTGATACTGGGGGTTGCCCTGACCCAGGTGCAGGACCCTGCACTTGGCCTTGTTGAACCTCATGAAGTTCACATGAGCCTACTTCCCAAGCTCATCCAGGTCCCTCTGGATGGCACCCAATCCCTCAGGCATGTCAACTGCACCAGTCAGCTTGGTGTCATCTGCAAACTTGCTGATGGTGCACTTGATCCCATTAAAAGTTAGTGGGTACTTTCTATTTTGATTCTGCAACTTGATTCCCATAATACGGGAACAGAAATATCATCTCATGTCACATAGCCTACATTTAAAATAAATGCATGAGTGCTTGTGAAACAGTCAACTATTACAAGGAAATAAGTCAACCTAAAAGTCCATAGATAAACATATGATGCTTTCCTCAAATGGGGTTTGAAAAAATTTAGCAAATAAAGCTCTAGACCACTTTTAATGATGGAGTTTAAATAAATACTGAGTATTTGTGTACTGAATGATATTTGGAATTTTTTTAAGGAAAACTAGCACATGTCTTTCTAACTAAAATCTGTATCATAATGATGTGTAGCTTCACTGAAGTTGCACAAGAACCCTAAATGTTAATATTCAAATTCTTGGCTTTGCAACATTAATATTTCTACTGCAATGTTTTTCAAATCAGCAGATTAACTCCTTCCCCCCTCCCTCCCCAGCAACCACCTCGTGATATTGTCCTTCACATGTACTCCACATCAGGACTTTTTACTTTACAATACAGGCTTTTTTTCCTCTAGGGAGCAGGTACATAGAGAATGTAATGATTATGCCAGTTGGAAAATATGTCATGAAACAGTTCATTTGCCATTGTACAAGCACTGTTCATATACTCAAAGTAGGGTCTTGGAGCACAATTTTTTCTTAAAAGAATATGTCAAAGTTGATCAAATACAAACGTACATTAAGAATAAAATATTGTAACTGAGATTTCATCTATCAGTTCACCCTACTTGCACTCTTTCTCCCTCAAGAATTCAGGTTTTAAAATAGTACCAGAAAGTAAATCCTTCCATGTCAACTAATTCTTATGTGCCTATGAGATACACTGCAATAGTGGGTATTTGTTTTTTGCAACCATAGTGATGAGATTTTTTTATTGGCTAAGGTCATAAGAATTCGAAGTACATATCTGTCTTCATTTAATTTCAGAAAATCTGAACAGTACTCTAACACCAAATAATAGGGATTTGGGGAATAGAACTGCAAAACAAGTTTTGCAGCATTATTCAGATACCAGTCTACCAACCTGACTTTTTGATTAATAAAAAAAAAAAAATTATGAAATACAGAAAGACAATGCAAATCTGATTGTCTTACAGGTTCTTTATTTAGTGCTTGTGCTGGTTGTGGCTGAGATAGAGTTAATTTTCTTCATAGTAGCTAGTATGGGGCTATGTTTTGGATTTGTGTTGAAAACAGTGTTGATAACACAGGGATGCTTTGATTATTGCTGAGCAGTGCTTACACAGCGCCAAGGCCTTTTCTGCTTCCACCCCACCCCACCAGCGAGCAGGCTGAGGGTGCACAAGAAGCTGGGAGGGGACACAGCTGGGACAGCTGACCCCACCTGACCAAAGGGATATTCCATACCATATGACATCATGCTCAGCTTATAAAGCTGGGGGAAAAAGAAGGAAGGAGAGGATGTTTGGAGTGATGGCATTTGTCTTCCCAAGTAACTGCTACATGTGACAGGGCCCGGCTTCCCTGGAGATGGCTGAACACCTGCCTGCAATAGGAAGTAGTGAATTAACTCCTTGTTGTGCTGTGCTTGTGTGCATGGCTTTTGCTTTACCTATTAAACTGTCTTTATTTCAACCCATAAGTTTTCTCACCTTTCTGGTTCTCTCCCCCATCCCACCAGGGGGAAAGTGAGTGAGCAGCTGTGTGGTGCTTAGTTGCTGGCTGGGGTTAAACCACAACACTGCTGTATTATGGATTAGTTTTCTCCAAAATGCCTTAAACTCTTATTCTTGAAGACATATTTTATTTTTGCTATCAGGTTAAGCTTCTACATCTACAATTTTTAGATCAGTCTTATCAAAAGTTAACGGAAATTACCAGATAGTTTTCTTGCTGTTAATGTCATGAACCAGCAAATTTCAAAATACAAATTAAGGGAATTTAGGAATTGGAGTGTTTGTTCCTATTTGACAATCCAAAGCTCATGATCCATCAAAGTCAATAATACTCTATGAGCACAGTTGGTCAGGCTCATAATGAATGGCAGATGCTGTATATAAGATCAACACTGAAAAGATTATATCACTCAAGAAAGACTGCCAAAGATTCTCAGCATCTTTGCATAGAATTATATAGAAAAAAAATATAAGTATTGTGAATTTTAAAGATGTTAAAATATGTAAGATGCAACAAATCTGTACTGAAAAATAATAAAACCAGAACAATCCATGCCTGCTGCCAAAGTTACTAAAGCACAGACTTAATTCACTGGCAAAAATCTTTTTCCTTTTAGTGCAAATGGAAAACAAACACTTCCTATTCTAGCACCTTTTAAAATGTTTGGCGGTACAGAAACTGCAATCATAGTATCGACTAGAACCTTTATGGCAGTTGCAGATTCCTTTAATTTAATAATTTACATTTTGGTGATCTGTGTGATTTCCATTCCTCAGACATGTTAAGAGTTACCTCTTCTTGCAAGTTACGGAAACAAACATTTTCCATAGTACACAGCATAATCTAGTTTTCAAGATAATATGCAACAAAGCAGAACTCTAAAGGGATACACTTATATTCTAGTTTATTTCTACCATACTTGTTTTATAAAATGTCTGACAGACATGAAATCACGCAAAATAACACTGTATGGTTCAGAAGGAATTAAAAATACACTTAAAGTTGTCTTCTCACTGGATTAAATCCAGTTGACTGAAACAATGGAGTAGCTCTTGATTCACGAAAATGTGACCGAAAATAGAACATACTTCTTGCATTATTAAAATAATAATCCCCTCCAAAAAAGCAAATGAAAAAACAATCCCTCCTTCTCCCCATCTGCTACACAGAACCCAGTAAAATTCTTATGCTAACACTTTTCATCTGAACTGTTAGATAAAAATGTTTAAATGTGTTGGTTATTTTTACATGGTTTTAGTGGCAGAGTTAGAGGTAAAGATCCAGTGGAAGAGCTCCAGATGACTGAAAATTTAGAGGTAGACTTGAAGTATAAGGAAATACATTCTATGAATTCCAGAAATTGTAGCTCCTGAGGGGTCAAAACCAAAATATGAATGACAGGAATTATACTGTCCAGCAGATATTTCTCACATTTTACAGAATCACAGAATCATTAAGTTTGGAAAGGACCTTTAAGATCATCAAGTCCCGCAAAATCTTAAATGAGGAAAGAGCTGGCAGTATGATCAACTAACATTTCAATTTAACATATGAGAGGTGATAAACTATGTAGCATACAAACTATACGGCAAACAAATATTCCTAGGACACCTACAATCATAGTATGTTGAAGTATAAAAGAAACACTAACTATAGTCAGTGGAGAAAAATTACTTTTTACAGCCACCAGATACTCTTCCCAATTGTTTTGAACATTCTGCCTCACATTCTAGCTTCACACTCTTTTGTGGACAAGAGTTCTCTGCCTGTTGAGAAACAAAAGGCATATTGCCATGCGGCTGTGTAAATATTCTCCTCTTCCAGGCCTACTTTCTGCTTCAATGAGAAGGCCAAGCATACTCATAGCTAGACTATTGCTAATGGCTTGTCCCTGTCAGTATGAGCTCCCAGTAGAATTTCTAGATAAAATAATGCTCTCATGTCTGTCTGTCTGAAATAATGACACTTTTATATGTTTTAAATAGATGAGTCTCTTCTAGCTAGATAAGCAAAACTGGCATCGCAGAAGGCAAATGACATCAGAGGATAGCAAATATTATTTTTGAATGTTATAATAATTTCCTTTTGTCTAACTTCTGCTTCGAGTACAGAAACAGTGTCACAAATCACCCATCACCAAAAACAAAGAAAACCAAATTTTCAGAGAAAATGAAGCAACTGACCTTGACAGCTAAGTGATAGCTTCAAATGAAATTGTCCTTATCAGTTACTCTTTTCAATAGTGTACCTTTAGGACACCACTAAAAATACATATGCAAACTGATCTAATACTTCATCCTTCACATTTCTAAAAACAATTTTTGTCTGCCGTGTACTTCTAGCACAGTCAAAGAAGTGCACTGCGACTCAGAAATTGGATTTGGCTTGTCTACCACTTTTCTGTTCACCATTCAATTTACCTTGTACTCTAAAACAAATGCATGACCTGGTAGATTTTGCACTTGGACTGCAAGAGGTAAACACAAGTTCCTTTTTTCATTATATTTAAACACAATATGTTACGGATTTTCAAAAGGACTCCTGAAAAAGCAGTAGGGACAAAAGGTTTTATCTATTTTGCAGAAATTTATTCCTTATTTTCCTGGGATAGTTCAGTTTTCTATTATTGAAATAAAGCCTTACCAGTTTTGTACTCTATCCCTGGTCCTTTTGGCTAAGCATAAAATGGGAAGCACTGAATTGGGTAACTTGTTGATATGTCTAATGTATCCCCTGAAAATAACAACTATCAACAACTATCAACTAACAACAACTATTAAGTATTTTTCCTCATGCTGATTTTTGCTCAGTATAATTTTAACTCTAAGTATTTTGAGATATGACATTTGTCTTTTACTTTGTCACTACAGAGTTTAAAAAAAGTTTGATTGTGTGTTTTTAACCCTCAGTTATTATTGCTAAACAATGACTTTCAAAAGTTAAAAATCATCAACAAATAGCATATCAAAAGATGTTTTTATGATGGATTCATAATTTATGAAGTCTCATATTTTAACATTCTCAAAGACGACAACTATGAGTCAAGAGTGTGCAATGTTAACTCACCAATTACAAATCCAAAAATGGAATGTTTGGCTTTTGACTATTCTTACAAAAATCTAATTTCGATTTAAGGTAATTCTTATCTAGAAAATATTTAAATGATAATTTCAAAGACCTGAAAATTTTGTTCATGGAAATTGGAATACTATGAAGAAAAATATCCCTTACTATAGTTTTTATTTATCTTATCTTCTAAAAAGTTACTCTGTATTTATTACCTTGCTATATAATCATGAAAGCACTGTATCAAAATGCATAAACTTTAGTAAAGATTCTGATTTGAGTAAGTTCACAACTACTATGCTCCTTTTATGTGTTTGAAACACCTTTTTGTTATACTTAGAGTAATTAATGCAATTCCTTGCATGTCATCCACAGCCTGATTTTTTTACAAGTTTTCAGAAAAACTAAAGGGCCCAAATAACAGCTTAGGCAACTCCAACCTGATTAGTAGTAGCATTTAAAACAGCTGTTCCAAAATAGCCCTATAAAACTATAAAGTGTTCTAGTAAGACTAATCTATCCAACATGTTGGAGATATACAAGAGCCTGTATTTAGGTTGTCTTCAGGTTTACATATCTCAAACATCAAAAATCAAACAGATTTTCTTCTGGCTAATAAGTGTCCAGAATATGCATGTAATCCCTCCAAGAGTCTCCCTAATTGGGTCAGTCTTTGTGACTTTAAGTTGACCCTACATAGAGCTATACTGTAAGGCAAGTTAAGCATCAAGTTTTCCTGACATTAGCTGAGTTTATAAGGCAACCATGTTAACTAAGTAGGGTAAATTACATCAAAATCAACAGTCTATCTTTGCATAAGGTTCCCAGCACAACTTAAATGATATTTTAAATTATAAATAGCTTATATTTCAGGAAGAAAGAAAGCTTGTATTAACAATTACTATGAAGCATCTTTCCAATCATGTAGTTATAATAAAGCAATATATTAGATCCAGTGAGTTAAACTTAAAGTCAAGTCACCTGAACATCCAGTCAGTGCTCAGAGGCATCTGGGCAAAATATTTGCAATATTACTAGAATTTCCCAGAGCTGATAGGAGAGATTAGTGAGATGCACACTGTGTTAGTGCATACTGTAATCATAATTAGAGAAATCAGCTGCAGATATTTGTCATGGGTTCTTTATAAAATATCTGTGTGAATGCACATCCTAGTGAAAATACTAGGATCCCAGTATACTACACTTATTTTAGTGCAAAAACTGTCACTGGGAGAACTGTTGATGCTATAAAAGATGCTTCTAATTCAAAGCACAGTTAAAATGTTTTAATTTATTTTAATCAGAAGTATAATGAATGTATTTGTTAAAGAAGCTTTCCATTTTTCATGTCGCCTCAGAAAAGAATGAATGAAAAACCCCAGCAATCCAACCCTGCCCTTGTGAAACCTTCATCTGTACAGCATTAGTTTAACAGCAAATACACACTTTCAAAGATGGAGGATTTTTTCGTTCAAAGACATAGAAGTTATTTCCAGTGAGCATGGTACATTTTTACCATAATGATTATTATGTATCTGTTGAATATGTTTCAATTATTAGAGATGTATTGTAGTATTACCTGAGGTGCTTTCTATGAGAGTTGAATAATTTGAAAAAGAAAACATAGGTAATCAAATTTATGGTACAGAAGATACAAGGTAAAAAGATTAATGGAAATGCATTGAGGTTAAATTCTGAATCCCAAATTAGACATTTGAGCTCCTCATGTATTGCACAATACAAATTAAGAACATATGAAAAGATCATAAAAAGCTGATAACTAGCTGGGAATGAAAGGTAGCAAAGAGTAAGGCTTAGTTACTTAGCCTGACTGGAAATAGCTACTTCCTTTCAGTTGTGGTTTTTATAAAAAACATCCTGAATTTGGTTTCCTAATGGTGGTCATCTGATTACGAAGGTCTCTTTTTACAAAGTAGGAAGTATGAAGGACTCCCAACACCACACTAGAAAACTTGCCTGGATGGACAACAACAAGTTCAATCCTGCATTTTCTATAATGCCAAGCAGCAACTTGAACTGCGACCCTAGGTGAGAAGCCTGGCTACTTACTCATTTACTGAAGGGAAAATGTTCTTAGTGTCTCCTACTGATGTCATGATTTATAAAAAATTAAATGGTCATCAAGGTACAGGATGAATGTATGAATGATGATATATTCCAGCTCACCTAGGATGCTGGAAACTAAATGCATCATCTAGTTAATATTTGATATATCTTAATTCTTTTTACTTATATATCTTATTTTTACTTATATATCTTATATTCTTCTGGCAAAAGTATCTATATTCTGGGTGCAAAGAGTGGATCTTTTGGAAAAGGTCCTTTGTACTAAGAACATGAAGTAGATCTCACACTCTTATACAGGCAAAATCAGGAATAAACATAATTACGCAGAAGTCTAACAATTATTCATATGATAATTGTTTTTACTCGGGCATGTAGATTCTGGCTCTAATGAAATACAACAGGCTTGTACTCTTTTATTCTACTGGGGTGTTTTTATGCCTTTTGAGTGGTTTTACCTCATTCTGAGCCTTTCTCCATGGTTTTTATTCTTGCTTTCTAACTGAATAATTAGAAAAAATTAGAAATGTAGGGAAATATCAATGAAAAATATTACACTACTGAAAAAGGGAATGCAAAAAACTACCATCTTTACATTATGATCTTGCCAGCAACTAATTTATATATAAATAAGAAAATCAATATATGTATTTGTCTATGTATATATTTTTAATATAAAAAGATTACCTTATTTAAATGACAACTCAGTGATCTAGAAAATACTTTATAGTATATATCTTTATGGTCTATTTCTTAATTTGATTAAAACTTTTCTAATGGTCAGGGCTTTGACAATTGCAAAACACTGTAAAGACATCCATTGCTGACTATTCATAGTTAAAAGATGTACATATTATTAGCCTCACTTTGCCACTACAGAAATAGAGGCAAGATGTGCTGCCAGTATTTTATTGAGAGTCTTGGACTATTTTTTTTCTGACCTATGGCAAGCACTGCATACTGAGGTGAGACAGAGTAGGAGCAGGAATTTATTTGTTTACTTTTCCAGTTTGTTGAAAAAGACTTTCTTATAGTATACTGATAGACAAATAAACTTATGTGCAAGGTCCCACCTATAACTAGATTAATAGAGCACACTTAGTTAATCAAAATTTGCACACATTATAGATGGGAAAAGCATATCTTCCTATTATGCCCCTCTAGTCTTCTTGTTTTGTTTTCTTTGCTTGCTTGCTTTGTTTTTCTCAGTGACAGCTGATATGTGGTACATGCATAAACTATTTACTTTCCAGTAATAATTTTTGAACTTGAGGGATGTTATCTCAAGAATTGGTAAACTAGCATTATCCAGAGAGAACACAGAAATTGCTTTCTTGGAAATGATACCAGAATTATTATTACAATCTTCTCTGAGAAAGCTTTAAGAAATTATCCAAAGCTGGACACGGAGCTAGCAGTAAGAGTTAAATTTCTCTTTAAAGCACATAGTTCCCAAGCCACATTGTTTCATTAGGCAAGCCACATGTTTCATTAGGCAATGCTGCCTATCAACACTGTTTTATATAAAAATTTAACATGGGTAGTATATCAGCAAAAATATTTTTTTGTTACCCTGAAAAAAAAACCAACCAAAACACTACAGTAAAAAGTATTAAAGATGTCAAATAAACACATTAGGTTGTTAAAAGGCTGAACCACATTGTATATGCAAAAATCAGTGTTGACAATAGAATCTAAGAAAGCAGAGAAAATTGTATATCACTCCCAAACAGTCAAATACGGCTGACAAGAATATCTGATTTGAGCATACCTTTGGGCAAACATCCTGATTTTATACAGATGGCTTGCACAAACAGATTGTATGTATCTTTCAATATCCCATTACAGGTCACAAAATGTCTGGATCTTAATTGATTGCTTTACCAGATAAAGATTACTTTCTTACAGTGCTTGTTCCATGTGTCTAAAACATTAGTAGCTAAGAGGGTTGGATGTAAACTGATCTTTTAAATAACTAAAAATAGTTAAAATTACAATAATAGAATGCATTTATAATACTTTTCTTTACCAAACAAGCTTATAAAAATGAAGATAAAAACAAGATGGTGACATTCTATATTAAATCATAAATCTATATGAAAACCTGTATCTTTCACTTCTAAATATACTCTGCAAAAGAAAACAAAAAGTTTTCTTCCATGATAAAATCTCAAACTGTCACATATTTGTCTAATATCAGTCTATATCTCTTCTCAAATTGTGCTGAGACCAGAAATGTTTGTATACACAAATAGGTATACAAGCAGATTTAAATAGGAGAGCTTGCAAAGGACTATGCAATAATATGCTCTCTTTACCTCGTACTTTTATAAGTGTTAGAGTTTACAAACAGCATATCGGTGCGTACTTGAAAGACTAATTCTAACTGCTGGTGTGTTAGTGAAAACATAACTCAGTAGTAAGCAACTTGATTTACATTTGGAGGGGATCTTAAAATACTCTATAGAGCTCTCAAAATCATTACCGATCCTACATTAAACCCTTGGAGTGTTTTTATCTAAAGACTTCCATCAGAATTAATGTTTCATCTGGTCTATATAGTAATTTCTCAGAAGACTTAAACATTATGATGTTAATACACTGGGTAAGTTCACGTGCTCATGTCTCCCTCTAGTGCCTGTACCTGTTCTGTGTATTGCTAACTGGATTTTAGAGGTTCCAGTCAGTGCAGAAACTGAAGTTTCATAAGGAAGGTCAAAGAATTCCAGCAAAATGAACTAGGTTTGAAGTGAACTATTTGCTATATGCCTATAAATAGTTACTAGTTTTGTTTTGGGCCTTTTTTTTTTTTGCGGAGGGTGGCGGGTAAGGTAAGAGACAAATAAAGCAAATACAAACCTAATTCTCAAAAGAGGAATTTAGTCTTGATGATTCTTTTGATCTCTTCTGTCTTTATTTTAGATTTACTAACTTCTTTCTTCAATGGGAAAATACGCTGTTAAGCTCTTTTATCTAAACCTTTTCAGTGTGCAAAAATACTGTCACCATAAAATGTAGAGATGACTTGAAAAGTTCATGTTTGGATTTAACTAAATCACAAAAACTTGGTTTTGGTAGACTTTCCAAACAAGTGGCCTCCTGCAAAAGGACACATGAATGGATATGAAGAAGTTTACAAGGAAACAGCTTTTTCCATATTCACTTTTATTACTATTTAAGATAGGAAAATAGGTAACCATGTTTGCAGTACATCATATCAGTCATATCTAATGTCTACTGTTATCAGCTATTACAAGTTCTAGTTATTGCTGTTTAATGTTGTATTATAAGGCAATGGGAATTGGACAAATAATTTCCTTTAAATTAGACTGAAAAAGTCTTTCAATAATAACCTTCCTCCAGTAAAATGCATTTGCAAATATAACTGGATGCAGTTTCCCAACTTCTTTGCGTTCACAGACTGAAACTTAAAGGGTTCATGACTCATAGAGTCCGCACAGAATCACTGCTGTACTCTGACATCTTTTGTATTGAAAATGTTAGTATGCAGATCGTAGTGTTAAATCATTTTATCTCTGTGTCAGAGTAAATAAAAGCATATATGACTTCTGAATGTTTGAACGTTCATTTTCTTAAGTTGTTTATCTCACCTAATAAAAGACACTTCTTTTGTACCAGTTTTGGATTCTGCAGGACACTCTCTCCTAGATTTCATGCACAGAAAAACATCCTATTTAGCAGTATCATTCATCTTATTTTACATAATAGAAAAATTAAGTTAAAAACTGGTTTTACCAGTCAAATATAAGGTAATACTTTTTAGCCATATTTTCCTAGGTATATCTAAATCTGAAAAAGGCAGGATGCTCTTCTGCTAGGTACCACTTCTTCCATTATTATAGTCTGAATAATTTTACACTATATACTCAGCTTATTTACTTTATATCTCTCAAAATAAAATTACCAGGCAGTGTATTAGAAACCTAGGTATGAGTCTGCCACGTAAACAAAGGGAACATCTAGGAATTCAAAGTCCTATCAAGTTTCCCACCCAGTGAGATGGTTGGGAAATACTTTATTTTGAAAATATTTCTACTGTGACCTTCTGACTAGTTGTTTCCCCATCAGTGTCTTGTGTTTTGGATGAATTTTGGTCAGTTAGAATAATGTACTTTTTTGTGTTCACTTTCAGAGAAGATTTGCATAAACAATCTCCTAGGTAGAAAGCAATTTCATGGAGCTATCACAACTATTTCTATCAGAAGATATTAAATTAATATTCACAGTATCAATGGTGAGAATACTCAAGCATTTATCAAGTAAAGAAACCAAGTTAGTTCCAACAGTGTGTAAATAATATTTAATATTTGTAGAGCTTTGTGATTTTGAGCTAAATGGAATAAATCAATAGGAAAATATCGTAAGTTGCTTTCAAATACAATACGATAAACAAGAGTTTACATTTTCACACATTTCATTACAGTTAGATCTAAATATAAAGTTACTATCTTGGTTTTAAAAAGAAGCTTCCTTATTTTTTAAAGAAAGGTACATTTCAAATTGAAATACAGATATATGTGAATACCAGCAACAGAAGTAAGCTTATTTGGGACATTACTCAAAGCCTCTGTTTGCTAGGAAATGGGCAACAGAACCTGAAGATTTATTACTCTATTGTCTAAATGAAGGTGCCTGGGCTCTATTAACAATCTCTGTGCCATTCAGTCTCCAAACAGTTTGAGGGCATATGCTTTCATGCCTGGAATGCCAAAAGTACGAGAAATCAGTACAAAACTTGCTATGTTAAATAAGTGAACATACAAAGCTATTTCTGGCTAAAACTAGTCTATCATGATAAGAAAGTAACAATCCTACAAAAAATGTTTTTCTTCTGTTGTTTCAGAATACCATACTTCATTCCTGATAAAATGTATGCAATAGGAATATATTTTTTGTTTTATCATACTTTTTCAAATGGCAAGATAAATATTTTTATATTATTGCCATCTCCTTCTCTCCAGTCATTCTTTCATCCTTCTCTCCCCTTTCAGTTTAATGTATGTCTTTCTTTTTAATACCTATTTGAATCCCTCTTAGAAATAATCCTGAGTTATCCTCCGATTGAAAATTCTGCCTCAGACTACATATCCAGTCAGTATATGTCTATACAAATGAGTCTCTGACATGAAAGCTAGGGAGAGGGCTCTTAAGTTATTCATTTCATTTCTCAACCACAAAGATGATGCTCTGAAGAAAACTCTGTGGATGCTGAGAGTGTGCAAACTACTATGCACAATAACATGCCCTCATGAGTTGAATAAATCATTTTTAGGCAAGTAAAAGTGGACTGTTAGTTTAGGTGCTTTTTATACTGTAAAATCTATTTTTCAAAATATAAAAATGTTTCTTAAAAGAAAGCTTCAAGGAGCAAGGGAGTTTTTATATCAAAATGTTTCCATCAGGAATATGCATATTGTCAAAGAGGAATAGTGAGATGGAGGCCTCCATGCAGGGAACCTTGTGGAAACCTATGGGCTTTCTGAAGAGCTGGAACAGAATCTGTTGTCTCTTCTGAGAGCCTCTCCCACTCAGAATAACGTGAAGAAAAATCAAAACTAGTATCTCCTCTGTGGGAGTAGCTGCTCAGATGTTCATTTATGCTCTCACCACCTACAACAATCAAGCTCACAGGAACACTGGCAATCACATGCTTCTCTGTATTTAATATTGGCCTCCCTTTGTTCAGTTAATTCAGTTCTCTTCTTCCATCTCAGCTTCAAACAAAGGTTTGAGAAACATGAGTGAAAGCCAAAAACAAACTGAATCCAAAGAGAGAATAATCTCTCTTTCTTCATGTTAACTCTGATGGATGTGACAAAGTTCCTTTCTCAGCCCTCACAAAGTCAATAAAAGATTCCACTGACTAGAACTAATCAAGCTTTACTAAAAATCGGCAGTTAATTAGACCCTGAGTTTTTCTTCTTGTTCAAACTGGTTTTGCATTTTATTACAAAGTCGTCAGACGATACAAGGCCAATTGTGCTTAATCATTGAAAGAAGGAAGAGTCTTTCTGTCAATACGTTTCTTTGTTACTGGGTGATTAAGAGCCCTGAAATATAGTATTTTGACACCTGCTGCTCAGTTTATCAGATCTTACACATGCAATGGGTAATCAGCTCTGAATTAGTACTTCTTTAGCATTCTCAAAAATTTATCTGGAAGTGGATATGCAGACTGCATATTTGAATGCATGCACACTGCATAAAAAAAGTCATCTTGACTTCACTGACTCTGATTTTGATTTGGGGTAATACTAATCATATAAAGCAGAGTTTGCTTGCATATTTGTTCTGTAAAAGGAAAAAAAATGGCATTTTCCTCCCACAGAGATCAATCGATTTGCTTTCTGTTGCAAAGTAGCATATAGAGGCCAGGATCTGAATAAACAAACCTGTGTAAATCTCTGCCTAGACTTCTATAGCATGCACATTATTTCTTATAAGAATAATTATAATTATCTAGAAAAGCAAATGTTACTATTGATCTTCTCTTTTATATTGTATTGTGTTTAGAAAGGCCCAACTGTGCCTATAAAATCATGTAACTCACACAGACCTTAGCTGCAGTTGCAACACATTTATTAGTAGAATGGAAATTTTTCTACCTGTTCCAATGTATATTTTGATAAATCTTTAGAGGTTATCTTTAGGGTAAGGTTTTAATAAAGTCCAGCAGCTGAAAATCAGCTGTTCTCCTTTAAGATGTTTATTTTTCTGGATCAAGCATAATTTCCAGGTCCAGTAAAATGTGACACGTACCAAGGCAGGTACGTTTCTGAAGGTATTCACATTGGCTTAATGCTTTCCAACATGTAGCAAAAGGACTATCTAATTTCACTTCATTTTGAAATATGGCCTCTGAATACAGAGAGTAATCTCGGATTCTTTCAACCAGCTTGGGTTGGCGGCAAGTAACTGTTCAAAAAATGAAGGTTGTCTTCTACAGAATGTACTCTTGCTACCTTAGTCCTGGAATGTTTTTTCCTTGTACTATTGGAGAAACACATACATTGTTATGACTTTTTATTGACTGTGCTTATGGAGATAAGGAGACTCTTAAGATAAGGATATAAGCTTATGGAGATAAGGAGAATGCTTAAGGAGATGTATGAAAGTGTTAGTTCTCATATTTAATTTAATTACAAGGAAAGTAATGTATTGTTCAGAACCAAAATTGACATGACATGTTAGATAGTAAGATACTATATCCAACACATTTAGCTGCTAGGCATGAAGAAATAATTTCAAGAGAAATGTTTTTCATGTTTGAGCTGCAGTTTTTGCAAAATAAAGAATACCTTGACTGGAATATCAGATAACTGGAATGACAGTATGGAATACCAAATCAAAGGCAGATTCTGTTACTATTAGTAAGGAACCATACTTTACAGCTTATTGGCTCCACAAGCAGACTGTTACTTTGTATGAATAAGCATATTCATCAAGTTGAATATTCATTATTATTCTTCCTCTCTCTCCCCATATACATGCTTGAGGGTGAGGTTTTGATACTTGCTAGTCAAAGTACTTGGCCATTTGAGCAACAGCAAGTAATCTGCTCCGTACAAACCAGTGGGTTTGTTCCACTGTCCCACACAACAGGAAGGGAAAAGCACAAGAGAAATTGTGATTCTGAGTCATAATTCATTTCCTGATGTGCTCATGGACTGTGCAGCTTCCCATTACACCCTTGCACGGGGTGGATCAGAGAAATACAATTTAGACAACAAATATTAGATCTTAACATATGATCAAATTAGTACAGTGGGAGTCAGCTCTAAATGAAACAGACTTCTGCATAGAAGTTTAAACTCCACCCTTTGAACTCGACAGCAGAAAATCCTACAAACATTTGCTTTAGATTTTTATGAATCAAATTAAAAACAACTGGTGGAAGCACTTAAACTTCTGACAGACCATACTTGTTCAGAAACCACTAGTTTCTAATGAAAGTTACACAAATTGTCCTCCATTACCCATCAGCACAAATTTCCTAGGTTTCCTAAATCCATGGATTCAGAGAAGCCCATCTGTGGACTACATGGGATGACAAAAGTGATGTCTTCCAGGGCCCTGAAGAATTTGCAGGAGCACACAATTTGAATTAAAGGTGAGAGCATTTGGTCTTATAAGGATAATAAGGACAATAAGGATATCAAATTTTGATGATATCTCAAGCAAATGGAATTACTTTTCTCAATAATTTCTCAAAATACAAAGTTCCTATTTCAGGAAAACTTTTTCTATTAGTTGGCAGTGAGTAGTTATGAAATTGCACACCCTGCTAATATGTTTCTAATAAGGGATTATGTCTTCCAGTTCAAAGTAGATAACTGCTAGATTGAAAGTGGTTTACATGGATGAGACATATTAGCTGGTATTAAAATTGTTCCAAATTATTATTTAATTTTTTAAAAAAGAAAATTTTTAGGAAGTATTCTTAAAGGTTTCTACATCAGCATTTTCTAAGAAACAAAACATGTTGAAAGCATCTTTTTAGCTGGATCAGATTTGACTGTCATTGAACAGCCACATAATAAAGTCAAAATTATTGCAAAACAGCCACTTACAATAAAACTGGATTTTATAATAATAAATTACGCTGTCAAGTGTCTTTCATTTTACCTCGTATTCTGTCACAGATGATTGTATCTGGAAGGTATTATGATCTATTAAGTTGTGAGTGGGAATTTACTACAAAGCTTTGAGTAAGGAAAGAGAACCAGCATGTCTTTTTTGCAATTATTAAGTCAAGGTCAAGTTAAAATAGTTTGTTTGATAAGAAAGCAGTGCCTAGGATATCATAATCAAAGCAGAATTCTGTTGAAAATTCAGCATTATTAGGATATAACTAAAATTAACTTATCTGGGTTTTTTATGTCGTCATTGTATTCTAGTATAGAAAGGATCCCAGAATATAGTTGTACGTTATCATAATAAAATAGTACATATGAAAAGACAAGATCAAGCCAGACAAGAAAACTCATCAGGCAAGCAAACGTGTAAAGTCACGTTGGACGTGGTGCCTTTTTAACTCTACAAGTTCCAGAAAACTGCAACGAGATTCCAGATTGTAGAGGTCAGACTGCCAATCTTGCCAAAGGACACAGGATATCTTATTTCTGTACTGAGTGAGAGACAAAAAAACTTGCTGTGTTAAATGCAAGCTATCATATTCTAATGCAGGATCAGGCAAAAAAAGAGAAGACTTCTACAGCATACTCTTACACAGGATTATAGTCAGGTGTGTAAAGGAGCAAGAGCACCTCAGCTCCACCTTCAAAGTTCTCCCCCGTTTGTTGCACCAGTTCTGAATGTCAGTTGATGTTGTAATTCCTTGCCAAATACTATCATGTGTAGTAGATAACAAACTAAACCAGCTTGGATTGAAAATTCTACTCGTCATACTGAGATGACATGCTTGCAATCTTGTGACAAATTTTCCTATATTCAACCAATATCTATAGATGTTTAGGTTTGAGGATGCTTTAGAGGAACCAATATCTATAGACGTTCAGATTTGAGGATGCTTTAAGGGCCAAGTTACTTTTTCACTAGCATCCTGACTTAATTAATGCTTTTGCTGAGTAAAAGCCAGTCCTTTGTAAACTGTACTAGCAGTTCCACCTCAGTACCGGATATCTGTACAATACACATAGTGTTTGTACTCTAAAAGGAGAGGTCTTAAAACAAAGAAATGCTGACAGATAGAAGATTAATGAAATATTTTTTTCGTGGTAACAGATTTCTTTGTTTTGCTAAAAATATTTTAAATGATTAATGTATTTTTTGTCATATTCACATCATTTTCTATAGAGAAGAGAAAGTAGAAATGTCAATGAACACAAATTAGACATACTGAATGAATATATCATAAAAAAGAAGTCAGAAATCAAATTGATATATATACATGTGATTCTGATCAGTCCACAAAAAGTGTTTTCAAAGATATTACTCCTAAACCTCATGTAATAAGTCAGTTGAAATGTATTTTTGAAATAAGAATTTAACAAAAAAACACAGTATTTTTAATTTTTAAAGATATTTACAAAATTCGTAGGAAGCATTTGAAAGAGAAACAAAAAAGTAATTTCAAACAAAACAGTTTAAGTCTAAAGAAAAAATTATTCTGATATGACAGAATAATAGGTTCTGCTTTCAGCTGGAGTCACGAGAGCAATATTGCATTTACTGAGCTATGAATGATATGGCACTCAGGAACAAAGTTTTTATGCTCAGTAACAAGCCAGTTCTTGCCATAGATATGGTTTCTGGAGAAAAGATTTACATGTTCTCATTATCTCTGAGTACTCATTAGAAAGCAAAGAGCAAGCAGACTGTCCCCACAGTTTACACGAAGAAAAGTTCTCTGTTTACCATAATGATCTCTTGAATCTTTTTAATCCTTTGTTAAAAAGAGCAAGACAGCTGCATTTGAAGCCCTTCTTCCAGCTGTGCATTGCTCAATTGTTCCTTTTTCATGGAATTTGGGGATTGGTGTAATTAGACAGAAGGGACATTGGGTCATGCTTAACAATTAACTCCGCTAATATAGCTGATGTGTCCAAATGTTCCTTTTGGATATCTGTGCAAACATGTTCTCTTGATAATTCTCTACTCCTCTACTTCTTACAATAATGAATTGGCAGCTCCTTCCACTATCTACAGTCCATGCTTATCATCTTTTAAGTTAAATATATGAGAATGCAATTTCTTTATTGATAAACAGAGCAAATAATGCTATTACAAGAGATGAATAAGGTGACCTCAGAAAGCACATTATGAGCTTATGTTAGTGCAGACTGGCCATCGACATTTATAATAATTCATCTAGAAAGATTAGAAAGTCTACACTGCTGAACACCTCTACATTTGCAACTTGATTGACTTGTCACTAAAATGTAATTCAGCTGTTGTATTACAGTCTTTAATTTGGATCATTTATATTGCAGTTAGACAAGGTGTGATCCTGGAAGGAGCTAAGGCTTGAGTTAGAAGAGTTAACGGAACTCAGTACTTTACAGAGTCAGGCCAGAGACAGCAAACTTTGGGGTTGCCAAAGAGGTAAGCACAAGAAGGGCCACAAGTTGTTAGAAGAATGAAGTGCATTTGAAAACAAGTAAATTACCTTGCAAAAAAACAGCAGCAAACAATACACACAGGAGTTATACAATCAAATGATGCATCATGATACTATCACCATCACAGAGCAGCAGTGAAGGGAATAAATAATTCTATTAGGAAGTGCAGGAACATGGAGTCAAGTGCCATTAGACTAATGAGACAAACTTTTTTTTTCCCTTGTTCCACTGCTGAAATGAGATAAGGTATTTCACCTCTTCTCTTTTTCTTCTGCCTTTCTGACATTATATTCTTCAGAGCTGTGTCCCTCATTGTATTTTGTACAGTGCTTAATAGGACAGATCCTTAATCACGATTATAATCACCAGGAATGGTTCTAATACAAAAACCACCAAATATATATGCTAGTTATGAATTTCGTTATTCTTGAGAAAGAGATATAAGCACACAGAAATAACCAAAATGTATAAATTAAAAATAATAATAAAAATCTGTTGCTGCCCAACACTGGAAGTGCCTGACTTGCTGAGTATCACCCTGGTTGAGCTATGCATGTAGCATTTCTATGGTAGGCACTTGTTCAAATCCAGAACTGATGTGCTTGGCAGAGATTAGCTCCTAATTTCCATGTAAATCTGGTATCATTCAGAAAACAAGCACCATGCAAATCCAGGTGTTTTCAGATCACACCTAGCACACACTGACAGGAATAACTTACTTCCAAGCTTCAGATGTGACGCTTTATGTCTGCAGAGAGAAACAAGGAATGCAGTCACAGCCTTCATATCAGGAGTGAGGAAATCAGAGCCTGCAATTTCAGTTGTCCAACCTGTGATTCTCTGAGATCTCTGCTTCCTCCCCAACCCCTACTTTAGACTTCCACCTGTCTCTGTAACACTATCAACCTATTCTTCATAGGGCATATCTGCGTTCAGGTTTTAGTTTAGACCTGTAGTACAGTGTTCATGTGAACCTCCCCATCAGCCCTACTTACTGTGCCTTGGATCAGAGCACAGAATTTTTTTTTTTTTTTTTCAGACAATGCCCAACTAGAAGGTTCAGTTCAATTGTCGTGAAATGTGCTCTGTGGTAGGTTCTTATGGGAAGCACCTACCACTGGCAAGAGAATAACCACTCCTTCCCTCCCTGTTCCTTACCTCTTGTTTTGTAAATTTTAGTTAGTTCTAGAGAAAATCAGAACACACAACAAAGGGCACCACAAAGTTGATGTAACTTATGTAAATAGTCAGTAAACATTATTCAATAACATATCAACCAAACGGGGTGCAACTAATAGCATCACAAACAATAACAACTAGTAGGGAGTTTGAGCAAATCTTCATGAAAAGTGTATAGTCCTAGAAGAACAGCATGGTATAAAATTCTCATTGTCATCATCTTCATCCTTCATCATCACCACCTGCTGCACACTTTTTGTCCTGAATTAGCTTCCCCCATTAAAGGTGATGCATGCCTTCAGCTACAAACTCCACCAAGGAACCTTTGTGCCCATGTCTGTAAGTCTAACTTAACATCCTCTTTGCAAGTGTCCTCTCTTTCTGACAGCCCTGTCTTTCACATTCTCTCTGCTGCTTTCTTTCCACCTACTAAGATACAGATGAGTGCTCTGTTTAAAAAAAAAAAATTAACAAGAGGGAAAAAAAAAAAAGATAAGGCACCAGTGAAATCTTGCTTCGTTAAAGGAAAATCTTACAACTCATCTCTATCAATGAACACATTTGTACGTATTGATTAAGGACAAAAAATTCTTTCCTTTTATTAGCTTATAATGAAGGAGGCCCTGCCCATCCACAGTTCTCATAGTGCATGGGATTTTCTTCAACTCTTGAATCTTTCTAGACATGCTGTGAATAGCTCTCTGTCTTCATGAACTAGAGGATAGAACTGTGACATGGAAAAGGAAGATAAGGCTCCTCTGGAATAACTCAGATGCTGCCTGTCTGGCCCATAAAAGTCTAGGAACATTTGTACTTCCTTTCCCATGGTCATAAACTCTGGAGAGAATGTGGAACTTGTGTCAAAGGGGAAGACTACTTATTTAATGAGTTATGTTGCTTATCCTTATCCTTATTTACGAATTTGTCTGAATCAGATGATTGCTATCAGAAACATCCTCCTCTGCTAAGAACCGTGGGGGATTTTTGTCTTGTAGACCTTGTTTCAGATGGGGAAAATCCTAATTTAAGACTTCCTGGACTCCTTTTCCTCTTTGTCTCCCATACACGATCTTGGCTCATGGACAGTTGTGTTAAGGGCTCATATTTAGTGTTCAAAAGAACCAAATTCAAACTGAGCTGTGTAATGATATTCCAAGTAAGTTGATAAAGAATTGTAAGTTACAGCAAAATCAAACGAACAATGAGAAACTCACTGATGAACAGAAAGGACAATATAAAACCAAACTAGAAAATAAGGTAGCGTAACAGATGAGTAGAGAGTTAACACTTGCCCTGACTGATTCTTCTGCCTCTACCTCTGAACCCTCAATTAGCAAGACAGTCCTCTCTCCAGGTCCATTGATTACCACTAAACCACAATAAAATATGAAGAAAAAGCAACTCAACTTACCAAAGCTGGTTGTACAAACATTCTCTTCCCCTCTGTTCCTGGGAAAGTAGCTATTATGGATGGCAATGTACGGGTCACCACTCCCTTAGGGACACTGAATACTAGTGAGAGAGACTGGTTTTATACTGGTAGTATATTGGCAGTATTTAGCATTTGTCTGCATTTGGATAGATTCCAGTCATTGTTCAGTTTTGAATAAGTAAGTGTTAGGGCACTGGGTATGTAACAGATTATTTTTATAATATCTTTTCTAAATATGAGCCTACTTTTTTTGAATTTATATATATTTTAATTTTTTACTGACTGTTAAAGTTGCATCAATTGACAAAATGTACATCAATGAAAATTAAATTTAGCATGTAAAACAAAATTATACAAAGTTTTACAATTACGTTCACTAAACCCAAGCATAGTGGCAAAATTTTCATGTGACTGTCAACTTGTTATTATTAGTTATACAAAAGTAGCTCAAATTATCACTCTTTTTCATCTGCAACAAGTTTGCACAACATAATTCATTGGCTTTTCTGAACGCATGTCATAAGAAATGCCTGCCTCATGCTAAGAACTCTCACGAAAGTGTGATTTGACGCGAGCTATTTCTATCTTTTCAAGATTCAGAGTTGCAGTGCAACTCGATCAACAGTAACTAAAAGTTATGCTTCAAAAGTGGCATTTCTATAGCACAATCCTTTCTATCCCTTTTCTAGACCCAGGAACATTCTTTTGTTTGCCATTCCCAGCGTGAATTTCTCTTTCAAATCTTTTGGGCTTTGCTACTCTGAGGGGTACATATGCACCAAATAAGAGAGCATTTACTGAAATATTCTGTATACGTAACTGGAATTTTAAACAAAAGAAAAGCAGTAGCTTGGGATAATCCGAAATATCTCAATCCAGCATTTTGTGTTTTATTCTTTATGCAAACTACTAAATTCAAGAGAGAACATTCAAAAGCTGGAACAAAACCTGAGTCCAGTCAGAGTTAAGACTCATGGTACACACAAGTAACTCAATGTCTACTGTAATTGTCTCCAGAACAGGCACTGTAAATATAAGCATTTAAAAAGTTACACCATTAATGCAGAAACATTGTAACATACATATATATGTATGTATATGTGTATATTCAAGACACAATTATCAAGTAAGGGTATGTAGAAAAATATGAGTTTTCCCTCATCTGGGATCAAACACTCTGGACTGCACGATTATAAAATGTTATTACTATAGGACAGAATTGCAGATTTTTGAATGATTTAGCCAGGCAAATCAGTGACAACTGGTCAAGGAATAGAATCTCTTAGATCTTCAAGTTAAAGAAAATATCCCTTTTTCCTTCGAGAGTAATGTTGTTGTTATTAGTACTATTCTCTACAAACAATTATTATTTTCTTACAGTAATACATAAAGGTTGCACTCAGAGAAACTCAATTTACAGTATATAGTAGCAAAAAAGAAGGACAGACTATAAGCTTACTAGATAATAAATACAATATAAACAAATCAAAAGACAACCTGCTATTTTTTTCAGAAGTAAAAGAATTTTAGTACTGACAGTCTAGAAATTTATCCATGTTGATGACAAGTATCTATGTGTATCAGTATAGGGCTGTAAAATATACTGCCTACAATTCTTAGCAATTTTTCTTTTAGTGGTATTTTGATAAAGGGGTTTTTTTTTTGTGACAAATCACCCAGGCCACAATAATACAAAAGCTTACTGCAAAATGTAAAGATCGTTTGGAGAACAGCATGTTTGGACTCATCTAAACCCACAGATTTGGTCAAAATATTGCTGAACTTTTTACCTACTGGAAATCTCATTGTGACAAAAAAGAAACATTGGAAGAAAGCGTTCATTTTTTCTTACTCTTTTTGCCTTCCACTTTTGCAATTTACCAAAAAAGAAATCCCACATTTTCCAAGAAAACCATTTAACAGGTTACTTTTCTTACGATATTTTTCAGGAATAATACGATACAGAAAAAGTACTATAATTTTATCCCTGGTATATTTCCTTTTAGTTGGTAATAAAGATTATGTCCACACCATTTCTGAGGGTCATTCTAGTACAAGCGTTCCTATAAGCACCTCTGCATAAAATGTCCTTCCTGCACTCAGACAGCAGACCTTGTAGGATTTGTTCCAGTTCCAACCTTTCTACACCACAGCTATTCTACAACCTTATTATACAGTACTACATAAAGAGCATTATCTTACTCCACCAGTGTCTCATAGCAAAAGTGGTGGAAATCTTGGGCCAGGGCAGTACCTCTGCATTAGCAGCCTTCTACACTGTCCTCTCAGGGCCCTTCTACATCCTGGAAGCTATCAGCCTTCATGAGGTAGAGTGCCCTGTATCTGTCTTCATAGGGCCAGCTTGCTGGAATATCTAGATCAAACAGGATGGTGTTTCCCGTCCCCATCCCAAGCTGACCCATGTCCTGCAGAGGTATGGCATGCCAGAATACCTCACATGTGGGCTCTTATCACCTGACAGGTTGTATGAGCCTGTGCATTAAAAAGAATCTACAACCATAACCTGGACTCTATCCTTCTTTGGTTTATGTAAGAGGGGAAGAGCAGTAGAATTTGGGGACCAAGTCAGGAGACACATATTTAATTCCTGCTAAAAGCCAGGAATATACTTTACTGTTTCCCAAGCCAAAACATCCTTCCTCAGAGTTTACAAAGAACAAGACTTTATAACCAGCCTCCAAAGAATTGCTTTCCAAGGTCCACAAGATACTGCAGTCCTCCAAGAAAAACCAAACAAGGAACTGTCTCCTTATCCTGCAATACTCTGAAATTAGGTGGCCCAGGAGTATTGGGCTCTTTTTTCCAAAAGATGAAGACACTTTCGCAGACAAGCAACATCAAAAGGAGCCTCTTCAGCAACTGGCAATTAGTGAACAGCATTGATTCCTACCACTGATTCTGCTTTACTGATGCTGCTGGATCAGTTAAAGCTTCAGATTGTGTCTATTACAGTAAACACCTACTTGCAGATGCATATAATATTTTAGAGAGATATGCAAATGTGGACATCTTTACTGTAAACTTATGTAAATATGTAAATAGTGAATCTACTTCCTGGGAGTTTTAAAACTATTAACATGACAAAAAATTCTGTTCTCTAAAGCATTTCAAAAGATTTTGCAACAGACTTTCACTTCTATAAACAAGAGCTTCATTGACCTTACTGAAATGGTCTTAATGTATTCTAGATGTGTGTTAAATCCTTCATGCTCTACAGATTTACTGGAATAATTCAGACAGGGAGGATGGCAATGTGAGAGACCGTTACTCACCTGCACCTCAAAACACAGGTAGCAGAAATTACTAGAACATCGTGTCTGAGCAGCCAGCTTGTCAGGAAGCCAGTTCATATAACTATTCTAGCTTATCGAACAAAAAACCCAGCACACTGAATTGTAAAGAAAGTCAAAGCTTGCAGATATTATACAATATTATTTTATAAGCTATGCTGTATTCAGCAGGTGTCATTTTCTTAAAAAACTGCTGTGTAAATAACAACTTTTAAAAATACTTTTTTGTCTAGCTTGTAGATTGAATACAATGCAGGGTAGAAAACTGGTACATGAGAGGTCAGCCACTTTTAGAAAATCACACCCATAAGAGTGTTTATTTTGTTAGTACATGCAGCCTAAGATTCTGGTTCAAGTTTCTCTTTGCCTTGCACAGAACTCCGTTCGCCACCCTAAGGGCCTATGAAGCATGTTCTCCTCTCTTGACTCCCTACAAAAGAAAATGCTTTCACATATCTGTGATAAAAATGAATTTTAAACTTTCCATATAAGTAACAGGGAAGGAAACCTCATTCTTTCTAGTGTTTGTTTAGCAGCTAGACTTCAAACGTTCTCTGAAAAGCAAACAACTCCAGGAAAAGGAAAATTGAAACACAAGCACCACACTGAACAGATGAAAGGTTTTAAACTGCATCTGCAGATTAAGTAACAGGTTAACAATGATGGGAACCAAATACATAGTTACAAACCCAAGATAAAGGGAGGAACCAAACTACACAAAGTTCATGACAAGTACTAATTCTTCTACAGATAATTTTGTAGCGTTCCTATTCTTATTTTATGCACCCTAGAATAAGAAACAACTTCTTTGAGCAGTGGGGCATCATGAAGCTTCAATGTCACACAGAGTTTATTCTTTTAACTTCTGTATATGAAACAGATAACAGCTGAAAACATCTGCATTTAAAGGTAAATGAATTTTTCTGTATCAGATAAATGAGCAAGTCAGCAAATTCCACAATATTGCTGGGTGCTATTGCTTTAGCCTATAACAAATAATCTTCATCCTGACTCAAAATGTGTCATTGTCCAGAAATATTTATTGCATTACTGCACTGGAAAAACGAAACAAGAGCTCCCTCTATGTAACTCCAGATGCAGTACTTTGTTGTACAGTGTTACAGATACATTTGTTTTTCTATTTTACAAGTCTTACTGTCAATGTGAATGATGTATATAACAAATCAACAAAATTATTTAAAAAAAAATCGAAGGTCTCAGCACTAGCTTGAAAAAGTTGTTTTCAGTAAAATTATAGAGAATAATTACAGGATAAAAAATATATGATTGTTATACTAAATGAGTTGGTAGTTAAGGCCCATTGAAGGTACAGGGTTAGAATTTCAGATGAAGTATGCCCAGTATCTGACACACAAACACTTCTGCTTGAAAGTAAGTTAAAACAGAGTAGTAAGAAATACCTGAGGAGGCTTATTATTATTGTTACAGTCAGATGACAGTAGACATTACCATTCTCGGCTGTCTTCCCTGCCTCTCTGTTGAAAGCTTCTGCTCTGAAAGCAAGAACAACACTTGAACCATCACAGATGGTTCACCATCTCACTCAGATCCCCACACCAGATTATATTGATGCTGCTTAGGGTTACTTTAATATCCTGGGTAGTAAATGGCAGTTGTTCAGAACTTGTTTCACATGTGGTTGCTCCTGCTGCAGAAGCAACAATCTCTAAGAGAATGCCAGGCAGACAAACAGTAATTGCTTCAGCCAAATGAACTGCAATCATTTGTGTTTGTAAATTAAAATTATGAACACAAAGGTGATTCTTTAGTGATGCATTGTAGAAATGGGAACTGTTACAGCATTTCCAGCCTATCTTTGCAAGGATACTCCTGCCTTATGTAAACAATTCCTAGAGCTACTTGTCATTTTTCATAGAATGCTGGCAGACAACTCCACAACTAAGGGGAAAAAAATGTCTTTCTGCATGAAAAAGAATCAATAATGCATGATGGTAGTAAGCACTGCTAGCATATAGTCACTGCAGATATTACTTACTGCCTTGAAGCTGTATACAATGATTCCGCATTTCATTGCACTTTCTAAATAAGACAAAGTCATCCCTTACCTATACTTTCCTTTCAGAAACAAAACTTTTGCCAGCACATTTCAAATTTAAGGTGGAATATTACTTTCTGTCTTGAAGTTTGTGTCAGTTCTATTTTAAATTTAACAAGCCCTGGAATTGATGTGTTTAATGTTATAGGTAACCAGCATGTTAACAGCATGAAAGTCTTACTGTTTATTTTGAGGTTTCCTCCCCTTCTCCTCTGTGGCTAGGCAGACAAGCATTTTGCACAGAGAAAGAACAATGAATGCCGGTAACACACTGACTTCACAAATTCCTTCCTCATACCTTGAGGAAAGAACAAAATTTCCTCAACTTCAGAATCACTGGTTTTCTAGCAGAAATACTTATTGCCTCTACACCAAAACTTCCACCAAAATGCGTCACTTTGACCAGGGCACAGTTTTTTTGTCAACCTGTGTTGTTGAGACAACTGCAACCTAATTGCTGAAGAGATTCTTCAAGACTACACTAAGGACTTTCAGACACAGGGCATCCTAAGAAGGCTGCTTCAGGGGTCTTAGGATTTAATCATAAGAATGATGGTAACCAGCCTGGATCATTTGATTACAGACTTCTGCCATGCTTGCATTTTCTACAGCATATTCCTCTCCCAAAGAACAGACTGTGAGGGGCTTGGTGCTTTTAGAATTAACAAGATCTGGATCTTCACAGCAGCAGTTATTGCTGGGGTACTAATGTGTCTCTGGTTTAGACATTAGCTTTGCGGAACTCTGTGTTGACACATGCCCAGTAGTGAATGCTGGTTCAATAACTGCTCATATGAATAACGCACTGTAAAATACCAATGTGGTGGGTTTTCTGGACAACTAGAAATGTGTCATAAGAACTCAGACATTATGGCATGGAAGATACTTCTCTGGACAATACTGACAACTCTGGAGTAGTAACACTAATAAATTAGATTCCAAATACAGAGTTGTAAGGCATGATCCAGGTATCATTACAAGACAGGTGATCATATGTCTGATAACTATAATCTGCCCAGTATTAGTAATTTGCTGGCAATCACAATATCAGACCTCTGGCAATTCTGTGCACGTTTACTGGCTGCTTGAGGCTGTGCAGTAGTATCTTCACTGCCTTTGTGAGACTAATTAATTACACTAAATTTACCTGTGATGAGATAGCACAGTTATTTGGGCTGACAGACCTAACAAAATATATCAGTCTTCCCAACCAATGGCAGAAGCAGTGTGGGGGGGACACACACAGCCAGCAGCCAGCATAGTTGAATCTTCCTTGGCTGCCAGAATGGTGGGAGGTAGACCACTGGCATCTGCTGCCTGTTAGAGGAAGTAGCCTTTCATTTTGAGTAAAAGATTAAGTATTTACTCCAGGATCTAAAAGTGTACACTGAAAAATTCTATTCAATAATGAAACTTTCAGAAGAATTATATTGTGTTGATTTTTCTCTACTGAAAAAGGACATCTTAATACTGAATTGTATCTTTTGTTAATATTTAAATATGGGTCAGGCAACACCAGTGTGAATTTGCATTCATAATTCCTTTCTGAAAAGATAATTTGACATGCTCTCCTTTTTCACTTTGCTGTGTATTCAGCTTTAGTTGGAAAGATCATTTACTGTGCTAATGCCTTTCCCCTTCAAAAATGTGCATGCCATGTCTCATGATGAATACCCATTTGTAAACAAAGTAGTGATTCATTATTATAGCTGAAGGGCATCGTTTTACCTGGATGTAAATTCATCATTTTTAATGCCTCACAGCTTGATGCTTGAAATCTCATCAAGCGCTCTGAAAGTTTCGTTGACACAGATTGATGATCCAAACAATTAACTTAATAATGGCATCAGCAACTGGAGGTTAGTATCAACCAGAGAAAGAGTGAGCCAAGTTCATCCCTAGTGTACACCAAATACAGTCAAAGGAGGTACGCTTGGGATCTATTTATTGCACATGATATATTTGACCCCTTTTTTCCTTTTCTGAGGTAATTTTATGAGTCTAGCTATACTGCATTAAGTATTCTGTAGACAACAAATTCAAGCATTTATTTTAACAGGTTAGGTACCCTTAAACACTATAAACAACACTCCTTTCTCAGAATGGTTTCAGAAAAGGTAATAATCTGTGAATATTCTGTTAGAGCTCAGCTGGAGATAGCCACTTCTCAGCTGTTAATTACTACACCTCACCTGAGATATAGAGCTGTGGTAACTGCCCATGCACATACTTCTGGTCTGCTCTAATGCATAGTAAAATAGCATTCAGTAAAATCCTCACACTTTATTGTCTCTCTAGTAGCTTGTCTAGCTAGAAAAGCTTTCCTGTTTTTCTAACATTGTCTATCTCAATACATCTCTACCTGACCTGAGAATCCACTAATGAACGTATGACATAATTTCAATTCAGGCTGAACAAATCATAACTGTCTTAAGGGAGATCTTCTGCTATGGACTTCGATGGATTCTAGAAGATTGCAACCATTACAATCACATCATTATTACATCCTTGGCTATCAATCTTTCTGCAATATCAACCTCAGCATTCTGGAAATGAGCAAGTGGAAAATCCTTTTTAAAGCAAATGGTAAGAGGTGTAACACCGACTTTTATTTTTTCTTCAAAAATTTTTTTAAGGATTATAAAATATTCACAAAAAGGAAAACATTAAGTTTTACATAGGCATTTCTTCAGTCAGCAGTTCAGCTGAGTGTATTTTAAGGCTAGGTTCCATTAATGACTCTTAGTAATACACTTTTCCCAAAGAGCCAGAAATTCATAGTGCTTCATTAAATATAAGGAAAAAATATGGCTTGCTCTCTCTCCTCCTTTTCACTTGCTCTTAAATTTTTCACATTGTTGAAGTCCAAATGTATTACCTGTGAGCAAACTCAACTTTTTTCCATTGTTTAAAATTAATTTGTATAAAATTACTGCTTATGAATAGCAATAGCTTGACAGCTCTGAAAATCCAAAGTACTAACTCTTAAAACTAGGGAACTTATTTCTTCCATAGAACTCTCTGATGGTTTAACAGTGAGCCTAATGTCTTGTGCCAAGTGACGTAACTGTACCAGGCAAACAGTGCCTGGGAACTGCCAGTTTCAAGCTGGAGACTGACAGATGAATAGCTTTTCTTTCTGAAGAGTGAGACAGGTGCTTGGAGTTAGATGCAAATGGCTTAGGTATTGCCTTGACGCTTAGCGGTTTCACCCTCTCTTTGATAGTAATAAATGGGAGAAATTCGCAAGTCAGATGACTATAAAAGTACTCCAGATCCAAAGATGACACCTGCCATTGTCTGTCTGCCTCCTTTTTCCTTTTTTTTTCTTGAAGTTTTTGTCATTTTTATAATATTGATAATTTCTACAGCTTCACTACTCCCTTCCACTACCAGACTTATTTTAACTCAGATTTGGAACAAATTCTTCAGATATTTCACAGCAGTTGATATGTCCTTAATGATATAGTTAGGGTTCCCATGTTAACACTAATCCTTTTCCACTTGTACGTCTGGCACCACAGAAAAAGCGTTAGTGCTTAGTTAAGTAATTTTCCTACCTATAAGAATTCAGGCACAACTACACACAGACAGCTACTTGTATTTGTCAGGTCTGTTGCCTGCATCTGTGACCTTGAAGTTGCAATTTAGTTGCAAGAACAAAAAACTTTACATGTTAGATATGAAGATACTATTCACTACTTTAAGAATACTGATTTTAGTACAGTTATTAACAAAGACAGACAAGCACTGTGAAACTGTAATGAACTTTCTTGTATTAAGATGCTGTGTATGTTCAATATGGGGTTGTTTTTGAGAGAAACAAAGTCATATTAAAGTCATTCTAAAGAAACAGACTATTATTAGAGACAACACAGTATACAAATAAAGATGACGATACTACATAGGTAGTCAAAAGTATGTATTTGTTCGCTAAAGTCTAATGCATAAAAATAACTACTGAGGAATGGAGGATGGTGGTCAGCAAAGAGCAGGGACAAAAAGAAGAGGAAGTATCAGAGAGTTACATACAGGCAGGTCAACTGGAGGTCTAGTTACGCTCCTAAAGTATGATAAGCTGTAGGGAAGATAAGAATGCATACACATGCATATATTTTAAATTAATTTCTCTGAAATCTTTCAGTTCTATGTGAAATTCTTTACTACTGATCATAATTTCTGAAAAGCAATGAATCTAAGTTGAATCTGAAGAGGTAAATGTGAACATCTATTTATCCTCTTTCATAATATAAGAGAAAGGAGCCATTCAAGAAAATTGAAAGACAACAGGCTTTAAGTTAAAAGAGAATATTATTATAAAGCACATAATTAATGTGTTGACCTCTCCACCACAAGATAACAATGATGTGATAGCAGCAGACAGAAAAAGCATATATTTAATGAAAATATTGTTACACTAGACAGAATATTAAAATACATTTGCATAGATGTAAAGCGATTAGAGTATTGCTAGATATATCAGATGTAATGACAAATAAATAAAAGCAAGGAAATGAGAGCATACAATAATATACAGCTTTATTCAAACTTCACTGTTATCACAACTGTTATACAAAACAGTTCATGCACCACAACTCAAATTCTGATGACTTTAACTCTCGTCACACATCTCTTAGTCAAGATCTCCCCCTCCCTTCAACCCTATTCTTTTTCTAAGAAAAATGTGTACATTTGGGTTTTTTTCATTCAGTCCTGCTGTGTATGCTGAAGATTTGTAAATAGAGAATAAACTAGAGAAAGTGGTGTCTTTGACAGGCAAAATTAATGTTGTGGTGCATGGTCTGTAATGCACAACTGTTATAAACACCTAAGAAGTATTTTCATAGAATCATAGAGTCATTCAGATCGGAAAACACCATCAAGATCATCGAGTCCAAGCGTAAACCTAACACTGTCAAGTCCACCACTAAACCACGTCCCTAACACATCTACACATCTTTTAAATGCCTCCAGGGATGGTGACTCAACCACCTCCCTGGGCAGCCTGTTCCAATGCATAACAACCCTTTTGGTGAAGAAATTTTTCCTAATATCCAGTCTCAACCTCCCCTGGTGCAACTTGAGGCCATTTCCTCTCGTCCTATCACTAGTTACTTGGGAGAACAGACCAACACCCATGTCAATACAACCTCCTTTCAGGTAGTTGTAGAGAGCGGTAAGGTCTTCCCTCAGCCTCCTTTTCTCCAGACTGAACACCAGTTCTCTCAGCCGCTCCTCATAAGACTTGTTCTCCAGGCCTCTCACCAGCTTCATTGCCCTTCTTTGGACACGGTCCAGCACTTCAATGTCTTTGTTGTAGTGAGGGGCCCGAAACTGAACACAGGATTCAAGGTGCGGCCTCAAGAGTGCCCAGTACATGGGGACAATCACTTCCCTACTCCTCCTGGCCACACTATTTCTGATACAAGCCAGGATGCCGTTGGCCTTCTTGGCCACCTGGGCACACTGCTGGCTCATGTTCAGCCGGCTGTTGACCAACACCCCCAGGTCCTTTTCCTCCAGGCAGCTCTCCAGCCACTCTTCTCCAAGCTTGAAGTGTTGCATGGGATTGTTATGACACAAGCGCAGGACCTGGCACTTAGTCTTGTTGAATTTCATACAGTTGGCTTCAGCCCATCGATCCAGCCTGTCCAGATCCCTCTGCAGAGCCCTCCTACCCTCCAGCAGATCAACACTCCTGTCCAACTTGGTGTTGTCTGCAAACTTCATGAGGGAGCACTTGATCCCCTTGTCCAGATCATTGATAAAGATATTAAACAGAACTGGCTCCACTACTGAGCCCTGGGGGAACCCACTTGTGACCAGCCACCAGCTGGATTTAACTCCATTCACCACAACTCTTTGGGCCCGGTCATCCAGACAGTTTTTTACCCAGCAAAGAGTACACCCATGCAAGCCATGAGCAGCCAGTTTCTCCAGGAGAATGCTGTGGGAGACACTGTCAAAGGCTTTACTAACGTCCAGGTAGACAACATCCACAGCCTTTCCCTCATCCACTAAGCACATCAACTTGTCATGGAAGGAGATCAGGTTGGTCAAGCAGGACCTGACTTTCATAAACCCATGCTGACTGAGCATGATCACCTGGTTGTCCTGCACATGCCATGTGATGGCACTCACGATGATCTGCTCCATAACCTTGCCCAGCACCGAGGTCAGACTGACAGGCCTGTAGTTCCCTGGGTCCTCCTTCCAGTCATTCTTGTACATGGGTGTCACATTTGATAACTTACAGTCAACTGGTACCTCCCTGGTTAGCCAGGACTGCTGACAAAGAATGGAAAGTGTCTTGGTGAGCACTTCCGCCAGCTTCCTTAGTACCTTTGGGTGGATCCCATCCGGCCCCATAGACTTGTGTGTGTCTAAATGGTGTAGCAGGTCCTTCTGTAGCAGAAATCCAACTATTTCTCCTTGGATTATGGGGGCTTCATTCTGCTCCCTGTCCCTGTCTTCCAGCTCAGGGTGCTCGGTACCCAGAGAACAACTGGTCTTACTATTAAAGACTGAGGCAAAGAAGGCATTAAGTACCTCAGCCTTTTCCTCACCCTTTCTCACTATGTTTCCCACTGCTTCCAATAAAGGATGTAGATTGTCCTCAGCCCTCTTTTTGCTACCAATGTATTTATAGAAACTTTTTTTTATTGTCTTTTACAGTATTTTTTTTCCTTCAAACATTGCTTAAATTAGATGAAACAGAAACATAGTGCCTAAACCATAGAATCATAGAATGCTTTGAGTTGGAAAGGACCTTAAAGATCATTTAGTTCCAACACTCCTGCCATAGGCAGGGACTACTTCCACTAGACCAGGTTGTTCAAAGACCGATCCACCCTGGCCTTGAACATTTCCAGGCATGGGGCATCCACAAGTTCTCTGGGCAACCTCTACCAGTGTCTCACCACCCTCATAGTGAAGAATTTCCTCCTCATAACTAATCTAAATTTACCTCCTTTCAGGGTAAAGCCATTACCCCTTGTCCTATCACTATATGCCCTTGTGAAAAGTCCGTCTCCAGCTTTCTTGTAGGCGCCCTTCAGATATTGGAAGGCTGCTATAAGGTCTTCTCAGAGCCTTCTCTTCTCCAGGCTGAACAACCCCAACTCTCTCAGCCTGTCCTCATAGGAGAGATGCTCCAGCCCTCTGATCATCTTAATGGACCTCCTCTGGATGTGCTCCAACAGGTCCATCTTCTTCTTATCTTGGGGGCCCCAGAGCTGAATGCAATACTCCAGGTGAGGTCTCATGAGATATTTTGTCCACCAGCATCTGCATATGAATCTTTTCCTTCTGTTTGATGAAAACGCATAGTTCCTTGTAAAAAAGATTAAGTGTGCCCAGAGCTCATTCAGCAGGCTGGCACAGCCCAAGCACTGCTAGTTAAGAGAGCATTCTTTACAGGCTTTCCAAAGCACCTCCCTTGTCCATGAGGATTGTGTAACAAACTGTACATTACTTTGAAACGATCTAAAGGTAAAGTGACCTCAAATTCATCACCAAAAATAATAAATTATCCATGTATTAAAGTTCTTAAGCCTTTGTTTTCTAGCACTGATACTTCTAAAGAGATATCAGCCAACATGAAAAGATAATTCCAGCCTCAGCCTAACTGAAAAATCTTCTTTTTTTTTTTTTTTAAATTGATGCCCCCACTGCACAATCTGTTTCAAATCTGCTGGAGCATTTGATCCTGGCCATTGTCAGTTCCTTTATAATGATAGGTAAATAGATTATTTATTTGGCTTGTCATACTATTTCCTGTGACACACTGGCCTATTTTACCACTGTAGCTTTCTCTTCTAAGATTAGTGTAGATGTGATTTCAGGTTCTTAATAGATGCTCATTAGACAACCTGTCTTTTCTGTGTACAGAATAAAGGCAAGTACATCTAATGAATGGTACATCTACTTTTAGACTAACACACTAACGGACGTAACTGTTTTTTCATTTCCAAAGTAACTAGGTCTTAATTTTAAAACAGAACTAGATGTGTAGCTCACAGATTAGATATAGGTTATTTACATACTCAGTGATCTATCTTTGCACAGAAATTGAAATTTCTAATATAGGCCTATGCAGTTGAAAAGCACTAAATTATTTTATTTCATATATTGTTTCAACTTCTAACAAGAAGATGCAATTAAAATACCTGTTAGTAGTTTGCACTGAGAATACAGAAAAGACCAAAGGTACGAAACATTTTATGCCATTTTATAGACACAGCAATAATGAAAACATTGCTAAAGCAATGAGATTTGCCAGCTACTGATGAGACTCAGGAGAAATTCTTTAACAGATGTTTCCTACATCAAATAGATACTTAGCCCTCTCTGATTACCATGGTCTTGAGAATTCATGACTTGATTCAATGATCAACACCTCTTCGGTAGTCCCATAAAAACCAAATTCTTGCAATAGGTTTTCCTTCCACATAGCAGCTGGTAAAATATATTTATGGCCTTGAGTCCCTTATGGTGAAGTTGTATTACAGCATTCTTGTGTTCATGACATAATTAGGGTTCTGTCAGCACATCAGTCATACACTGATGAATGCACATCCCATTTTCTTTGCCATTTTAAAAGCTGCTATCCTCACAGTGACCAGTGACTACTGTACTACAAGCTGACCTGACCACTTGCTTACTTATTGAAAATTTCAACTGCTGTGCTCCAAGATTATTTATTAATATTTACTGCAAACTTACTTCAACAAGCTTCTTTTGACAGGTGTTGTTTATTATTTTTTAATGCCCTCTAATATAAAATGCACTGAATACTATTCCCTCTGGCTAACTTTGCCCCCTAATATAAAATGCACTAAATACTATTCCCTCTGGCTAATTCCTTTCCTTAGCTTCAAGTTTCATCATTAAACATTGTTTAGGCACCTTTCAAGAAGAGATATCAAACTCATTCGAGAGTAAGAAGTCACCACCTAAAGTGAGAGCTTCAGCAGCTTATACCTACAACTGCAATTAACAAGAAAATAATAGTTTGAGATACTAGAGAAGCCTGGAAGTATGGATGGTCAAATGAACGTTGTTTTAACACAATACCCAGATATATTTGTTTCATCTTCTTTAATTTATTTTTAGAAGTTTTCAAATCTAGGTCACACTAATAATATTTTTGGTCTATAACATATGCTTCATCCCAACAATACTTGCTCAGCTCACAAAATATACATTGCTCATATAACACCAATGAAGCACACTCATTTTTGCAAAAAAAAAACCCTTGAAAAAAACTGTAGCAAACAGACACTGAAAAGAAATCCTTGCCAAGGAAAGGTGAGAAATTCCTTGAATTTTCACATTATTAGAAGATTTTTAAAGTTATATTGTAGCTTTTTGTAAAAGTTTATACCTCTTCAATTTTCCACTAATTTTCATAACAAAAATACAACAGCTCAATTTAAGTTTTCTGATGCTTTTCATTTCCTTTAGTACTTATCCTGTCAGTATGAATAATAACTCAGGTACCTGGCATGGCATGATTTATTTTTGCTATCCAGCACTTGTTAAGGTTTCTTATGAGTGGAATGAAAATAACAAGGTATCTTGGGTCAGGACAAATGACATCTTTTAAAAAATATATCTTTATAATAAGTATTTTTAATTCAGTCAAACTTTTTAAAATTTTAATAGGGTAAGTCAGGAGTAAGAATTCAGTTGAAACTAATGGACCTTTTTTAGCATAAAATTGGCATAAGAAAAACAAAACCTTTCATTCTCAATAAATATTTCTTAATAGCAAGTGACCTCATTTGGACTGGAACACGAGAGATAGCAAGTCACTGAATAACTGGGTGATTCCAACAACACAGTTTTTATAATTATATCCTGAACAACAGTGAAATTGAACACCTGAACTTAGCGTAGCAGCTTAAAACATACACTTAAAAAAATATCACCTTGGCTACTTCTTGCACATAAATCATAGAGTCCCACCTTGCCTTTTCAGTCCTTACCTTCTCAACTGATAAAAATTGCTGGCATCATTAACTCACTTCATATTATGCTATTTCTCTTTCTGCCCAACCTGTCACCACCTCATTTTCTCCTGCATCCCCTGGTTTGACAGATGCACTTGCAGTAATACTTTTCTAGTTTTTTACTTATTCAGATTCTGCAGTGCTTCCTGTGCTTGCGAGGAGAACTAAAGTAGACTTCCAAGCACCACAAGAACTGCAATATTGTGTCCTACAGATATGCTGCTTATTTCCAACTTAACGCACGCTGTGTGGCTTTATCCATGACTTACGGAAACAACTGACTTTTCCAAGGGAAATGCATGCAGCCCATATCACTGTGGCCTAGATGGCTCTGTCTCACTGACACAGGCCGGGAACACACTCTATTTGTACACAGTGTATATGGAATATTACACATGAAATACATTCATAACTTCTGAAAAATCAATCAGATTTGTATTCTGTGTTGTTTGATTGTATGTTCCTGATTTTTAGAGCTGCTGATCATAGTTATTCTTTTGTGCATTTTACAAGACCTTGTATAAAACCAGCATAGAACAAATAATAAGTTTAATTTTTATTTTAAAAATAAATGTTAAAAGGGAAACTGGACTAAAATGGTGATTGCAGCAGGGATAGATTGGTATGGAACCCTATCAAAATCATGAAACTGCTGATACAACATTAATTCAGTAAGGAATTAAAAGACAATTAATTAAAAAAACCTGATTATTTCTAGAAAATCTTATAATCAAACATGCTTAGTGGCATTATTAGACCACATGCAATTCTGATTAAAAGCTACTTGTAAAAATATAAAGTAAACTACATTATCTGAAAGATCTAAAAAAGTAAGGCTACAAGTATCAAGTTGGGGTGTCTGTAGAGGGTTCCATCAAGCACTACTCTCACCCCTGGCCACTTCAATGTTTTAGGAATGGACAAAAATTACTGTATTGATAAAAGGTATACTGATATGGACAGGTAAATGTGCAGAGTAGACAGCATCACTTAAACTTTGGCTAAAGATACACTGTAGTACACTCATTTGATCAAGTAAGAAACCAAAACATACTGTTTCTACTACCTTGTCCCCTTATGCCTGCTAAAACCAAGGAAATCCTGTATGTTATGTAGCTGTTGCTTCTCTCAAGCTACCGAGTGTTTAATTGTAAAATAAACAGTGTTTAAATGTGCAGATGATACAAATGTACACACATTCACAATCTGTAAAATGACCCAGATGTGGCTGCAGGCAAAGAGAAACTGTTTTCCCAAGTTACTCTTATTTTCTTAATACTCATCTTTGGTTTTAGTCTGTCTTTGCTTCTAGTCTAGCTAGGATTTTAGAATTATTTCTGTGTAATATCTGCCAGTTTAATTAATGGTCTGCTTACTCCCTCTTCCAGATAATTAAGGAAGATGTTAAATAAGACCAGTTCTAATACTTATCCCATGGTGCCTTAGCAGATACCTCTCCTCACAACATAATTCATTGTACTCTTGTTTGGAGATTGTTTGGATGATACAGCTGATGTAGAAGGAGGCTGCCCACCTGCTTGGCTATGTTAACCAGAGAGAACATAATACACCAAATACTGAATAACTTCACTGACTTTATTTGCTTCATGCTGCAAGTCAGAAAATGAAGACTGTTGACAAGGTTCTAGAGCAGAGCTCTAAACCTTTTGGTTCCTGACACCTGAGAGACAGTTCAGTAACCAGATCACTGCAAATGCTATAGACAACAGACAATTCACAGAAGCAAATCCCTACTTTTTGAAAAGAAGCCCTACTGAATTAACTGAGATAGAGTCATATAAACTCTCAGTTTAAAAAAAAAAAAAAAAGACTCAAAAACTTGAGTATACATAACACTCTGAATCCCTGTTTTTATATTCTGTTTGTGGAAATATTTTATATAATCTCTTGTGAGCCATAGTGGAAACTTCCCACTATTACAAAAAGAGTCCAGGGGCCGTACTTTTCAAGACAGCAGTCTGCTCAAACCCAAGACTACTGTAGCTGGTTATGTCTTTGGGCAGCTTCTTACTCTGTACTTTCATGATTCAGATATTATTCATGTTGTTTGTAGATTTAAAACCTATAAATCCTCATCCAGTGTGCTTCTGAAGTCCAGTTAGAGGCTGTCTTTGGTTTATTTTATGCAGTTCTTTCAAGTTTTTCTTTCTTCACCAGATTCTACTTAGTAGTAACCAACATTAATCTTTCCCTAGTCACTCCAGCATCTAAAACCTTTTACAGTGCTGACACTTTCATTCACTGTTTTACACAGCTTCTCTTTTCCTTAGATCTGACTTAAGACGGGTAGTAGAATAGGCACAGTTCACAACTACTTTCTCAACAACCCTCCTTAGCCTGTGATGGGCCACACTCTATTAATATAAAATTCTCACCATTTATGAAGTCTGCATGAGGGAACTGAAGGCAAAGGTTGAAATACAGTAAAGAGAGTTCAAAATATCCAAAAGCAAAAGGAATAAATCATTCATAGTACCAGTGTTGCCAACCCTTAAATTGAAAAAGTGCATCCAAAAGCAAGGTTTTGTCCTTTTTGAACTTTCCAGTACTCCTGGCAAATGTCTTCCTCATCAGCTTCTATCAGGTTATACCCTGCCAAATAACTTTGCTGCCAAATCAACATTCTCCCCACTTCATAAATCATGGGAAACTTTATTGCAAAAAAGCCCACTTCTTACTGCTTATAGCAGTTTAATCAGCAACCTTTTATTGTCAGTCCTCTCCCAACACCTCTTAGACAAGGGGAAAAAATAAATAAGGGCTGCAGTATGTGTAAAATACAATTTGAAATTTGTTTAAGTAACATGAAGAATTTCACACAGAATTCAAAAACTCAGAGAGAGAAATCTGCTGACGAACAGCGTAGATCTTAGACTCACAGAAACATGCTGATTGGAAGAGACCTCTGCTGTTCACCTAGTCCAAAGTCCCACTCAAAGCAAGGCAATATTCAAAGTGAGATCAGGTTCCCCAGGGTTTTCCCCAGGAGTATTCTCCAAAAGCGGAGACTTCACACGTACCCTGGACAACCTACTCCTGTGCTTAACCCCTCCTCATGAATTTTTGTTTTTCTTATATAGTAAAAATTTCCTTTCCTGAATGTGTTGCATTGCCTCTTGCCCTTTTGCTCTGTGCCTCTGAGAAGAGCCTCTGCATCCTTAACGACATCCTTTCCTAAAGCAGGTGAAGACAGCAATCAGAGAAGTGTAGAAAGTGCCCTTTTCTTCTGTAAGCAAACACTGCGCTCTCAGCTTCTCGCTGTCCATCATGTGCTCCAGCCCCCTAAACATACTGGTGGAGCTCGGCTGGACTCTCTCTAGCTTTTCAATGTCTTCCTGTGCTGAGGAATCCAAAAGTACACACAGGAGATTGGATGTGGCTTCACGTGCGCTAACTAAACAGAAGTAATCTCTCCCTTTGACCTGACGGCTATGTACCGTCCGAAGCAGCAGTGAATGCGGTTGGCCTTCATCGCCACACGGGTGCACTGCTGGCTCATTTTCCATCAGACCAACAGGCCCTGCAGATCGGTGCCGCGGCGCAGCTTCTCCGCCAGTCAGTGCCCAGGCCGGCGTTTGTTGCACGGCGTTATTTCACCCCAGTAGCTGGTCTTTGGAAAAGCAGCATCTTCTTGTTTCTGTACAAGCCCAGGCTTCTTTGTTTCTAAGTTCTCTCATGTCAACAAAACACACTACACTCTGAAACTCAGCAAGTCACACAAAATACACTCTGAAATACCATTACCCAATTCCGGGCTTTGCGGCCCATGTTTGTTTTCTTTTTTGCCTCTTTCTGCTCCTTAGTACTTCTTACACCACAAGGGAAAAAAAATTCTTGGCTGGTCCTTCTACCCTTTCTAAAGCTCTCCCTGGCTTGAAAGCCAGGAATGAAATGAAAACCTCAGTTATAATACTGATATGCTGCTTCCTTCCACCCAGGATGAAAAATCTTTTTCCACTCTCCACAAGGGAAGGCAGAAATTCAGAAAGAGCTAAAGCTTTTTATCCTACTTCAAAACTGTCTCTAGCTTTTACCAAACTCAGCAAGTTCTATCCTTTCTTTCCAATCTGTTACCTTGACTGACGTTCAAGAATAAAGAATCAACTGCAAGCTCTTCGGGCCAGTGCTTGTATGGCTTCATCAGGAAGCCGGACACCACTTTTGGACAAAATGAGTATTTTAGAAAATGAAAATAGAAATAAAATTCATAAAAAGGGACATTCACATTACTTTCACTAGTCAATTTGAGTTCTGTTATTGCATTCTTTACATGACTTGCTTATAGGTGTACAAGTAACGAATATACGTGTGGAAGGAATCCAGTTTTGTTTAATTTACCAGTATTGTTTGAGGAGCTATGAATCATGTCAGAGATTTAAAGGGATTACTGATAGAGAAGAGTGTAACTTTTCTTCCAATATAACAAAAGAAAAAAATTTCCATAATAACAGTTGCTTTTAATTATATAAAGAACTGCAAAGCCTTTTAGGCTTCATATCAATAATGCAGCTTTGATTCAAAAGTTGCTAAAGAGATAATCCTCAGTCTTTTTTTGTCAAGGCCAGTTTGTGCATAGCAATGATTTAAATCCCAATGTCATAATTTTTTTCAAGGGAAGGAAAGAATGGTCTTTATTTCCCTGGAACTTGGACTGAAAAATTATAAACAATGCTTGGAAAACATTCTCCTAAGAGTCCGTCAAGAAATACTACTGATGCTTAAACAAATACATTTAAAATATCAGAAATATGGCACAGATATGAGAAAAAATGTATCCTAAAATATCTAGTCCAACATTACTGATAAGAATAAAACAAAAATCTCTATCTCTAGAATTGGTGTGTTTTACTAAAGAAGGATTATTTTTAGTAATTTTCAAGGCCCAGACAAGCCAGTGAAAATTGCGTTTCTTTATCTTCCACTCTTCCTGCTTCTCTCTGTGATTGAATACTGGCCTCTGACTGCTTAATGCTTATTCATTCCTCATTTTCTGGGTAGATCACTAGTTTGTGAAGATAATTAGAGACCCCTGCTATTCCTTCTAAGCCTTGAATCTTCAGGCTAATTAAAATGGTATGCTGCATATACATATGCAGCTGATAAAGGCATGCAGCAAAGTACTGGGAAACATACTATTTGTGTAACAGAGAAGTAAAAACTGGTTGCATTTGCTAGGACGGGTTGTGCTATGGCCCTCATCGTATTTTGCCCAGCAAACCTCATTTACTTTGGTCTGTTATTAGAGCTTCATGGATCTTATAAAACTATCTATGCTTCAACAAGTATTATCCTAAGATAATACTTAATGCAATGTTTAACTGCATTAAAGTACAACATCTAAATCTGAAGGAAAGACAGCAATTCTTCAGCCCAAGATCATCTTCTCCTAAATTCCCTCATTCTTCCTTGAGGTGTTAATCTTAAATGTGAAACATCCATGGTAAGAGAATTCACCTCAGAGCACTGTATATATAAATGCAATATTGGCAAGAAGGCCACAAAGAATGTTTCTGCCTCTCTCCAGGTACCAATTTTCTCCTTTTTCCTTTCATCTGTTTTAGCATGTAGATAGCCTAGAGGCACTGCTAGACACTTTCTCTTAAATATCTTCAAGGCTTTACCCTTCAAATACACTACTGCAAGTTTTAAATATTTTCTTTTCTCCTCCAGACAAATGTAGTAACTTTTACTTAATTTGGGAGGAGCCAATATCCATCAACAAAACAAGGAAAACTACTGGCACTGAACTGTGTCTCAAGATGCAGTAAAGTTATAAGTGCTGTTCACAAGTTGCTAGGTAGGTTGTCTGTACTTATTCCATCAATATCCAGCTTCAGTAAGATCTGGTCTTCCCAACCTGAGGCAACTGCACATTGCTGTCAAACTTGTTTCTCCAAATGGAGTTAAACTACAACTGTAAATTAGATTATGCTATTGTGAATGGGTAGAGGCATCTATGCTGATGGATCCAAGTATCTAAAAGCAAGCAAAGGATTGAACTGGCAAGGGAGTAAGAGCCTTTAAGGAGCCAATAATTTTCAGTACAAATTTACAAAATAACTACACACACAGAAAAATTCTCAGTCTGTAACAGTTTGGTCTCAGAGGTTTGATACCGAGTCAAAAAATAGGGCTTCCCATATTCAGCTTCAATGTTACCTAGCCTTGAAGATACCTATGTTGCCAGGAAGGTTAGTTTCTCTGGTAGCCAATTTTCTGCCCCTAGTATGTACACAAGCATCAAGACTTGAAGATACCGGTTTCTTTACACCTGATATGTAGATGGAATTGACTAACTATCTCTACATATCTTGCTTTGGGAGTCTGCTCCAAGAAATGTAGTTTCTTGTAATGTTTACCAGGTCAACTCTTGACTAGAAACATGGTGAGGAGAATACTGTAATGATCTCTGCAACTCTCTCTCCTGCTGTCTTAAAATAGTCACACGAGGAAAAATATATCTCGGTTCAAAGCACTCGATCTGATTTGGAGCAGCATATGGACTGTTGATCTCCTGCCACCAAAGGAACTGCCATTATCACTGGGTTATTAGGTACTCTGATGGAGAAAGGAAGAGGAATCTCTTCAGGAGTAAAACATTTCCCTTCAATTAAAAAAACCCAAAATAACGGGTGTAGATGAATACTGAATATTTAATGACTTAACTTAAAAACTACACCATTAAGATACAGATTCACTCCCAACAAGCCAAAATTAAATGCCTACTCTCAAAAGCTCCTGTTACAATTAATGGCAAGATCACAGCCTAAGATCAGAATATCCTTCCAGAGATAGTAATATTACAAAACATGGAGTCTGAGGTGGCTATGTTCAGCAGACAGATGCTGAAAATTAGATTTGGTAATTCCAGACTAATTGAACAACATTGCTATAGTTAAAAACAAAACTATGTTATGCAAAGTAAAAGCACTCTGATAAAAAAGATGGAGTTAGCCTCAGTTCAGATCACTCTCTTAACACTATTCTAGTCTCCTGCATACTTTCTCAGGAGTTAGAAACTCTAGGACCAACTGCTCTCCACTTCCAGGGGAAGGATGCACCACTAATTATCCAGGTATCAACGGATTGCTATAGCAGCTTAAAGAAGCTGCCACATTCTCTTTTTTGAAAAAACTGCTTTGCTTGGATATCTGACCAAATCAGGTGGTTCACTGCTATGAATCCAGAGTGCAGAGCGGCATCTAGGCAACTCTAAGGCACTTCCAGACAGTACCCAGCTCAGCGTAGAAGTGAATCATGTTCTTAGACAGAACTCTTCTTATACTGCTTAAGGAAAATAGGTGACTGTTTGAAGTTACGCAGCAGGGTATCCAATAGCAGGAACTGGCATTGTTCCCCGTGTGGCTTAATGGAGAGAAAGACCTAATGAGGCCTCTGCTCTAAATCACTGTCTGGTGAGGTGCCTACCTTTTGCCATTGATTAGATAGGGAGTTCAGAGTTTCCATTACCTTACAAATATAGTATAGTCAATGGACCTCAATTATTACTGCATTTTAGGGACTGTGAATAGCTTGCCTCTCTCCTTTTAAGTCTAATTCCCTCTTGTGGATTTAACCCTTTGGTCTGAACAGAAGAAAAAATCAAATTTAAGATACATTAGTTTTGCTTTTTCTTTGCTTTTTCTCCCCAGCAAAGGCCAAGAGATTAATACAGTACAAACGTCTCTTAGGAAAGAAGTATGATTTTCAGTGTTTGAGAGCAATCCACGTCTAATTCCTGATTGAAAATGGCAAAATTACTCTGCTGAAAACCAACATGTCAAACTAGCCAAAATTTTCAAAGATTTTTTTTTCATCTCTAGGGAAATCAGGAATTGATACAGAGATAAGAAGCTATTTTTACTAAAAGAGGCATGGCTTGCTTACGTCTGAACAGTCATTGACAGGTGAATATGTCATACTATTAATCGCCACTCAGGGAAATCATGGTAATATTGTGACAATATTAGTAATATTACTAATTATTAGGACTATTTCAGAATATCACTAATATTTTATTACTAATATCACTAAGAATTAGTGGTTTTAAAAATATAATTGCACACATAATTAAGTGGTTCGGGTTTTTTCGCATCTTCTATGTGTCTAGCTCATGTCCTGCTTTGGCAACTTAAAGTACAATGTATTAAACTTGTAAATAAGAAATCAACTTTCTTGTTTAGTATATGAATTGGAACCCTAGGAATATGCTTACCTCTGACCAGTTTTCAACTGGTATAAATTAGGATGGTACTATTAAATTTCAACTATCCCTTTTACTTCCAATCCATTAATTAGAAGTATTTTCAACACATACCACGTGTTCAGTGAGAAGAGTATGTAAGCTGTAGCGTTTCATTGTGGCTGCAACAATTAAATAAATGCAAGAAACTCCCACACTAAAACTGTTACTCACAACTTAGTTCATGTTTTATACTGATACTTTACTGCAATTTCCAAAGAACCTCCCTGGTCTATATCTTTACAATAACTGCAGCTGTAAAAAACAAAGTCACAGTAATACGTTTTCTGTAATGGAAAGTAAGAACATTCCATCTATAAAAGGATCCCAGCACTCAAGGCATTACTTATTTTGAGAAAACTGACAAAAACTTTAACTATGCATCCATATCAACTTATGCTTGACCTTCAGAATTCACTGGCAGACCAGGAATTCATAACTAGAACACATTCCCTGAACTGTGCAACTATTTGGATTAATTGCATTGACAGACTTAATTTAGAAGCATTTGGGAATGTTTTTACAAGGTTTACGAAGGATTTCATTAGGATTACATGATGAGCAATTTTGAGTGTGTTTAACTGTTCACATTAACTCTCTAGGCAACCATGAAACAGATCAGTCATCCACTACTTACTAATTCTTATCCAAGATTTTGTCACACCATAAAGGGAATGTCTTTGTAGTTCACTGTATACTTCAACCGTCCAGAAGTAAAAAACTATGCGTTAGTGAGACTCTCAATGCAGCTGTTCTTCAGACTGTTGGATTAGAAGAACAGGGTGTGCTTATATTCTGCATATTTCTGTTCTCTCATGTTGCCTTCAGAGAAATGTAACTTTACTATTTAGTCTAAAATGATATTCCATTGAGATTAGTTTGTATTTGCCAGCCAACATCTGTTTTCAAAACTTTCTTAATTGCAAATTTGACTTATGTATTTAAACTGCGCACCAATGTTCTAAGACTAACACATTAATCCAAGGGAGAAAATGCGCAGAAAACAAAGAGTTTCAGCAATTGGATGCTGGTAGCTCTACTCTTGCAAATTAACAAATATCAATTTTATGCCAAATGTCCTGCAACAGGAAGTGGTATAAGAAGACAGGGAGTCAGGGCTCCTGTATAAATTCTCGAAATGGAATTAAAAAAAAGGATTTTATGATTTCATAATTATGGGAAACCTGAATTTTTTAAAAGAAATGTAGTTTTTTTTCTTTTTTTCTAATGAGATCAGAACTGCAATAAAGTACCAGCTATGTCAGAAAAAATATGAGTGTCCAGTTCTGAGCACACTGTTCTATTGTATTCCATTATCTGAATGGTTTCAGCTGGGATAGAGTAATTTTCTCCATAGAAGCCAGCGTGAGGCTATGTTTTGGATTTGGGATGAGAAAATATTGATAAGGTGCTGATGTTCTGGGTTGCTCCTAAGCAGTCAAGGACAGCCCAGATTCTCGTGCTGGCCTGCCAGCGAGCAGGCTGCGAGTGCACGGGGAGCTGGGAGGGGACACAGCCGGGACAGCTGACCCAGGCTGGCCAAAGAGTTATTCCATACCGTATGAATATGGTCATGCTCGGTATATAAAGCTGGGACAAAGAAGAAGGAGGGGTGGAGGGACGTTCAGGGTTATGGCGTTTGTCTTCCCAAGAAACCATTACACATGATGGAGCCCTGCTTCCCTGGAGATGGCTGAACCCCTGCCTGCCCATGGGGAGTGGTGAATGAATTCCTTGTTTTGCTTTGCTTGTGTGCGCGGCTTTTGCTTTACTTATTAAACTGTCTTTATCTCAAACCATGAGTTCTCTCACTTTTACCCTTGTGATTCTCTCCCCTGTCCCATCGTGGGGGAGTGAGCAAGCAGCTGCGTGGTGCTCAGTTGCTGGCTGGAGTTAAACCACAACATAAATGCACAACCAAACCAAGAAATGGTGCTTGAGAACACCACTGGGAAAAATAACATAGGCAGTTGTGTGCACAGCTACAATAACAGGGGACAAGTTTATAAGCATATGTAGATTTCCTCAATTTCTGTTTTAAAAATAGATTTTACCTTTCACTGCAGGTGACTTGCCATTATTTGCTATATCAATTATCATAGTACAGTAGAATGCTATGATTTTGTTGATGTAACAGCAGACAGGAAGTAAAAAATCATCAAATGTTAAACTTATACTCGAGTGAGAATTATTTGCTTGTTTGTTCGTGAAATTTGCACATTTAATTACCTGTGGGACAGATTATTTCTTGTGGACATTGGATTTTTCAAAGTCAAAATAACATGTGAACAACTATTGATGGAATTACCTGCCAAGAAATATTAGATTCTAATAAAGAACCCTGGAATAAATTTAATGAAAGCTTTTATTTTCTAAGCCAGCTGTCAGCCTCCTTTTAAAACCTGCATCTTACAAAATATGTTCCCTTGTAGCCTGGGAACTACAGTGTTGAAACTGAACGGCAGCAACTGAGATTTCCTGACTCAAGGAATTACTGTTACAAAAGCAGCTAAGATTTTTCTACTTGGAACACTGTAAAACACAAACAATTACATATTTCTGTCTTGGCTGCACTACTATGTCATTAAAAAACTGTATCAGCAATAATTTTGCTCAACAACTGTTCTTCATTCAGCTGCTGTCATTTTGGTACTTCTACATAAAAAACATCCCGATTTAGAGTTCAGCACTGGGCATTTGCTTCAAACCATAGAAGTGTCAGACTTGTATCTCTTACAGTTCTCTTACCTCTCTTCCCTTTGTTGCAAATGTATTCTTAAATGCTTTTCTTAAAGCAAAAGAAACTCCCAGATGTTTATCAGCCACCACGAAACACTTTACTATAAAGCTCACCTACGACAATTTGTACGTACCTGGAATTCAACTTTTAGCGGAATGAAAGTGCATGCAAAAGGTGTGTTACTGCAGAATTTCTAGTTGAAATTCATTGTTTTCATGAGTGGAAAAAGGGGTAAGGAACCTTTATAAATGGTTAGTATTGCAGCTCCTGATGCACCTGCAGAATTAGATGTAGAATTGAAAACCCAATCTGCTGTAACACCCTGCACATACCATCTACTGAAAAATATACAGTTATAAAATCCCTTATCATGAAAAACATTACAGTTGATAGCCAAGTAACAGGAATTGTTATTGTCTGTACTTTTAAGGTGCTTACATATGAATATAGAAACCCGAGCTACATATCAATTTCTAACTGCCTTGGAAGAATAGTAAGACTCAAGGGCAGCAGAAAAATCAGTTTGAGTTTCACATGCCATTTTGGTGATTTCTGCTGTCCGACTAGTAAGCTTAATTCTCTGGCTAACGATTTCCAATGATCACAGCAAAAACATCACTGTGAAAAGGAAAAAAGAATACATTTGCAACAAAGGGTAGCATATCCTAGCTTCAGTAGCAAATCTGAATTCACATTTTTATTTCAGCAAACATAATTACTTAAACCTGATTTAGTCACTTCCTTTCAGGGAAAAAAAAAATTCTTCTAGGAATAAGACACATTTTGATTGAACCCAGATAAAAGACTGGGTATGGACTGTTGATATAAGAAAGAATATTAATTAAAAGACTTTGACCAGTGTGAGTATGCCTCATGAGGTGGACATTAGGAAATGGTGGCTAACGTTCTACCTTCAAATGCAAGTTCCGTCAATTTTCTTAAACCTTGTGGAATTTATTACACCCATTCTTACTTCAAATGCAGCAGGGAAAGGAGCATTTTCCTTGTATAAACTCGGACTGACTGCAAAAAACTATTTAATACTGACTTTTTGAGGCTGAAATTAACTTCCAATTGTGCATTAAGCAAGTCTTAAAAGAAGATGTACTTGCAAGTGTATTTCAGACAATAGCAGGAAGCCTGACACAGCTAATTAGGTATTTGAGCACATTAGAAGCTCACACTTAAGAACAAAGTAAATAGAATATACCGTGTTTCCCTGAAGGCTCTCACAAAACAAAGCTTTTTGACTAAGGTTCCCGTCCATGCAAAAGGTAGTCTTAGACACCAGCGGGGCCGGGACTGGAAAAGAAACAGGAGGCGGGTTAGGCCGGGCCCGCCTCTCCGGCCTCCTCCCAGCCGGCGGCGGCCGCCCCTCCCCGCCGGCCCCCGGACGCCCCCCCAGCCCCGCGGCTGGGCCTCGCTTGCCCGCCGAGCCGTTAAGGGCAAGAGCGGGGCTTCTTCCCGTCAGGCTCGACCTGACCTTCCCCAGCGGCCGCAGGCGCCCCCAGCAGCCATGACAGTCCGGCGCTCACCAGGGCGGCGGGGCGGAGGCGGGGCGACCCCCGGCGCGGCAGCACCGCCCGCAAGCGAGCGGCAGATTTGAACGGAAGAGGCGGGCGGGCGCGGGGCGGCCATGGTGGAGGGCCCGGGCTGCGCGCTCTGCGGAGAGCGGCTGCGGGCGCGGGTGCGGCGGGGCCAGGCGGTGCGGAGCGCGCGGGGCAGCGCCCCGCCAGCCGGAGCCGGCGGCGCGGTGAGGGGCCGGGGCGGAGGAGGGACGCCTGGGCTGGCGGGGCGGAGGGGAGCGGAGCAGGGCAGTACGCCTCTCCTCGGGGAACTGACTCCCGGAGCCGGCGGGAGTCGCGGGGGTGCGGGGAGGCGGGCCTGAGCAGGAGCGGGGTGGTTGGTGCTGCCGACATGGCCTCCCCTCGCGTCGCCCGGCTGCCGCCGTCGTCTGTGGATACTGTCTTTATTCTTCCTTTAAATTGTAAAATATTCTTGCCGTCAGCATCATAAATAAGCCCGAGCAGGTCGGGTGTGTGAAGAGGTGCTGAAGCTGTAGAAACTATAGGGGCTTTGGGAAATAATGAGGAAAAGCTTTTAGAATCGCTCGTGTTCACTTGCGGTAGATTTTAAAATGCCGTTTAGTGTCAGGAAAGCTACAATACAAGGAATATTAGAGTAGCAGTTCCTAATTTTAATTTTCTAATAATCTCATAAGTGTTCACAAGTCTGAATGAAACGTGGTGGCGAAAGGTGGTACAAGTTGGCCTGCAGAGGGGGAGCTTTTACTTCTATAACTATTTTTAAAAAAATAATTTTAATTAGACCAACTATTTAAATAAGAATGTGGTATCTGGTCTCAGTGTACACAGTATGTAATTTTTCCACTAGTTTGTATCCTTCCTTTTGGCAGCATAAAATAATTCACCAGTATAAAACTCTGCTGGGGCTCATGAGACCTGGTAGAAGAAGTTGGGATGTCAGTAAGCAGAGTTAACTGATGAGCCGTGAAGAGACCGTCCTCTGGTTTGGATTACAGAGGTGGCGAGGGTGGGTTTTTTCATGCCTGATTTTGCTCAGCAGTGAGAAATTGGGCGTTGCTCATGTCCCAAGTGAGTATCTTGGATGCCTCCAGACAGAAAGTTGGGGAATTTTTCCCCACCTTCAGTGTGTATAAGGCAGCGTAGCAGAGTTTGTGATTAAGGCTCAAAAAGATAGTACTTCAATGAAAGAACAATTTAAGGAAGAATGTGTTCAAGGTATGTCTGTCTAAGATATGGAGTCAACAGATCAGTCTTTATAGGTTTGTATCTTTCAGGACTAAGCTTTGTGGAGTAAGGAGTCACAGTCCTATGGTTTCAAAAAGAAACAACATTCCCTCAAATAGATTGACATTCATAACTTTTGTGCAGTAAAGGTCATCTTAAGGCAGACTCTATTCACTGCCAAATGACCATCAAAAGGGTCTTGGGCTTTTTAGATCTCTCAGTGGCTGCTAACCATGGCCAAAGCCTTGGCTGCTGCTGAAGACTACGCTGTTTAAGAGAGTTCGTACTATAATGAAGGGCTCGCCTGATGCCAAAGTGGGATGAATTTTACTTAAAATATTTTGAAAAAACAAGTTAGTTTTCCATGTCAGTCACTTTGTACTCTGTTTTAGTTTAAACAAACCTGAGTGGCTTAAGACTAAAATAAACCTTGTTGCACACCAGCTTACTTCAGTACTTTTATTGGAAAGGATGAACTGTTAATGTGGGGGCAAAATTTTGCTTTCTTTGTATTTTGATAATTTGCGAAGTAAATGTTGTTGACATTATGCAAAAAATATTTTTATTTTTCTACTTGACAGAATAATAACCATAAAACCTTCTAAATATATATCAATTCAAGGTGATAGTACAGTGGGAGATTGTATAGAGAGTAGCTCTGAAATTTCACTAACCAGCTGAAACCTTGCTGATTTGCTGGCATCGCTTTCATACATATTTGCATTGCGATTGAGTGTTGTGATTGAAGTACTGGTACATGGATCTGAGCCTTGCAGTTAGGGCTCCGATAAAAGCAAATATATTGCTTGCAGGTTTCAGCGGGGACTGAATGGACCTTCTGGGGACCTCGAGGTGCTAGTCAGGGGGACCTTTACAGGCTGAGAAAAATGGGTTGGCAGAAGCTTAAGTTCAGCATTTGCAGGACTTGCAGAGTCCTCTGTACTTGGAACAGAATCATGTCATGCATTGGCACAGGCCTGGCTACTGGTCAGATGGAAAACGGCTCCACAGAAAAAAAGGACCTAGGTCCTACACCAGCTGAGCCCAGGTCACTAGTGTGCCTTTCCAAGGAAGAGGGCCAGCCCCATACTGGGGTGTGCAAATGACAGCGTAGCCAGCAGGTTGAGGATTCTTACCTCTCTTCAGCACTTGCAAGGCTGCATCTGGATTCCAGTGTCCAGATTTTGACTCTCCAGTAGGAAAAAGATAGTAACATACTAGAGTGAGTCCCCTGGTGTGATTAGCAGGCTGAAGCATGTGATGCACAAGAAGCTGACAGAACTGGGTTTTTCTTGCTCTTTTGGGTTACCTAAAAGGAGGATATGGAGGAGACAGAACTAGACTCTGTCAGAGGTGCATGGTGGGGTGAAACGCAGCAGGTGCACGCAACAATATGAGAAATTCTGATTAGGTATTAGGAAAATTTTTCCACCACCACAATAGTCAAGGCCTGGAACAAGGGCCCAGACAGATGGGAGTCTCCATCCCTGGAGCTACTCTGCAGTTGACTAGACAAGGCCCTGGGCTGCCTGACCTAAGTCAGTCCTGCTCTGAGCAGGTGTTTGGATCAGATAACCTGTAGAGGTCCCTTCTTATCATTCCAGTGGAGTTTCATGTACTAAGCAAGAAAAGATTATTGCTTCGATCTCACAATTATTTTTTGCTTGTCCTCGAGTAGTGCCCAACCTGCTGTTCAACATCATCTGAGATTAGACTTTAAACTAGTAGGAAGAGAATAATATCTCTGTGGGCTCAGTGGAGGCTTTTCTGTAATACACCATGTGAAACACTGAAAGCGTATTATCAGCATGGGTAGAAACTCCAGCAAGAGGCATTTGGAGGATGAATTGACGCTCTGACAAGTTTTTAATATTCAAACTATACCTGTTTAGTTTACATCAGCCTGAAACTCTTATTGTAAATTCATGACTTGAAGGAAAAGGCATAAAATACCCTGATAAAAAAGATGTATTGTTTCAGTTTGGAAAAGTGTGAGCTAAGTTATGATAGCAATAGTGACTGTCTGCTTCCTGGGTTAATAGTCTCATTGGTTTTGGTAGAGCTGCTTAAGGAGAAAAGGTTTAATGTTGTCCAAGTTGGAAAATAGTTCATATAGCTACTTGCTGAAAGTGTACTTATGCGAGAATCAAAGTAGTATAAATTCTGTTTTAATCTTTGTGTGTATGTGTGTGTGTACTTATTTTCAGACTGCCACAAGTGAGAAAAGAGCTTCTGCTCACAATTTCCTTGTTGGACATGTTTACAGGGGTGTGGAGACATTGGGAAAGGAACTTTTTATGTATTTTGATCAGAAATCTTTGAGGTAAGAGGCAAGAAAAAGGCTTCCTATGCGTTCAGGCTGTGTGTATTCGGGGGTCATCTTGTTCTTGCTAATGTCTGTTTCAGAGGTTTGGAAGTTAGTGTTACCAGCTTCTCAGCAGCCTCTCTGCAATGCTGGAAATACTGGATATAGTCACATTTTCAGATAATTTACTGCGTTATTCTTAGTCTAAGAATCCATGTAAAGGTATCTGAAAAGGACAATTATTCCTTGAAACACTTTGTTTCAAGCAGGAAATTGCATTTTCTAGAGACAAATCTCAGAAAAGTGCATGCGGTTACAGTTACTTAATGTCTTCCACTACAAACTGTGCTTGCAAATTCTCTTAATTTTCCTTAAGAAATTTAGACTGAAATTCTGTACTTAATTTTTAATGATTTAATTGCTCTGATAATAAATTCATGTGAAAAAATTGCTAAACTTAAAATATTCTGTGTATACATTTATGCTGTCTTTCTTTCTTTAAACAATATTAACAACTTGGTTTGGAACTATGGTTTGAAATTTGGCAGGTGAATGGTTTGGGTATCATAAATGTAACTCTTAATTTTCTAGTGAAACCGGATCTCCTAGACAAATGATAAAACTGCCAAACCATTGTCTGTTCATGTTTTGCAGAGCTTGTATTGGGCGGCTTGTTGGCATGTTTAGGATTTTGTCATATGCTTTAACCCCTTGGACATCTTGTACTAGCCACCAAGGTTGTACTTGGAATCTAGTTTACTTTTTCTTGTTCAACATGCTTCTGTACTGCAAAATCAACTAAAAATAAATCTAACCAAATGCACAGTGTAATGGATTATTAAAAAATCCCCTCTTATTCTTTATGATAATTAGTATAGAATACAGAAGTAAGGCCCTTATATTTAATAGGTCAGGCTTGCATTTAATACTTTTCTTTTACCCTTTTACTTGCAAGATAATTCTAATTTTTCTAAATCTTTAAAAGCGGAACAACATCACTTCTACATGCATCGTAGTCTTTGTCACCTAGTGACTGATTTTGAACACAGGTGTAAGGTCATGTTTTTTGCTCATTTAAAACTGATAATATCAACAAATACCTTACAATTCTGTGACATAATATTTTGCCAGTGGCACTGCTGTTACAGGAGGGAGATAGAACTGAAAATGCTTGGCTGCGAGTACAACAGTTTACAGTGGTTGCATGCTGGATAAGTAAATGTAGTGATACATTAGTAGTTACCTGGGATGATGTGTAGCTTGATCTTTGGTAGCAGGGGCCTGCTGGTTATCAGATATAGTGCTATATGCTTGTTTCTCCTAGTGCTAGATAAATGCAACTAGTCTTAGGAGCACATATCAATCTTTACATGACAATCATACGAGTAACTAATAGATATGTGTTTAAAGCTGCCCATGTTTGTGAAGGATAGGATTGTGGTCCTAATCAGTTTCTCCTCCTTTGTATTGTGCTTTATTAAACAGAAACAGAGAAGAAAAAGCAGTTTTTAACATAAGTCAGTTATAAAGGAAGATTAAAAAAAGGCAGGGGAGGTAACTGATACAGATGTTAGTCTTTTTTAAAATTACTATTATATGTATTACAAATTGATTGGATAAGCAAAGGAGTAAATTATACGATAAGAAAACATTGTTTCAACACACTGAATTACATTATCAGAAGAGAATAATGAACTATTACTAAGGAATGTTAAGTAAGCATTTTGCAGAAGTTCTCTTCAGAGAGAAAGAAAACGTGGCTAAGTTCTAGTATGGAAAATCTAATCCTTTGACCCTGAAAAGGCTTTCTAGCAAATGGACTAACTTACTGTACTGAATGAAAAGAACCTTCAGTTATTGTTTAACAATGAGTTTAAACGTCTCATCAATTCAACTGTTATTGTAGCTGTAGAAACTGTATTTAAGAAGTCTCTTTAGTCATGTCACTTATTTGATTGGAAACATTGTGGGTGTTATGTATAGGAAAGGCATCCTCTGCACCGAAGGCAGAAGTTACTTATTATGAGATAATGAAGATCTTCATTCTCTTGTTTTAAAAATGTATGTTATGTATCTTAAAGATGTTGAGGGGAGGTAGAGGAAGGCTTCAGCAGAGGCTTGCATCTTACAGCAGTCTAAGATTGGTTGCCAGGATTCTTACTGGGAGAGGCAATAAGGAATACGCCAAAGTCAAATATAGGACTTTCTTGTCACAAGGAGGGTTACTGATGGACAGATTCTGTATCTATACATAGTTTCTCAACATAACAAAACCAGCTTTTCTTTTCTGCTAAGATTAAAGCTGCTAGTCATGCTGGAATAATGTTAGTCAGACATGTCTTGTGAAAGACTGGGCCATGAAGGGTAGTTAACTCATTTTATGATCCTGGATTTTCTTAAGGGGGGAATGACTGTGTGGTGGGAGAAGACAACCTGGCCATGAAATTGTTTCGTACAGTTTGGCTACTGCTTGCTGACTTGCAAATAAGGATGATACTTCTCTGAAGCGTTGCCATGTTGTGGATAGCAATTAGCAAACAAAGTTCAGTTCATTATATTTGCAATATATGGTGGGCAGTAGAAGCTTCCTTTTTTTTAGGAGTACAAATAAGCAATGACACCTTCTGAAAAAAATAGTACTTCTACTTCTTGATGTCCATTTAAACAAGAACATTGAAGTCACTGAAGAAAGTCAAGGGTTTTTTGAAAAATCTGAGGATATTTTTCTTCTCAATTTTGCCTTGAAAGTCACTTAAATAATCAATTACAGTTGAAAAAATTCTCTGATACTTGCAAGTTGTGCAGGAGAGACTTGCATGGACTGCATGTTTTGCCATGGAAATGATACAGTTATGTGAGAGAGGTTGTCCTGTGTTTAGTTTCTGTAGTGTGCTATTAATGTAAATTTGGAGTGATAAATGATTTAGAAAAGTTTCTGAAAATTGATAATGCACATATATTTTTGCATAAGTGAAAACAGACAAAAATATTCTTAGGAAAGGGAATTCTTGAGTCCAAATCCCTTAAAGAAAGACATCCACTGTCTTGACTGGAAATTATGTCTTGGCCCTCAGAACTTGATAATGTGAACTGTTGCTGTTTTTTTACATCTCTACATAATAATTTGACTGTGCTGCTACTAATCTTTTATTTTTATGGGGAAAAATGTTTTCACAGAATCATTAAGGTTGAAAAGACCTCTAAGATCATCAAGTCCAACCATCAACCCAACACCACCATGCCCACTAAACCATGTCCTGAAGTGCAATGTCCACATGTTTTTTGAACACTTCCAGAGATGGTGACTCCACCACCTCCCTGGGCAGCCTGTTCCAATGTTTGACCACTCTCTCTGTAAAGAAGTTTTTCCTGATATCTAGTCTAAACCTCCCCTGGCACAACTTGAAGCCATTTCTTCTCATCCCATCACTAGTTACTTGGGAGAAGACCAACACCCACCTCGCCACAACCCCCTTTCAGGTAGTTGTAGAGAGCGATAAGGTCTCCCCTCAGCCTCCTCTTCTCCAGACTGAACAACCCCAGTTCCCTCAGCCGCTCCTCGTAAGACACGTGCTCCAGACTCCTGAGGTAGAAGCAGATTCTTACAATATTATGTAGCAGTAAATAATTCTAAAACCTCACCTTTTTACTTTAAAACAACAAAAAATCAACTCTTTACTACAAGCTATCATTGAATAACAGATCCTAGGTTTCTATTCGTAATTAAAATGAGAAGATTTCCATTTCGCCCTGTTTCAGGACATCAAAGATAATGAAACATTCACATTGGAGTGAAATTTTGTAAATTTCTTAAGGCTTTTGAATGTAAATATGTAGCAATGACTCAATTATTTTTTCTAGTCATAAACTGACAAATGACTAAGGTAGCTAATAGTTGTGATTCTTCATGCTTCTTTTAAACAGTATACTGGAGCTTGGCAAATGAAACCATCAGCTATTAACATGAATGCTGTTTCATTAAAAAGAACTTTCTGAAAGCATTTACTGCATTACCATTTGGTAGCAAGATGCAAGTGTTTGGTTTAAAAAGAAATTTGACTAGTTAAGCCTGTGCAGTACTATTCATGGCATTTGAGAATTGGAAATGTCTATTGAAAACAAAAGTGGCTGAAACAACAATATCACCTGAACTGACTTGTAAGAAGAGAGTTTTGGAAAGACACAGGTTTTTAAAAATTGAAAAAAGTTAATGAATAAGTGCTGTGAGGAAGTTACATAAAAAGTGGACTTTAAGACTATGCTTAATGAAATGTTGTTTTAACCTATTTGTAAATATTTGAAATGCCTATCCTTCCTGAAATGCAACAAAGAGGGTTTAAAAGGAAATACACGTCTGATGTTGTGTTTCTTTTGTCATTTGCATAGTTTAATCTGTTAAATCTTTTTGTAGCTACAAAATAATCTACCTTTTCTAATGTACAATGCATAGAAGTAGGACGCAAGTATACTTGCTCAAATATACTAGCTCCCAGTAGAATATATCATAAAATGTAAGACTTCTTAAACCATTAGTGATCTGTAAAAGGAATGCTTGAAAGAGTCTGTTCTACTCCTTTGCCATCTGTGCATTTTTCAGTTTACTTCTTTTATTAATTTTTAATTGACCTGCAGGTTTTGCCTTGGTTGTAGGCAAAGAAAAGCAGAAAACAACATATGGTAGATGTTAATTACTTTGTTTATGGTGTTATTGGAAGTAGCTTTGATATGATAACAGTGTTGGCAATATGGGGGCTGAAATCTTTGCTTTCATGCCAGGTTACTTCTGCCTGATTTAATGGAAAATTTTCTGGTAAAGTAGCATCATTTCTTTCAGCCTCCCTGAGGACTTAAGGACCTATGTTGCAAGACCAGTGTGTCAAGTGAAAAAATTCTAAGTGCGATACACCAGAAAAGTGTGTTACTTAATGATCAGATTTGAGTTCTGTATAATGAATTATGAAAACCACTGGAAGACTGATGTGTTTTGAAGCGGTTTTGACTTGGGGAAGGTATTTCTCTGGGAATTGAGCACTGTGTAAGCAAGTAGTTTGTTGCCATGTTACTCTTAAATGACTAGAATTAATGTACATGCATACTGACTTGGTTAGGTAAGAATAGTTCATAACTTCAAAAAATAGACTAGTGTAATGCTTGGAAACATTGTAATGTAAAATACAATAATTGTAAAATACCCATAAGAACTTTCTTTCTCTCCGAGGATTCACTTTGGTATGAATGGTTCCATGCGCATTAATCCTGATGGACACAAAGACAGAAACGGAGCACTACCAGTTTTGGAGATACAGCTTACAGAGGATACTGTTTGTTTTTTTGAAGTGACAGTAGAGTATAGGTAAAGCAGAAACTAACTAAATTAAACACAGCTTGATTTATTTCTATCATTCTTTTAAGAACATAGCGAAAAGTCACAGACAAGTTGTTAAGTGCTTGGATGCCACGTAGACATAAAGAAACAAAACTTTCTAAATACATCATATTTGTTGCTATGGTAATTTAATTTTGTTATTTTTGCATCAAATTTTACATACAGTTAAAGTAGTTCTATGGCATAGTCTCATTACATAGTGTCAAGACTGGGAATGACAGTTGGATTTAATTCTGTCCTTAGATCTGAATGCTGAACCCCATTGCTCCTGTAATTTCCACGCAAGTCTCACTTCCTTATCAAGAATAAGGACCTGTGATTATTATGGGTTTCAAATTTTTATGCTCCCAAGGTTGTGTTTTTATTTTTGGTTTTGGAAGCAAATTGGTATAATTGTTCTAACTGACATTAAGCAGATGTTTTTGTCCATCAGCATTGTACTTCTAATAAAAATAACATAGCAAGCCTCATTTTAAAGCATTTGAGGCTCTTGGGTGTAAAGGAGCATGTAAATTTGAGTAACATATATACATATTTAATATTACAAAACATAAAAGCGTATGTAAGCCTGAGACTTTTTGTACTTGTACTACATGCAAACAATTATGCTTAACTTAACAAAATCAAGGTTTAAGAAAATGTATCTTTTATTGTCATGTTGTAACTACTGGACCATGTAACCATACAGTTAGTTATGTTTGATGGTCCAAACACATGGTCTTTCTGTATTGGAAGTAGTTTTTAAAGTAAGGACCTGGCAATTATTTTTCAAACTAATATGAACAAAGTGAGGATAATTTCTTCTCTGTTGGACCAGATGCAAGTTCCATGCATGTATCACTGACCTGCTCTTGGGAGGGGTAGTTAATGTAATTTCTGTGCCTCTTCCTGTCACTGGTATTTTCGTGGTTTCTCTTATCTGCCTATAATGTTCTATTATACTTTCATGTGTTGTTTTTAACCATACTGCTACATTATTAAAATAAAATAAAATAAGCACATAATTAAAATAAGAATAAATCTTAATGTATTTTTCTGTTCCAGAAACGCAGCTGAGTGTGAGCGGAAAGTGAGCATGATGGAAAGCTTGGATGTGTGTTCTCCAAAGTTTAGCTTCTCGAGAGCAGAAAGTGAGATTAAGCGGCAGAGAACCCGCATGTTGTGTGATGTATTGCTGGATCAAGCAGTATTACCTGGAGTGGGAAATATCATAAAAAATGAAGCACTGTTTGACAGTGGTATTTATCCAGCTGTTAAGGTGGGTGAAATGTCTCAAGATTGTTTTTAATGACACCAAAGTATTAAGAATGTAAATACATGTTTATATAACATTTTGTCATCTTCTTACCTTTGTTTTATCATCTGTCATGTCTTAAGTTATTCTAAGACACTAAATTAATGTTTTATCATTATAACTGGAGATATTTGTCATGGCATTTCTTGGAACCTGTTGCTGCTACTTCTGCCTCAGACAGTGGACATATTTTGTGGGGCTAAGCCTTCTGTCTTACCATTTGAAACCTCTCATTAGTAGGGAATTCGTTTAACTTTCAAATCCTGACTTTGGCATCCTGTTGTGCTACCATTAAATTGTCAGCCTATAAATAAAGTGAAAAGTGTTTAGGTTTTGTTTGTTCAGTTACTACCCAAAATGGCTTATGTGGTAGAGTTGATTATTTTTGCAGCTGCTTCTTCCACTTTTCTGCCCTGCCAGCTGGCATCATTTGCGTTTCTACCATTGATTACCATACTTTTTTTGGTTAAGATCCTCAAGCATGCGTCTCCAAACTTCGTTTGAAAAGAAGTCTGATGTTTGCAAAACAGATTGAGATTACATAGAATGTAAAGGAAAGCTGGTGAAGATAGTAACTGAAAGGTTTTTTAAACATAGTATTTATGAACATTCTTCATAGGTTCGGTCTGGATTTTCATTTTATCTGCAATGTGAGCTGGCAGAGGAAAGAAAAATGTGACTTACATTTTTGTAAAGAACTGAAATCTTTTTTGCTTGATATGTCTCTCTAATTGTGATGCCTTTGGCTTAAGTATTCTTCCTGAAGATCTCTCACAGGAAAGAGCGTCTGATAGATAGGTCATATCATAATCCATGAGGAAATGAAGAGGGAACCAAGAGTTGTTAACTCGACATGATTTCTGTCATCAGGAACTCTTCGGTCAATATAGAGGAAGACAACTGACATTTTTTGTGCAGATGAGGCAAAGTACACTGGTATTCACACAGTGAGTTGATGTAGTACAGTATGTGAAAACATACTGTTTTATTGAGAGAGAGAGAGAGAATGTGAAGTCAGAGAATTATAACAGGAAGCAATCCACATCAGCTGAAGGTGTTCAAAGTGCCCCTGCATTACAAGTCTTTCTGCTGTTGTCCCTTAGTATTGTAATACTCTGAAAATCATTGTTGTCTGTCTTACAGGTTTCCCAACTGACAGATGAGCATGTACGTCACTTGGTGAAAATGACACGTGATTTCACCCTGCTATTTTATAAGGTATTGGCACATGTTTTTGAGAAACCTCCAAAACTTGTCTCTGGCATGTTAGCTGTATGTGATAGTCTAGTGTTTAAAAAAAAAAAAAAAAGGCAACAGGACAAGTGTTTCCATTAATAGGAATGTTGGATTGTGTGCTGTTTATTAATTGTGAATTGTCAAACAATGGGAGGGTGGGGGAGTCTAGACAGACTGTAAGAATATGCACAGCTTGGCCCAGTTGGAGCAGAAGAGTTTGACAGATACTGCCTGAGGGCCAGTATAGTTTTGCTGTGCATGTGTTACAACATCACTCTGAACAGGTCAAATTGATGTAGGTTAAGCACACACTTCTAGGTAAGGTAACATAAAGGTCACTCTTCAAACTGGGAATTAGAGATTGTCCCAGGGAAGTCTGAAGGTATTTCATGTGGCTTCCCTTATGAAACTTGAAATAGCAAGTATATTTATTTGACTATATAGATTCTAACTTCTAACAAGTGGGTTTATTTCTTCCTGAAACAACTTTTTTGGTTGCTAAAGTGAAATAAATTCTAGCTTTTCCCTACTGACACAGCTTTAGCAGGATTTCATTTCTTGCCCTATAAACTCTATAATTCCTGGTTGCTCTTTAACTTTCCAAAATAGGAAAAGAGAGAATTTGACCTAATTCTTGTATGTTTTTCTTCTTCAAGCTGCATGCAGAGAAATGAACAACAGCAGTGAAATTCTTGCCTGTTTCTCTTGGTATCCATGAAAGGCAAGGAGCTAGTGCTGCTAAAAATCCTTTTTTGTTTTGATAGGCTAGGAGGAGGGCACCTAACTTTCCTAATAACACCTTTCAATCATAAAGACTAAAAATGAAATTTAATAGTCTTCTTAAATGTCTGCTTTCCCCCAACCCACTGAAGAGTAGTGTAGTCTGTTGGCTAGAGAAATCTTTTAATTCTCTAAAGTTCATAGTGAAGTCTACCACTAAAGAGATAGCATCCAGTTCTGCAATAACTGTAATACTAGGAGATTTAAATGTGTCTTGGGCTTTTAGACTGCCAATAAACAAAAAAGTTAAACTTTCTGTAGCTCAGTGTAGCCATTCTCAAAACTGTTGTAATCCATACTTAGCAAGTATTCATCAGTCAAATGCTTTTAAATGAAAGCTAGGCCCCCTGCCTGTCTTTTTAAGATAAAAACATAAAGAAGATAGGTTAATAAGAGGAGTAGTGGCTGATTGTTTTTTTAGACCATTATAGAATGTTTATAGTAATCGTACTATATCATTTGTAGTAACACCTTAGAGAAGCAAAGATGAGGAATCTTGTTTGTGTAAAAAGCTGTTGCTTTTGTTTGGTTTTTAAATACGTGGATGGAAGGAAACTAGTAATAAGAAACTGACTGTAAACTTTGAGGAGAAATATTGAGGAGAAAGCAAACTGCTTGTGAATATTCCTGCACATATGTATTAGTAATTCCTTCTGACTGAATTACTAGATTGTACTGGCAAAAGTATTGTCATTCAGCAAGGCTGGTGAGTAAGAGCACAGCAGAAGCAAATATGCTGTGCTCAAACACCTGTATTTTGGGAGGACTCCAAGGGTCTTCATGCATTACAGAGCTAGAGCTATTGAACCCTGCCAGAGCTGGGCTGGTATTGCTGGGCCAGCTGTAGTATCATTTGAATTGTGCTCAAGGAACTGTGGTTGTAGTGTGGAAACTCGTGTGGCTCTGCAGAGTTGGCTGCACCTCTACTGGGCTTTTCTTGTGTTTTGTTTTTCTGCCAGTTTTAGCTGGGGTATGTGTGTGCTGACTTCATGTGAATTGTCCCATGAAATGTGTCTGCTTGCCAGCCCACTGGGGGCTCTTTAGGTCACTGTGCCCTTTGGGCTTGTACTGTACTTAATTTAATGTGACTTTCTGCCAGGATCTGGGGAGCTTGCCATAGTGCCAAGTGGCTTTTCACGAGCCAGCTTGTCTAGCATGTCCAGTGCTAAGATGAAGCTGAGCAATTTTACTGGGCGCTACCCGACTCCTACAGAATCTCTGGAATATTTCTGCTCAGTTCTTTAGGTTTTGGGAAGGTTGATTAACCCAGATTGTAGTGTCAGGTCTGAGCTGGCTCTGCGGTGTGTTTTTGATTCTATTTGGGGTGAGGGAAGATGATGATTTTTTTTGTTTGTTTTATGTTTGTTTTGTTGTGGTTTTGTTTTTTCTATGCTGCATTGATTGGAGCTCTTCAGCTTGTTAAGAACACTCCTGCAGGTCCCAGGTCAAAGATGACTGGTACTGAATCAGAGCTAGTCGGTCCAGCTGAACTTAGGGCATCCCTAGCATATATTTGCTTGCACCATACTAGTATGTTTTGGGTTTTTTTGTGTCTTTTGTCTTTTATTGCATTATGTGGAGAACTCCAGACACTTATATCTGATTTAAAGTCAATTCTTTTCATAAAGAATATGAAATACAGATGATAGCCCTTATGAGTATGCCTTAAATATCTTTATGTAGTCATTGAGCTGTCAGTTTATGTAGGGTTTTTTGTTTTAGCTTCAGCTGAACTGTAGAAGGACTGGCATAAAATTTATACTGGGTCTCTAACTTGGGTTTTAAACATGTTCTGTTTTAGTGCCGCAAAAGTGGGTCTCCACTCTACAAACACTACAAAGTATACAAGCGCTCAGCCTGTGGTCAGTGCAATGGGAAGATCACTGTGTGTCGTTTAGGAGAGAACAACAGGATGACATACTTCTGCTCTCAGTGTCAAAAGGCAGATCCCCAGCTTGTCAATGTTAGGTATGATGGTAACCTTGTAACTCTTTACGGATCAAAGTACTGTTAGAGTAAGGGGACATCACTTCTCAAATAGAATGGATCCTTATGCATTTTATATCTAAATTCACTTGACTTTATGAAAGAAAAATGTTTTGGCCATTGGTATTTAAAAATGGTTAAAAGCTTTGATTTCTTTCAAAGGCCCAGTCTGTTACAAAATAGCTAATCAATACTCTAATCAAATATAGGAATTATAAAACAATTCTGAGTACTCAGTATTATTCACTGCTTCTGGAAGAATTGTCTGTCTTGCTGTTATGGTTATAATAGTTTTGGATGTTTACACACAGCTGAGTTGAATGGCATAAGGAAGGTAGGAATTTGTGTCTCGTTCTTTTCACAGGATAGCCCTGTCAGTCCTGGAATATCTAGACAGCCGTGCATCTATGCAATTTTGTTCTGCCTGTAGAGTTACACTGAGGATAACTAAAACTTAAGTAAATTCAAAGTGCAGCAAATATTGTAGGGCTTAGGACTTTTTTTTTTCTTCCTCCTCATTGGATTTGGAAAGTTTTTACTACAGGTGTGCCACAGAGACACTTTCAGTTCCACATAAAATGTGCTAGCAGTAGCTTTCCTCCTTTTATTTTAGCAAAGCACAAAATGCATTTGATATCACAAAGGGTCAAAAGGTAAAAGTTCCAAAAGCACTTGCTTCAGACTCTTACATACCTAAGGTATTATTGAAAATTTTCATCTGAGGTTTCAGAATCTTGCCTTTTTATACTGAGCTCTGTCAATCTAATAAAAGATACCGCTTCGCTTGGCAAACTTTGCCTTCATTAGTGTGTGTGTGTATATATTTATTTTTTTTTAGATAAGATTTACAGAACACACAAATCCCTCTCCCACCTCCAACCTTCTTTCAAGATTCGTATGGGTGAAGGGATTTTGGTTAAAGCTTAAAAATCACCTTTGAATACAGATCAAATATAGAAAATTCCGATATGCAAGATAAATATTTCACACACTGATAACCCCAATCTGCTGTATTTTCAGAAAGTAATAATAAGAAATGTTTTGCAGAAGGGTAGGAAGACAACAATGTTCTGTTGAGTCAGATAAATAAGAAGTGATGGAAGGAAAAAATATCTTTCTTTCTAGAACAAGTAGTTGTTTGGGTTTTTGTTTGTTTTTAAAAAACAAATAATTAAACAGTGGTATATTTCAGTGAAAAACATGGTAATGGTAGCTATAAAATAAAAAGATTGTTTCTTGTGCTGTCCTCATCCTAATGGTCAGGTCTTTGTGTCCTATTGCTCTGTTTTCTGTTATGCAGTAACTGTTACCACATAAAAGTGTGTGTAGCTCTAGTGGTTTATCTGCCATTCTAAGCTTTTCGCGTTTGAAGACTGAAAGGACCCCATGTGATCAGACTGACTTGCTATAGATCATAAATGGTAGAATTTAACCCAGTGGCTCTTGGGTCAAGTTAAGTAGCTTATGATTTTGCTCAACTGAGAAAATTGAGAAAATACCCATTATAAGCTTACCTCATCAAATTCAAATGTACCTTGAATCTTAAAAATATACTTTTCCCCCAATATTTCAGGTTCCAAAATGGGGAGGAGTGGTGGAACGGCATGACGTGGAAATAAGCTCCAAAACATGACACACTGAATATATTCAGTCTAGGAATGCATCTTTGATAGCTGAGTAGCGCAACTGATCTAATAATGTGAAAATACCCATTTTTAACACTTCCAGTTTGGCTGTTTTGTTATTTAGCCACAGTATTTTGGTGAATACTACTGTAATGTGTGTTCTACCTCTTGACAGCACAAGAACTCTGGTATGTCAGCAGTTCTCATTATCCTCCTTAGTTTTCCTGTTGTGGAAGGGATGTGGTAGGTAGTAGATACCCCTACCATTATCTTAGAAATCTAGCCTGTTAAGGAGAGTGATAATTACAGAATAAGTGATAGGTCTAAGGAGTGTCACAACAGTTCTCAAGTACAGCATTTACATTAAGTGCTTAAATTCTTACGATTAAAAAGAAAGTCTCCAAAAAGTACATAATTCCACAAAAACTATGGAGAAAAATGCTTGATGACTTATCAACCATAGTACTTAAATTTACATACGTATCTTACTGAACACTCCAAGTTACGTTTAATGCTAACAATGTTCAGGTACTATGACAAAGTTAGTCCTTGGTAACAAGCAGTGACTGTAAAATATTAACTATGATTCTAAATCAGTGAATCAACATAGGAGGTATTATAATTTACAGGAAATTGAATGAAATTAAATCTGTAGAGGTGTGGGCAGTACTGATTTGTGTCACCAGTCACAGCCAGGACATTCCTGAATTCTTTCTGATGAGGAGTTAAAAAACACACTTAAAAAAAAAAAAGAGAGAGAGAGGAAAAAGAAAATGCTTAATTCTGAAGAGGCTCCTAAATGTTAAAAGGTTTACCAGCAAATGGTGACATACAAGAAAGACTTTCTGTCAAGGTTTTCAGTTCTCTTGGCTGTTATGATAACAAAGTGGCCAAATAGGTACCATCTAAATGAGAGAAGAAACATTTGCTTGCTAGATTGTGTGACTTTCTGTAGTTCAGCCTCTGAACAGTTCTTTGTCCAGTAATGCATTTGTTAGTAAGTGTTCTGTACAAGGGTCTGGGGAAAAGTAGTGAAGCAGTCTCCCTTTCTCGCCAAGTTTCTTGCTGCAGTACTTGAAAATGGTAGGGAATTTGAGAGAGGCTGGGGCATTGTGCTGGAGAGTACATCAGTTAATTATTAACTTTCTGTCTATTTTCATTTAAATGTTTTTCTTTGTATTACTTCTGCAGCATCAGGAAAGATTTGTCCTTGAGGTAAATAAAAGAGAAAAAAAAAAAAGTCAAACTTGAACCATGACATGCTGCCCAAGTTACCATAGGCAGGCATAACACTGTGTACTACTTGTTCTCTAGCCCTGTGCCTCCCTGCACATAGTGGTAGTGGTGTAAGGCAATTTGTAGAAGAAACGTCACAAAAGACTAACATCATTCTTTTGTTTCACAGCAAACTGCCAACTAGAAATAGCCTAATTGGCTGGGCATATGGCAGGGGGTCATGTTCTAATGAACATGTAGCTCAGAAATCTGAAGAGGAGTGGACGTGTATGTGCTGTACCCTAATAAACAAGCCTTCTGCTGAAATTTGTGATGCCTGTTTGACTTCAAGGCCTAAAGGTATTGAAAGGTTGTCTGCAACCTCTACTGGGAAAGGGAGGAGGATTGTAGTTTTGATGCAGTTTTTAGAACTATAGAACTGTAGAAATGTCTCACTGTGAATCGTATTTATATAACTTCAGCTAACTTAAAGTCAGATTTTGGGGAAATCTTACACAGACAATCATGGAAACTGTCTTGTCTTAAACCCTAAAAGGGTCTTGTCTTCCAGCTTTGTGTGCTGGTGGAATTCTATAGACATACCTCTGCAGTGACCCTTTGTTTTTATTAGGGTAAGGAGTGACACAAAATGTCATTTTTTCAACTCCTTAATATTATTAGAAGCTTGTAGCATATGTCTGATACAGAAATCACCAGAGGGCAGAAAAATAATTATTCTTTCATGTGAACAAAAGCAGTATATTTTGGTACCCTTTCCAAAAGGATGTCGGGTTTCTCAGAGGCTAGGTTTTTTCCTCCAAGTTAAGAATAAGGATGATTCTGGACTTCTTACCTAAATTTGTTGTTTGTTTCTTACTGGAGCTTTCAATGCTGCTATCTAGACCTGATGGGCAGAAGCAGCTGTGAATGAGACCTAGAAAGGGACAGGAAGATGGAATGAGTAGCATGCAAGCTTCTCTCCATATTTCTGGATATGTATCCAGATTTCTAAATATCTAAATAGAAATTTAGATATTAAGAAGGGATGGGTGAGGTAATGGACAGACATTCCGCTGAGACCTGTTTCCTATGTGAAGAGGAGCTTTGTATTCTTTTTCACTTTCTGTAAAAAAAAAAAAAAAAAGTGAGTAAATGACTCTGTGGAGAGATTTACAGGAAGTTATTTGGATCAAGACTGTTTCACCAAGATATTTTGAATTGCTACATCTGTTCCAAGAAACAAAGTCTAGAGGTGTGCATGTGTGTGGTTTTTTAGGGATAAAGCTAATTCTATAACAATTCCATATTGAAACTTTTCCACCTCAAAAACTAATACTCCACTTATTTCACAGTGTAATGAATTATTCAATGAAGTGGCAGAAATCTGCATACTACAAATTATTTATTTATTTTTCTAGCTGCAGTGCTGCAAAACTGAAAGAAAAGATATTTGTAAACAATATACAGGCTTTTTGTATCTGAGAAGAATAAATGTTATTATGTAGGCTCCAGGACCTGTTGTTAAAAGTTCACTGAATTTAACTACATTACTCAAAGTATATATGTTGAAATAGGAATTAAAGATCACATTCCCATAGCTTTTGATGGTACTTTGAGCCATGCCCCCAAAGTGCCCCCAAATTCCCAGCTGGTGAAGAAGTGACTTTGTGGTACTGATCTCAGTTCCTCTAAAATTAAGTTCCAATGCCTTTTTAAGGTATTGCTTCATTCTGGTTATTCCTTTTATGAATGGAGTCGTATTTCTTCAGTCCATTTCTTCAGGCCAAGAATCAGTAAGAGTATGTCTTTGTGCCTTACATGATACTTGTTGCCAGCAGAGGTTAATCTTGCATAATTCTCCTTCAAAATCAGTGCCAGAAGCCTGAAAGTTTTAATGTGTCCACAGACTCAGATTTACCAACTAACATTTATCCTGGAATTAATGCTGTCAGCTGGACCTTAAGATTACCTACAGACTCCTTATTTATTAAACTGGCATTAAATTTGGAATTGTTATTGCCTGCTAGGCAGGCCTCTGATTCTGTGAAGAAACATACTGTTGTTCATGTCAGGAAATAAATGCAAAGTAAATGTCTGAACTGCTTGCTTTGGAAGACTCTTACAGTAAGGGATCGATAAGTTTGGACGTGTACAATGTTAAGGACAGGAACCCTGAAAGCACTAGAAAACCAAACAAATGAATATTGCGTTTTGTGGCAATAGTAAAACAATACTTTAAATATGGATAATGTATTGCTACTGGTGATACCATACCCTGCCATCTCCCAGTGCTGACATTATAAAAGGTTACTTTGAAAAATTTAAATATTTTAATCCCTGTATTTGAGCCAAATTCAATTTTGTATGATTAATTCTCCATTAGCTTTCATTTACAGAGTATTATTCACATCTGGTCCTATTCAAGCAGTAGTAATGTTATCTTGAAACACATATTGTATGTGACTCCAAAAGTGCATGAGCTTCTGTATTCTAAGAAATTTGGTAGTATATCTAATCTGTGACAGCTTTTGCGATCTGTCAAGACAGTATGGTAAATTTACTCTTTCACTCCCTGTATGATGACTTATGAATACAGATCAGAAATACGATGTGTCACTCTACACAGATGGATTATAACCCATAACTTATTTTTCCTTAGTTCCAAAGAGGGAGAATATTGAAGATTCTTCAGCATTTAACATAAACTTAATGAAGTACCCTTGTAATGATTTCAGAAAACCAAGCACAGAAATAAAGATCAATAGGAAAGCTGCATTTGGAACTACAACGCTTGTTCTAACAGATCTTGGTAACAAAGCTGCTTTGAGAAATGATACCCAAACAGCCGATGGACACTGTCAGTATGTTGCTCCAAAAAGCAGTTGTAATCAAATCCAAAACAATGTCTGCCAGTCTGGGGGAAGCACAGACAAGGATTGCTCAACACATGTAACTGCTATGGCTTTGGCCTCCTGTCAGCAGCCTCTTGCTTTCAAACACATACAGAAGAAACAGAAAACTGATCATCTACCTTCTGTTCACCAATATAATATAGCAGTCAGGTATGTATTCTAAAATGTAAACAAGTATTTTTATAATCCCATAAACCAACTTTATCCCTGAAGATTAATGGAATACTGTGCTGTTGGGTTCAGACACTGTTGTCTTTGGATTTCTGCCAGAGGTAACTTATTCTTGGGTAACTGAAATTACACTCAGATTTCAAAGGCATTGAATGACCTAGGCTGTCACTGGAAAAGTCCTGATCTTGGTATCTGGCCAGTGCTGCTGTTAACAAAACAGCTGTTGATAGTTCAGCTATTCCCATGGAATAGGACAGTACTAAATAGGTCATCAAGCACAGTTGCTATCTGCTTAGAGGGATCTTCAAGTCATTGTGAAAAATGACAAAAGGAAAGAAGCTGAATGAATATATTCTAATTAAAATTATTTGTCAGCTAGCAGTTTTCAACATTATTCCATGATATGAAGCTCTATACAGGTACCTTGATGAACCTTCCCCTACTATTTTCTCTTAACTTTCCTCCCCATCCTATACGCTACTACTTCAGCGTTCCCATCCTGAATTTTTATTTACACAGCCCTATGCAGACACATCCATTACCTAGTTAAGAGAATGTGAGAACCTATTAGAGTTGTCATGGAAAAGTTGGGCAGACATACACAATAGTAATGGGAGTGCAAGGTAGATGTCACTTTCAGTGGTAAATTCTGCAGGGTGAATGTGGAATATTAATGATATGCTACAAAATTCTTGGTCGTCAGTCTGTTCTGAAATACAGAATTATTTCTTGCATTGTTGAAACACCAGTTTTGAAACAGGATCTCACTGGCTAGGCAGATTAGGCTGTATGAATATACTTTCTCCTTGCTGTCTCAGTGGAGGACTACCAAGAACTGAGGATGTAGGCAGGATAACTGAGAACAGAGAGGAACGCAAAGAAGAAGTGAGACAGCATCGATCACGATAACAGGTAGTTATAGCAAGTCATCACCTTAAATGTTTTTTAAAAAAAAAAAAAGCCCCAAAACCAAACACTTCATAACAAAAAAACAACAATAAATTTGTTGGTTTGGTTTGGTTTAATGAGGTTTTAGAAGAAAACTGCTGAAGTCTGCAGCACTGCAATCTTCCAGACATAAAAGAGAACGTCCAATTCCAAAGCTGATAACTTACCAAGAACAAAAATTTTTCAGTAAGGTTTCATCACAGCTTTTCTGCTCTATAAATATATTGGACAGACACATTTCAGAGTATTAATCTTTTTCATGTTACTGTTTTTAAATAAAGCCTTGTGTATTGCATTCAGATAATCTCTTAACTGCCTCAATCATGAGGAAGAAGGAAAGAAACTTTATCCCATTCAGAGAACACTGTTCTCTCTCTTCAGCTGGATTACTTCTTGTCTGATTGTGATTTGGAGCATTACTGTAACTTTTTAGTAAAGAGGGTGGGAGTCTGTTCTGTGAAGCATACAAATACTTTCAACCTGGAGTAATTACTTAGTATTGGTCTTTTTCCCACTGAGAGCAGAATACTCCTTTAGAATATGTTGGCATGTGGGGTGGGCAGTATAATAGCAGTGGTAATACTTACTTTGTTTTGTAGATTAATTTGAGTACTTTGAAATAATTTAAAACATGGGCTAATGCTGGGGGAAAACTGGTACAATACCTGCAAGAAAAGCACACAGTCTTGTCTGTTCACTACTAGCAATCATTCAGCTTTAAAGGCACCATAGGGTGCATTAGAGAAGTTCTCTGTCTGTCATTGTGTGTAAAAGTACACTGAGTGAGCTATTGTAATGGTAGGAGAGTGTTCTTTGGCTGCGGTGTCAGTAATCCCTTTAACATTACACAGGAGTAATTTTGTAATCTGTCATTACAGCAAACATCAAGCTAATATGAGAGCTGATACTCGTATGTTAAGCGTGGGCCATCCTCGCTGCAGTAAACACAGCCGTCTCTGCAGCCTCGGAGTTGTGAGAAAGGACGGAGAAAACAAGGGCAGGCAGTTTTACAGGTGTCCTCTACCCAGAGAAACTCGGTGTGACTACTTTCACGTATGTATAAGACTGCAGAGCCTGTTTTCTGATAAATGCTGTTCTTGCAGCCTCCTTGCCCTCCTTTACAAGTAATCTGTAATTGTGAACAGATATGATCCATTTAGAGGTAACTAAATACTTCTGCATACTGAATTGAAACTAAGAGCATAATAGTAGTTATACACTTACAGTTTTAGTTACTTCTCTCACTGCTGAGAAAGCACCTGGTTGTGCAAATGCTCTTAATCTGCTTCCGTGTGATGTATAACAGATGCATAGCAGAAATGCTGGTTTGAAGGAACTTGTACAAGTTGTGTAGTTCAGCCTCTTATTTGGAGAAGGACGATGGCAAACTCTAGACATCAGCTGTATTTCTGTCTAGCCAAAATCTTTAAAACTTCCAAGGATGAAGATTCTGTAATCTGCCTGGGCAACTGCTCCCACTGCTGCACTAATACCTAACCTGACCTTCCTACCTGCAACTGGTGTCCATTGCTGCTTGTTAACAATGTATGTGACCGAGAAGAGTTTGACTCGGTCACCTGCCACCAGGTAGTTAATAGATGAACTCAAGACAGTAATGACTATAATGATTTAATTTGAAGAAAACTATGTATATTAACATCAATTAAAGTTATATCAGTGAAAGTGTGTGCAGTTGCGATTAATGTTAAAGAAAAATCTAAAATCGGTGATCCCAAAAGAGATCAAATTATCTTTTGTGATCACTGATTATTAGGAAGAGTGTCTTCTAGGGCCTTGCCAGTAGATCTGTTTCTATTGTCAATTTTAAAATAAGGCATTCATAGCCATCACACATGCTAAAACTGTGCCTCAGACCTGTTTCTTTTGGCAGTGGGCTGACTTGAACTTTCCATTTTGTAACCATGGCAAGCGATGTGTTATGAAGACTGTGTTGAAGATTGGTCCCAATAACGGAAAGAACTTTTTTGTGTGCCCTCTTGGGAAAGAAAAAGAGTGTGGCTTTTTCCAATGGGCAGAAAATGGGCCAGGTATGCAGGTTATTCCTTGATGTTGATCTTCATGTTTTCTGTTATCCAGGATGTCTTAAGTGCTTACAACTTTCCTAGTAATTTCTGTGTTGTTTTTGTTTTGTCTCTTACCCTGTTCACTGGTTAATTACTAAAACTGCTCCAACAGTGTAAAGAACTGCAGATTTGGAAAGAGTAATTTTACATAGTCCTATAAAAATTACACACTGCTTGTATGCTGCATACTATTTTGAAATAAACATCTAGCTTGCAATATATTGTGACATACTGTTATATTTCTAATTAAAAAATTGAACTGTTGTCGTCTTTTCATGTAAATGTCCCTGAAGTTTGACAGCACTGCATACTTTCAAGCATATGTGATTTATAGAATGGATAAATTAAAGTAAATTAGTATTTTAAATTTGTAGACTTTTTCATAAATGTAAACATGTATTTAATAAAAGTGAATAAAAAGTCAATATACTTTGTTTAATACCACTTCATGCTTTATTTTCTCAGAGCTTAAAATGAAACAGCAATGGAGTGTACACTTCAAATGTTACCATAGTTGAATGTGTGACCTTGCTAGATTTGGAAAACAAAGACAAAAACTGCCATAAAATGAATAATATGACTCTGTAGTTTTCTTAATTACATATTTTAAATCCAGGTCTTAACATTATATTCTAGTTGCTACTCAACTTTTTTCCCCAATCGATGTGTAACACATAGTAAAACCATATCTCTTAGGTGGTTAAAACTCTGTTTACATTTGCTTGTCTTACCACTATTTGATGAAGCAAGGGGAAAAGTAAATAGAATATGCTAAGCTGTCAAATGTGAAGTAAAGCAGAAAGAGAATTCTTCAAATCTTCCATGTGATGGTGCAAGGAAAAACGATTAATTCTTGTCCTGACCAACACAAATTCAGAGGCTTTGTTCTTCCTCTTTTCAGAAGCATTTGATACCTTTTGAAATCTTTTAAAACTTTCCTTATGTGAAGGAAGCCTTTTCTAAGCAGATTGTAGAAACTGTAATCCTTATGTTGCTTAACAGACTCTTTTCAAATAATATATATCTTTCATGAAGCCTATGATTTAAAATGGGGTACAGAACTGCACCTGAGAAAAAACCAAGCTACTTCGCATGGTGAAGACCGACTTTCCATTGCCGTCTTTTTATATGATGCTTGTTACAATGAGATGTCACTGCTAGCTTATGCATATGCATCTAAATCTTTAAAATTGCTATCTAACCAGTTCCTCGCTTGTAGTTGTACAATTTATTACTGTGAAAAAGTGTCTGATTATTTTTAAATTATACATGCTTTTGAACGTCTTGCACAGGAATAAATCTTCAGTAGTTCAGCTAAACCATGAAAAATCAAAAAGTAGTACAACCATTTTTGATCACTTACCTTCCACAAATGTTAAGATCTCACTGAAGCTGGAGGTTAAATGACTTTTTCAAACTTTGATGCTTCAAAGATAACACCTGGGCTGTTAGGTCCCTTTTTGTTAATCTTAACAGTCAGACAAGAAGTGAGTATCTGTTTACATATAAGTTATAACTGCCTTTATTAGCTACTGCAATCACTTTCCTTTTCCTATTCTTATATTTCTAAAATGTGCTGTATGTTTTTTTTAAAAGAAGTGCATAAGCAATAAGGAAAGTTAACCTGGACAGTGGAACAGTGATGTATAAAGTGCTTTTACCCTCTAAGGATGCAAAATCTGAATTCTTTATTGAAATGAGTAGTATGTCCTGCTTAAACTAAGGACTAAACTAAGGAAAAGTGTTTAAAATAAAATATTGGTTCATCTGCTTAATAAGCCATTTCTCCCAAAGTTTGCATAACTTAAAAGTATGAGGAATAACCTACACTAAAAATCTTACTATTGCAATAGTAGAAGTTTCACTTAAAAAGTGGCTTTCTGTATTGCCTCATTTCTGCTACTTTCAATCTAATTACAAATGTTAGTGTGCAATAACTTGTATTTATCATCTCAAACACCATGTAACAGACTAGCCAGTTGAAGTAACCAGAGCTGGCTGCAGGGACATGGCTTGAACAGCTATACCTCACTACTTAGCAATGAGATGCAAATTAGAGATTTTTATAAAGATTGCGCATGAAGTTGCAATAAAGCAGGTTAAAAATTTTAAGCATCTAAGTCTCTAAAGACGTCTCAGAATATTCAGTTGTATCACTTATTGATATCACTGTTTTGGACAAACAGTTGTTTCAAGAAATGGGTATTTAGCTCATAAATTCAGGCAAGAGATGTCATCTAGCAGATAAAATCTAAAATGTTTGACAGGAATTCTGAAATGCATAAATATAAATTTAAGAAGTTTAAGCAGGAAATAGGGCAGAAGCCACAGGGCAACGTTTGGCTATTAAACAAGTGAAAAATCAAGGTTTTGTTTATGGAATAAATGCTTATGGAGAAATGTTTACTTCATAAACAAAAGTTTAAATTTAGAAATTTAACTTTGGGACTAGTACCTCTTCCCTAAACGTCATGAAAGCAGGGTGCACTAATATCAAGAGGAACTTAACTGTTCTTTTACATTGCTGCAGCTATTATGCTATACATTAAATTACAAGGTTGTAAATTATTTCATTCTAATCTCATGTCTCCCCTATAAATACCACCCATTTAAGCTATAAACTTGAAAAGTTTGTCGAGTGTGTTCCCTTGGGCATCTGTTTTAAAGAGGGTGGTATATTTATATCAGCCTAAATTAGCTTATGATATATCCTGTTTGTATAATATCACAAGGTGAGGAAAGGCAGAAATGGAAATAACAGTAGGATTCCCTGAGCTCCTCACAGTGAATAGCATGTGGAGGAATCTGACATGTTTACACTCCAGTGAAGTAGGAGACTAAGCAAGAGACAGTGAATTCTAATTCACCAGCTGCCTCTGCATGACTTACTGCTTTTGGAAACACTTTTTTTAAACATCCCCCCCCCCCCCCCCGGCTTCCTCTTTGAGAGGACAGCACTATGTTACTTGTTAAAGAAGCTGTGGATGATAGCTGCTTACAAACGTTTTTCATAAGGAAAAAAGGCTGGCAAGAAAACATCTTGAAATCAATCCCCCTCTCCACCTTTCAAGAAGAATGTGCAAGCAAGGGTGCAAAACAATAGACAGTTCTTAAAAGGATCTCTCATATGCTCATGGAAGTCCTGATTTTCAGCTTTTGTCTTGATAGTTTACAAATGTGTTTGTTTTTTCGCATTGATTCATCTATTCTAGTGCAAGTGACAGCACACACTTATTTCAGATTTGTATCTGGCTTACACATTTCAATGGCTTGTGTTGCACACAATCAACTGTGAAGGCTAAAAAGAATAACAAAGCCTAAGTCAAAAGAGGGAACTGCCTAGCTCTCTGAAGCATTTTCTGTCATTAACATTCCTCCTGAAAGCCAAGGTGAACAGCTTTTTTAAAAATGCATACCTTTTTTAAAGGCCTTAGGGTTCTGAGGTAGAGTTGTTACTTTAACCTGTACCCATACACAGCTAAGAGAAATGAGGGGTATGGCCAGCATCTACGGGAAGCTGTTAGGACTGACAGGCTCACATAAGCTCCTTGGACTAGATGCATTCTGAATGAAGTGGTGATGGCAGTTCCGTAATAAAAAGAAGTCTTCCAGTAAAGCTGAATTCTAAGTACTCTTACAATTTTTAGTAAGCTTTTTTTAGGCATTAACATTACAAAACGATAGCATGACCTGTCTTTAACCTTATGCAGGAAACACTTTTTCTGGTTTTATATACCACAAAGCTAACCCATTTTTAGAGGATCAAGTCAAGGTCACGTGAGTTGTAAAGTAAAAATTTTAAACTAGAAAATGCTAATGCCAAACCCAGTTTCTGCTTTACGGTCGCACTTTAGTTACCATTACAGCTTAAGTAATCTTAGGCAGAGTATATATTTCACTTTGAAAGCAACATTTATTTTCCAATTTGTGACATTCTGGTTAGAACCAACAGATTTTATGCCCGGTTTCATACCTTTATACCCTTATTTAAAGTATTTTTATGACCAGGTATTTGTTAAAAACAGACATGCATTTTTCTTAACCTATACATGCACAACTACCATTTGATGGCAATACAAATTCAGCAAATAGATTGAGGTCTTGTATTACTAATTCATTGAGGGAGAAATAAATTAACTCCAAAAACATGCACTCAAATTTTGAGACATGACTACATCACAGCTGTGACTACAGATCTGCATCCACCTTCCTATGTAAAATGGTGCTAGTTCTCACTTGTTTTTCTGGAATGGAAAACATAAGTAAGAGTGTTTTAGCTCAGTGGGGGAAGGAGACTTTCAAAGTGGTGGAAGATGCCATCCTTTCCTTAATATCTGTATATATGTTCATCATTAGTGGCTAAGTATCTTCCACAGGGAATCAAAAGGTATTGAAAAGCCTTGCATGGACTTCACAGAAACTGTAGGCCCTCTTTCTCTCTGAACAAGATCTCTAGAAGATTTAAAACTCTTTTCAACAGCTTGCTTGTACCTTTCTGCACTGTGCAATTTAACTTGCTGTCAGCTACACTTGTATTGACATTTGCTGATGACAGGCAGAGTTCAGCATCTAGTGTAACTTAATGTGCTGCATGTCTGTCTGTTTATTCTTCTAATGTCTGAAAGGTTGTTTATTATGTCCAATTGTACTTGGATATTCAAACATACATTCAAAATCCATTTAGAGAAGTATGGAAATGTTCTATATTTTAGTGGAACAACAAAATAAAACCCAATCTAAGGAGAGAAACAAATGCTAAGACTATTTTCCTGATAAAAGCTTATTAAAAATGCCACAGGCACACTTAGGGGTGAGTAGAATTAAGAGTGTACACAGTATTGTCTAAACATAGTCAGTGCTTTAGTTATTTAACTTATTGAACTGCCATTCCTATACAAAGCGCAGGTCCCTGTGGAGTTTGTATGCTTTCTCATTTTTATTATAAAATCAACTTCAAACAAAATGACTGTCTTCTAGCTATTAGTCATGTGGTGTGACCTTACTGTGAAAAGATCCTAACACTAGTCTTCTTTTAACACTAGGGTTTCAGGTGAGACCTTAACAGAGAGTTGTCAGAGTAAAGAAACATCTCTCAGAAGGCACTGACGAGCAGCAGAGCCCAGCTTAAAGATGGGACAAGAGGGTGGTTAGGAATGCTGAAGGGAGAAGCGAAGGAAGATTTCCTCTGTTTCGGCAGGAGAAGGCCCATTCGACTGGTTTGGCTACATCTGTAGCTGAATGGAGCTGAAACCTAAGTCCTTCCTTCAGGTATCATATGTCTACACGGTCTTTCACACCAGCCTGTATTATCCCCATCTGTATTTTAGATCAACTAAACAAATTAACTGCAATCCACATACTCTGTGCTCAGATTCAACAGACTTTAATCTCAGATTATCAGTAAATCCACCTGGACATTTCATTAGACTAAAAACTGTCCTATGCATAAATTTTGCTGACAGGTCTGTGCTCCAGGCTGACTCCAGCCAGCTCCAAAAATGCAGTACTCGAAGTTTGCCTTACCACAGCAGCTTAAGTATCACATCTTTGGGTAAGAACTCATCTGTATTCCACTAGTCTGTAGTTTATGCAGCACAAATGCTGATTTTTTAAGAAACCTGCATATACATCCTGCACTTGGCCACAACTTGAATAGGAGTTGCCCTCACATTTTGGTCATAGGATCCAGGAAGACAGATGGGGTAGCAGTTTACCGTTTCCCATAAGCGAAAAATATATTTCTATATATTGTGCTTTTGACAGAATCATATTTCTCAGAGAGCTCTATTCACGTATCTTTAAATCTAGAAAGGATTACAGTAATCATTTAGCCTACCCTTTTGCAGGAACCAGGTAGATTTATTATGCTCCTTTAATCAGTTTAAGTGTATTAATGTCCACTCATCATCTTCCAGACGCACTTAATCTAGAAATTCTTTGTGGCTATTTCCTTCAAGCATAACTTCTCTCTCATTCTGTCCCATGAAATACTTATCATAATGACAGTGACAGTAATGATTTGACATGCAAAAAAAAGCCTCATAATTTGTTAAGAGGCCAGGACACTGTTGTATGGAAAAAAAAAAAAAAAAAATCACTTAAAATAGGGAAAACCAGGAAATGTATTTTAAGCTTTCTCCAGAGAACACAATGCCACACCACACAGGGATAACCAGCTTCAGTACCCCCACCCAGTTAGGTAGCATTTGTAAGACACTTATGCTCCAGCTAGTTGACTCTGTTGAAGAGCAGAATAATGGCTGATATTATTTCAAACTTAAGGCAGTGTCCATTAAGAACAACTAGAGAAAAATCAATACATAATCTCTCATAAAAATAATTTAGACTACATTTCTCGGGGTATAAATAATTCTACACCAGCAAAAAACTAAGGTTTTAGTCAAAAAGAAGAGAGTTAGATTAAAATTCAAGAACTTAATTAATAATTTAATATGTCCTAGAACTTCAGGATGATTTTAAGCATACAAATCAAAATTTTGAAATGTCTTTAGAAAAGCACTCAAGTTACAAAATATAAATGGAAGTTAAATTAAAAACTTAAACTACATTTGAAGAGCAAGTTTACAATATAAAGTTTAAGCTCATTACTACAGCAGTACTGCAGAGTCTATGGAAGTGAAAAAAACATTTAGCGAAAGTTTCACTCTGAAGGCAAAGATGGTGGGTTTTACTTCTTAAGGACCGTATTTCCACATGAATTGGTATTGAACGTAACAGTGTAATTTGCTTTGATTGTAACCAAGAAATAATATTTAAGCAAACATTGGACTTTGTAGATGAACAGTATAAAAGTAAAAAAATACACTCGATACCAGAACACACAAGCAACCTTAAAATCCATTTAGACAAAGAAGAAATTCGAAAAATAATCCACTTACTTACCATTATTGTTTTTCTTTACCTTATCAGATACACAGAATATATAGTTTATCCTTTGCTTTCTCTGACAGCTCATGTTATTTGCACTATATTTGCCACTTCTCAGCACCTTTCCAAAGTTCAGTCATAACCTAGAATTGTAATACTATACATCTTTGCCTAGAAACATGTGCAATGTCTTATGTTACACTTCAGTTCATCTTCACTAGAAAAATAGGACGTGCTTATTCTTAATCAGTCTAAAAGAGTCTAGTAGGACAAGGCTTTACAAGTACAAAACTGCCTCTATAAAAAAAAAAAGCAGTCTTTCAGGAAATGCTTTTCTTAAAAACACAAACTGACTCCAAGTGGACCAGAACAGAAATATTTACTATTAAAGTAGCATAACTTCTCAAAGTTGTGTTTTATTAAAATTGAATACTCTACTTAAAAAAAGAGTGACTGATTGTTTTTTTTAATAAGTTACTCAGGATGACTATAAGTAGGTTAATCCAGTATGAAATGCTAGGAGTAGCAGCAACAAAATACAGGAAGTTCACAGTAAGGACAGAAGGTTTCAGAAAGTTACCTTAGAAACATTTCTGTCTTTGTCAGAGATATGCAACCACTGAAAAGGAATTAGAAGTAAGAAAAGAAGTACATAATCACACTGGAAAAAGGTCTTCCTTTTTCAGTGGAAATGTATTAAACATGTAGTCCTGACGTTGGCTACTAAAGGTTCTTGGATTCCCACAATACTGACAAAGATCAGGCGATCAAAGCAAGGTGTAACTGTTCAGTGTCACTCTATAGCCTGACTTTGCTTGTTTGTACACAGCAATGCAGAATGAACCATAAGCATAAAAGAAGTTACATACTCTTGCCGTAAAACTATTCCGATAAACAGACACAACAGTAAATACAGAAGTTTCAGCTATTTATACTTCGCTGATTATAACTTGCTTTGATAAACTAGAACAGGAATTATGTAGTTATGGGTTAAAATAGGAGGAAAGTAGTTATGGGACAAAAAAGAAGGTGGAATTTGGGCAGGGGGAAATAAAACCCTGAAACTGTAGAATGCACAAACAGAGGCAAAAAGAAGTGGTTTGGTTAGTAAACTAAAACTTCATTTAGCAAATCCCAGTTTACTATGTGGTGTTAGTTTGAATGTAATAAATTAGGTACTGCAGTACTGAACTTAGCCCCTGATAACAACCAACTGCAATTGAAACATTTCCCCCCCCCCCCCCCACTGCTCTACACAATCTAGGTTTGGGTGTTAACTAGTATATATTAATTTCAAATTCAGTTTAAAGCCTCTGATTCATTGCACAAGATGGATTAACTTTATTTTTAATTTACTGTTTCATCAATACATGAAGCATATGAAAAAATTTAAGCACTTCAACTTTATTACTTAAATATCCAGAAGCCAGATGAAGCCTATCTTACTTCTATCTATTAGTTGTATCCATTATAAAGTCTCTTCAAAGTAACACAGTATGCTGGACTGACAGCTTTGATGTTCCAACACTGGAAGAGGCCATTCCTGAGACAGCACTATTAATGAAGTCACACTCAGCTATTTTGTCAAAAATACAAGTCATTGTGTTAATTGCAAGGTGTCAGGTGACAATCAGCTAGCAGGCTCTGCTGATTGAGACGAATCTTTTAATGATAGCTTAGGTGATTATATTCAATCTATATTTACAGATTGCTTAGGCTGCTTGATTGAAGAAATTACTGATGAAAAACTTGCAACTGAGGCTGGGGTTGATTTCCTAGGAACAAGAATGACACTGGGCAGCAAACAAAATCTGCATATCACGGCTTCTACTCCTTCTATGGCAGTACTGCAGGCTCAGCCACTAACTGGCAGCAGGCTGCCAGCCTGCTCCTGACAAGCAAGTCAAGAACCATTCATACTAGCTGTTATGTGCTAAAAGAGCTCAGCTGCATCAACTTTGAAAATGAAAGGTACCCCCAACTAACTCCCACAGAATTTTTATCCTGCTTTATTGAAAGCAGCTAAGTTAGAGAGTACTGTTCATATCCACAGAAAATATTGTTTCCTAGATTTTGCAAATAGTAAAAAGCTTTTGGATTGGAAGCAGACTGCAGGTCATTCCTGTTGACCTTACTAATGTCCTTTACATCCATTCACACCTAATTTTTGTCATGATGATAAATAATGATAATTTATTCTATATTTTCTTCATGGGCCTGACAGCTGCCCCTAGCTGTCTTCTCTGGCACATGAACAATTTGAGGAATTCTGTGTAATTTTTCTTTTTTTAAAGTATTAGTTTCTTTTTGAACTAATAAGAGGTAAAGCTATGCTTTTCCCCAAAGTTTTGGAAGAGTCCCCAAATAAGGTTTGAGTTTAAGGCAGTCAAGAATCAGGTTGTAGAAGAAAACAAAACAATTCTCACTTACTCCCTGCAATAAGAATTAATTAATGTAGCTCTTACAGTTGTAAGATATCATGAAACATACACATCTCATGTGCTTGGTCATATGATAACATACATGGCAATTACAGTCTCTCACCTAAACTAGTGCACAGTACATCCACTTTTCTCCTAGGCTGTAACACTGCTTTACCAGGTAGCTTACTCTGAAGCATCACATCTTAACACAGATCCTGCTAACCCCTTTAGGTAAGGCTAAATCACAGAATCACAGAATCACTAAGGTTGGAAAGGACCTTCAAGATCATCAAGTCCAACCATTAATCCAGCGCCACCATGTCCCCTAAACCATGTCCTGAAGCGCCACATCCACACGTTTTTTGAACGCTTAAGTGTTCAAGTAAATATTAAAGTAAATATTCTTGGATGTAAGAAAGATTTACTGTTCACTAATTAATTACTCAGATTACAATAATATCTGTTAAATGGTTCTCCCATGGGTAGGCCGCTAACATTGCCAGAACTTCATTAAAAACACTGACATTCATCAGTAGTGTAAAGGGAAGATATTTGTATTGTCCTCCACACACGGGGGATGGCAGGCCTGAAACTGTGATTGCATAAAGGGGAAGGTTGTGCCTAGTGTGGGAATCTCATGTATTTGGTTTGCGAATAAAATCTACTCAAGTGCATTTCATAGGTACAGGGGAAGCACACCTAGCTTGTAACTCTGTGGTGCTTCAGCACAAGACAGGTATGTTGTCATTCGTTATTAAGTCATGTACTTTTATAACATCCTTGGGAACAGACATTTACTACTATGGAGATTTAGTAGATGGGAACGTAAGGAACCTCACTGATAGAAGATTCTTGATGTCAGAAATCTGTGTTTATTCTTTACTCATGGAAAGTTGCCCTTAATGTCCTGTTGGTGAACTGCTCAGGAACTTAGTCCATTTTCTGAGCTCTGCTGGTATTCAAGGAATGCTTACCAGATACTTGGTACTGTGTACTACCTAACCAATACTGGCAGAGGAACAGACATATGTCAGGATGTGTATCCTCATGGAATCTTACTTCTGTCTTCCTAGAGAAGCAGATCTTCATGTGCTATCTTCCTCACTATCTCACGTTTCTTACTGAAACTGTGTCACCTTGTATAAATGAATTGCTACTTTTCATAGGAGAATAAGGAGGAAAAGATTCTTCAGCCTCAGTGTTCTATGATGATCAGGCAGGTTACTATTTGAACATAGATTTTCATGTTTCACGTATAATAGCACAGTCATTAGAACAAGCAAGTGCAACAAGCCACAGACAGAAAAACTCACTCTAGCCATCTGCTGAGCAGCAATCAGTGTGTCAGCATCCTCATCAGATCAGGTCTTGGGGTTAGAAAAATAAGAGAATGACCAGAGCTTGAAAGCCTATTAGCTTCCTAGCATTCAGAGTTACTGGTTTTATGCATCCCCACTAACAGAAACACAGGAGATTTGCGATACCTACAAAGTTAGAAAGCAGCACAGGAAAGCAGCACCCGAGGCAAAGAACTGAGGTCCCCATAAAGCTTAAAACATTGGACTCCCAAGTCCCTTTTGGATCCTCCCAAGAAAGGGCAACTTTTCCCTTTCTAAGGATGGAGCACTCTAATCTTTACATACTGAGACTAAAGGCTTCAGTAGTTCTGTATTATTCAGTGATTTTGTTATTCACTGTCAGAAGTGCTTTAGAGGCACTTATATGAGATGGTCTATTATATGACCAGATTGCCTCAACTTTAGTATGCATTTGAAGTTCTTCCCAAATGCCAAGTCTGGAAAAATCACAGCCACAAAGTAGAACATAATGGTTAAGTAGGACACTGATTGGCACACTATGAATAGCTAAGACTGACCAAAGGTATATAAATGATGATTATAAATGACAGTTGGAATATTTATCTGGCATTAGCACTTACATTTGTCATAGTGAGGCACTACATTATTGTTATGCAAGTACAACTTTATGCAAGATCAAATTTCTATTCTCAACTCTGAAAGAAACTTGATTTTTCAAATTAAGTTACAGGTTTACAGCTCTATTCTTTACTATGATTGGAGATGTTATCTTAGCTCCACTGAGCATATTGGCACTTGTCTCTTGCCTAAATCTCTTTGTGATTCAGTAACCAGACATCCCTGTGACAGAAAAGCCCAAGAGCCCAATACAGTAGACTGTCCAAAACACAGTGGTGTTAACACAAAGCACATCTCACAGCGACTTTCAATTAAATAGCCAGTCAAGGAGACTGAATTCATGGTGCTCACATTTTCATAAAGCATTGTAGTAATAGCAGTTGCTCTGAAGTATAAGATCTAAGTTGTAAAGCCTCCTCAGTCAGAAGAAATTCAAATTCACATTTTAACAAAGAGAAGGCCATCAGAAAAAGGTTGTATGGAGACTCTGTGCTTTCCCATCGTGAAGATGGGAAACCTATGGCAAATAAGTATTTACATGACAGAAGAGAGAATACAGGGAACATGACTTACTGGACATCTGCTGGGAGTGTAACACAGCAGAGAGGAAACAGTCGAGGAGGTTCCTGGAGTGTGTGGAAAATAACGTCCTGACACAGCTGGTGAATGAGCCCACCAGGGGAGGTGACTTGCTTGACCTGCTGTTTATGAACAGCAGAAGGACTCATGGGAGATGTGGTGGTCGGAGGCCATCTTGGGCTTAGTGACCATGAAATGACAGAATTCTCAATTCTTAGTGAAGTAAGGAGAGGGGTCAGCAAAACCACTACCATGGACTTCCGGAGGGCAGACTTTGGCCTGTTCAGGTCACTGGTCGAGAAAGTCCCTTGGGAGACAGTCCTGAAGGACAAAGGGGTCCAGGAAGACTGGACAGTCTTCAGGAAGGAAATCTTAAAGGCGCGGAGCAGGCGGTCCCCATGTGCCATAAGACGAGCTGGCGGGGAAGGCGGCCGGCCTGGCTGAACAGGGAGATTTTGCTGGGACTCAAGAAAAAAAAAGAAGGGAAGAAGGGGCAGGCAACTCAAGAAGAGTACAAGGATCTCATTAGGTCATGCAGGGACAAAATTAGAAAGGCAAAAGCCCAGCCAGAACTCAATCTGGCCACAGTCATAAGAGACAACAAAAAAAAGGCTTCCACAAATATACTAACAACAGAAACAGAGCCAAGGAGAATCTCCATCCCTTATTGGATGGGGGGGAGGGAAGGGGAACATTGTCTCCAAGGATGAGGACAAGGTTGAGGTACTTAATGTCGCCTTTGCCTCAGTCTTTAATAGCCAGACCAGGTATCCGCAGGTATTCAGCCCCCTGAGCTGGAAGACAGGGGTAGAGAGCAGAATAAACTCGCCCATAATCCAGGAGGAAGCAGTTAAGGACCTGTTAAGCCACCTGGACACCCACAAGTCTATGGGGCCTGATGGGATCCACCAAAGAGTACTGAGGGAGCTGGCAGAGGAGCTTGCCAAGCCACTCTCCATCATTTATCAGCAGTCCTGGTTAACGGGAGGTCCCAGAAGACTGGAGGCTTGCCAATGTGACACCCATCTACAAGAAAGGCCAGAAGGAGGATCTGGGGAACTACGGGCCTGTTAGCCTGACCTCTGTACTGAGGAAGATTATAGAGAGTTTCATCTTGAGGGCACTCAGAGGGCATGTGCAGGACAACCAAGGGATCAGGCCCAGCCAGCATGGGCTCATGAAAGGCAGGTCCTGCATGACCAACCTGATCTCCTTTTATGATCAGGTGACCCACCTAGTGGGTGAGGGAAAGGCTGTGGATGTTGTCTACCTGGACTTTAGTAAAGCCTTTGACAGCATCTCCCACAGCATTCTCCTGGAGAAACTGGTGCCTTGTGGCTTAGACAGGTGTACTCTTCGCTGGGTAAAGAACTGGCTGGACAGCTGAGCCCAGAGAGTTGTGGTAAGTGGCGTTAAATCCAGTCGGCGGATGGTTACAAGTGCTGTTGCCCAGGGCTCGGTTCTGGGGCCGGTCTTGTTCAGTATCTTTACTGATGATCTGGATGAGGGTATCAAGTGCGCCCTCAGTAAGTTTGCAGATGACACCAAGTTGGGTGGGAGTGTTGATCTGCTGGAGGGTAGGAAGGCTTTACAGAGGGATCTGGACAGGCTGGATCCATGGGCTGAGGTCAACTGTATGAAGTTTAATAAGGCCAAATGCCAGGACCTGCACTTCGATCACAAAAACCCCATGCAACGCTACAGGCTTGGGGAAGAGTGGCTGGAAAGCTGCCCAGCAGAAAAGGACCTGGGGGTGCTGGTTGACAGCCGGCTGAATATGAGCCAGCAGTGTGCCCAGGTGGCCAACAGCGTCCTGGCCTGTATCAAAAATAGTGTGGCCAGCAGGAGCAGGGAAGTGATCATGCCTCTGTACTCGGCACTGGTGAGGCCGCACCTCAAATCCTGTGTTCAGTTTTGGGCCCCTCACTACAAGAAGGATGTTGAGTTGCAGGAGCACGTCCAGAGAAGGGCAATGAACCTGGTGAGGGGTCTGGAGAACAAGTCTTGTGAGGAACAGCTGAGGGAACTGGGGTTGTTCCATGTGGACAAGAGGAGGCTGAGGGAAGACCTCATCTCTACAACTACCTGAAAGGGGGTTGTGGCGAGGTGGGTGTTGGTGTCTTCTCCCAAGTAACTAGTGATAGGACAAGATGAAATGGCCTCAAGTTGCACCAGGGGAGGTTGAGACTGGATATTAGGAAAAATTTCTTTACTGAGAGAGTGGTCAAGCATTGGAACAGTCTGCCCAGGGAGGTGGTGGAGTCACCATCACTGGAAGTATTCAAAAAACACATGGATGTGGCACTTCAGGACATGGTTTAGTGGGCATGGAAGTGTTGGGTTGATGGTCGGACTTGATGATCTTAAAAGGTCTTTTCCAATGTTAACAATTCTGCAGTGACAATAGCCTGTTGATGGGAATGGTCCCTGAAGTAGTGAGAGTCCTGGATTCAAATCCTGATTTCTCAAGTCTCTTACTGAATTTTACTGGGGAGAAATAGTAGAGTGGGCATCTAGCTTCAGGGTTGAATCATGAAACCTGCAGAAAGACAGGCACCTTACTTCAGTCTGCAGGAAATTTTCAGGAGTCTACTTTGGCCAGTCTAAGTATGTGCTGTCACCAGCTGGGTGATTTCCTGTGCTCCTCAGTGCCCTACTGAGTATTCCTGCAGCCTACTTTGTGTTGGTATTAGCAGCTGGGTGCCTGTATGGTAAAACGGAACAGCTTGTTTACTCACACTCTGAAAAAAAGAAAAAAAAAAATTAGTTTTCAGCCAGACCAGCAAGCTGATCCATTTTGTGGAGCTGCACAATCACCAAAACTATTGCATAGCCTAAGAGAGAATGCATACTGGAGGATGCAGATAGTACCACCCCTTTCGGGGCAGCAAAATCTTTATCCAGCTGAAATCATACTCCAGAGATGGACAAAAGCTTTAAACATAGCCTTGTCTTCAGCATTTCACTATTAGCCAATTGTTCTCCATTCAGTATAGTTGCTTTTTGTGGATTTTATTACCACCACTGTAACTAGGAGCCTAGGAGATCAATTCACAGGAATGAGAATGGTATTACATACATACCTGAGGGCTTTCATGCATTCTCCGCCAGCAAACAGCTGCAGTCAAATTGCCCTGGAGCTGTTTGTTACTGCTCTTTGATCAGAACTGATGAACCCCACCACAGAGCCAGTGGAACGGGGTGCAGGCATCTGCTATTCTCAGTGCAAAGTGCAGATGGAGGTCCGTGAAGTTAAACTGCTGGATCTGGCATGAAGCTGTTTGGGTGAATGCATACACCCTAGTCTGCCAGCCCTGGTAAAGGAACAGTAACCTCCAGCAAAGAGATACAGTGGGCAGGGGCAAGAAGCACTGCAGAAATCAGTTACAGACCATAAGCATCCTTAAGCCCGTGAGGCACAATGATGTTAGTGATGAAGACTAACACTAAAGACCCATTTTGTGGGGCTAGCACTTTCACTAAACAGTAACAAAAATTGTGGTAACTCTTGCTGAGAAGTGAGATCGCAGGAATTCTCATAGTCATGGATTAGTAAGAATGGGTACAAATTGGATTTAGATAGTTACAGTTTGTTAACAGTGCAGCTACTCCTATGTAACTTATTTTCTACTTTATAACATACATATCAGTCTTCAGTAACAACAAAATTAGTAAAACATATTTGACTGCATATGAATGACTTATTTATAATACTTTTTACATTCACCTTTATAATGCTTTACTTCATCTATTACCATAACTCCTTCAGAAAAAACATCTTGCATAGATAAAGAATTGATTATGCAACAGAAGTACAAAACTGTAAGTTCTATATTGCTCCTCAATGCTCAGGAAAAGTGCTGCAGATAAAAATATTAATTTATGGGAAGTTTCAGGTCCTTTACACTTCTCTATGTATTAGCCTGCCAACCTAACCTTCATCCTCACAGATGATCTATGTTATGAGAAAAATTCCAAGGCAAATTACCAATGAATATCCAGCAGTTGTATTAAGCTAGCAGCACAACCATTTCTATTTTCAAATAGCCTGTCACATTGTATTTAATAAATAACCACATACACCATCAACCATCTACTTATGAACAATAAGCATTCATAAGTATAATCCTAAATCTGTAGTACTGTTATACTGGAATCTACTGTTAATACTGCTTCTCAGTTTGAGTCACTCCTCCCTCCATCCTCAGAAATGCAACCTCTGTAGCCAGCATTTAAATCACTAACTCGCTATTATTTAATTCAGGACAATACAGTATTACCTATTATTTTTTGTACTTACAAAGACAAAAAAACCTTTAAGTCTCCCCTCTCCCCCTCCTCCCCAAAAAAGTAGTTGGCTTCTTGAACACCGAGAAAAATGACTAACTGCTTGAGGAAGTATGCCACCTTTAAGAAACTTTAACATCCAGAACATGGATCCTCCCTGCCAAATACTACTTGGCAACATAATAATACAAGACACTCTACATAATGCACAAAGTAAACTTCAGAAAGAAAATTAACCAACAGTTGAACCTGGATGGGTATAGTCAGAATGTGTCAAGAAAGTTATGATAACACAGGTCTGCTGATAGCAACAAGAAAGCAAACTAATATGGAGAAAACATTTATAAAACAAACTACATATTTGAAGAAAGTATAAAGTACCATTAATGGCAGGAGAACAGGAAAAAAAGCCACCAGTATTATTCTGATTTTAGAGGTGTGAAGTAGGAAAGGGAACATGCCTGTACATGGAAGAAGGGTTTAGACAGCCCAGAGAGTACTTTAAAAATTGCTGTCATTTGTAGTGAGTACAATCAATATATTTATTTGATTTGGAGGTAGTTTTGTTAATTTTTTTGTGAAATGGCTTCAGTAGTATGCGATACTAGCCCTTAGCAAAAGTCATCCTAAAATATACTTTAAGCTTCAGAAGAAATTACTTTTGCATGAGGCAGGAAAGGGTGCAAGGAGAATTTGGGTGACGAGTGAAAACAACTTGCCTAAAAACCTTGTTTATCCTGCAGAGCTGAGGCGAATCTCATTTGTCAAGGTCCTGTGCAACAACAGAGAACCTATACAGCAATTTAAGTGAAGGCTATGAGTAAAGTGAATGTGGTAACACAACCTGTTGAAGTTTCCATGAAAGCGAGCATTCTTCAGACTTCCAAACAATAAGACATGCAGATCCTAAAATTCTATGTGAGAGAAATTACTTAGTTTATATTCCCATTTAGGTTTTGCAATTACAAGCTGATCTAATATTACGGTCGATTAATAGAATATTATGAAATACTACTGTAACATGTAAATGTCTCTACATAAATATGTAGTTTCATTTCTTTTACAAGAAATTAATCAGTAGGAAAAAAAATTTTAAAAATCTGTCAGTGTTTGACAAAAAGCTTAGCTGTAACTGAGACCATATACATTTGTGAATTCAAGTTGCTAAACCTTCAATAGAGAAGTTATCTTAAATATTTTGATCTTGTAACAATTAAAACAAAAAATTAAAATGTCAAAGTCAGAGTATCACAGTGCATTTTTTCTGTTCAGATACCCTGATATTCTACTAAGTCTAATTACAGTCTGCAAATGCAGCTGGATGATCAGATTTAAGTGGACACTCTTTCAAAAAGCCTTTCCCCTGTTGGGAGGCTTAGGTTTTATAACAATCTCTGTATGCTTGTCTTGGAAAAGTAACAACTTCAGGTTCTTCCTATTTGTATATAAGACTATTCAAATATGCTAAGGCCGCTGGACTTCTTGCTAAACTGATTTTCTTATTCCTTAGGGTCTTTAAGTGACAAATACCAAGAAAGTACAAATATAAAATGCAACCCAACTTCACAACTACATTCAAGTGGCAGAGCTCACTGCTTTTTATACTTTACACAACACCAGCAATCAAAATAATAATTTAGCAACAAACAGAATTAGAGCTGAAACATATTTCAGAGTTGGCCTTGAAAGTATGCAAAGGGTGAAAACAAGAAACTTCCTGTTCATCTAACACATGAAAGTTTTTTTCCACACAGAGCTCTGAAATCACCATTTCTAAGCAATAAAACTCCCTGACTTTAACAACACAGTTGTTTCTGTAAAAGTCTACCTGGAAAATATAATCAAAAACTTTTCTTTCAAAGATTTTCCCTATCCTACTAGAAAAAAAAAAAAACAAGCCACCAGTAACAGGAATTCCCTGAACAACTGGCACACTTTGAAGCTGCTATTGCTTTTATTTCACAGACCACCACCTGTCACTATAAACATATCATATAATCACACAAAGAGAGCACTGCACTAGCAGGTGTATTTACATTGATTCCAACAATCAGGAAGAAAAACAAGAGAATGAAAACACAGCAGATATTGTTGAATGCACAAACATCTAAAAATGTTTGCTGTCTGACTCAGCAGCTTAAACAATAATAACAAAGTGAGTCATAAAATCCTGAGATTCTGCCACATGGATATGTCAGTGATATTCTTTTGCTGCAAATTTAACGGAACTAACATGGAGGAATGAATAGACCCCCTAGTGAGAACATTTGTAGTTCAGTGCTTAACATATAATATACTACTTCTGTATTAAAGCTAAAGTAAATTTAACGGTATCACTGATGTTTCCTCACACACACAGCCTACAGATAATAGGACTGAAATCCTATATGTATTCTCTGTTTCAAAACAAGGATGAACAGAGTTGTTAGTGAGTTACAAGTCATGCAATAACTAAACCCAAACAGCAAATGCTAAAAGAATAATTTCTAAGTTAGAAAGTAATCAGCACCACTGTTGTTTTTACCCTGTGAAGTGATAATAGATTCACTCCAGTTTATACAGTATTACTTGTAGATTCCATCTGAAAGACCAACCTTGAGTATTCTGAAAATCTGAATTTTTCCTGATTGAGGCAGTTACAGATGAAAGGACGCATTTCAACAGTAAGCTACAAACAGAGAAGTGACAGGGACGTTTTCTTCAATAAGTGCATACAAAACATTGTCAGGCTTCATATAGATTACTTTATTAAAGAACAAGTCAATGGCATGCAAAAACATGGCATAGCTGGTTTTATTAGTCAGATCATTGAGCTAAGATTCGTCTTCTGTCTACATTGGATGAAGCAATAATTTGGTAAGAAGTTTTAGAAATAGAAAAAAGCAGGCTAGCTAGAAGCTGATGAATTTAAAACACAGTTGGATTTAAAAAAAACACTTTACAGAACGGATGCATTCAACTGTACCGCTAACTTGCAAATACTCATACTCTGTGTATACGAGTATGAGGAAAAAACCTGTATTCTGAAGTTTTTTTCCTGTGTTTTGTAGTAAAAGTTTGAGAGTAAAAACATAAAAATACAAAATTCCTTGAAATCAGAAACAGTAAGTCAGCATTTTTGCTTACTTTTTGCAAGGGTTTGTACTCATAAAAAGCTTTCTTAAAAAAAACACGTGTCTGCTAAGCATAAGAGAACAGCACTACTATCAACCTTTAAAGAAATATTTTTAATACAAAATATGAAGCAAATTATTTTTTAAATTCAGAATTCTGTCCATAACATTAGAATGGCACATGTATAAATATTATAATATATTGTTAATGTGACAGTATATTAAAGATAGTTTATACAAACTAACCCTTTAATTTATGGCAGCTAGTTCAGCATGACAAAGCAACCTACATTATTAAACCACATGTATTAGCACATATGTCTCATGGAGGCAAGTTCATGTATAGATGAGCTGACTATGCAGTAAGTTAGAATTGTAACTTAGTGACTTCCAGTTACAGAACGCTCGTGATCTCTCAGCATGGGCACTCGCAGCCTCTAGAGGCATACGCTAGCTAGCACAGAGTGGCATAAGCACACTAGGAAGCAAGCCAGGGATGTTCCAAACCTCTCTCAAAAATGAATCCTGGTGGGTGGATTCAGCTGCAGCCGTTTGAGACAGTACCACTAAGCAGCCAGCACCGAACCTTCTGTGTTCACAATCCACAACGTTATCTCCAAAGTAACAATCACTGGGATTTTATTAATCTATTGGCACTTCACTGCCTGATTTATCTGAAGATACAGCAGCCATGGCAGAAGGGTTGTAGCTAGGACGGGTAGAAAACTTATCTTAAACCACTGCAGATATATTCAGTAAAAGCTTCCTTGACTAAAGCTTGTTGTGGCCTACAGTGAGCTCTGTGCTACAAGGTGCTCTAAAGATCCAGTCACAGAAGTGAATCACCAAATAAATTACTTTGTTGGTGAAGTTCAACAGCAGGCCATTAAGGATGGCTACTCTAGTTTGAAATTTTTTTCCAATTTTAAAAGATACCAACTCAGAACATAAAGCAACAATCACTCTAAGCACAGTACACAAGCATCTAAACAATCTTACTTATAAATGATACACTGTGTTTTTATTACCTAGTGATTTTATTCAAGTAGACAAAGAATAATTAAAGTGTTTGTGACATGATCATTTTACTTGTTCCCCACTTTTAACTTTTCCTAGCTCAAGTAAACTTGAGCAAAGATTCAAATGATCTGCAAGCCACCAAGTTAAGAAAACGATCAAACAGATATTCAAATACCTACGGAACAATCCTCAAGTTGCTATTACAAATGAATCAGGGTATCTCTAGACACAGAAAGTGACAAACCCAGCTTCACCAGCTGTAGGTAACTGTCATGATCTAGGTATGCAACTGCTCCTTTATGGGGGTAGATGTGCTATAGGAAAAGGCAAGCACACAGCATATTAGTGACAAGGAAATCACTGTGATTAAGACTCATAACTTCCACCACAAAAAAGGTGACAGGAAGATTTCCACCTGTCTTCACACACAGTCAGACTCAATGCAATAGTCCTTGAAGGCTTATACTAGCAGGGATGTTTGGATGTCCTCTCTATTCAAACATATTCTCAGCTTTTGTGAAACAAGTTAGAAAAGTCCACAAGAAGATGCTGCTTATCTCTTAATTAAAGCTTTGAAATCTTCACTACTTTTCAACCCCCTTTCCTTGCTTGTCAGCATTTGCAATTTTCAAGAGAAAAGAAAACCTTGACTAAATCTTAGAAAGACAATTCTCAAAATAAGTCTCCTACGTAGAGGCAGAGGCCCTCCCACTCCAATGCCCTTTATTCCAGATTTCTGCCAAATATGTTTTTAAATGGCAAAATGAAGGTCCAGTTTAATGTTTACTATTCATCACTTTTGGCTGCTTGGTTCTTATGAAAACAGACAGACTATAAGAGCCATTAGACACTTGGTCTCATCACATACATACGACCACCTGTCTACTTTATAAACTCTTTGAAAGTTTTTTTTCCAGTGACCAAAGCTCTACTTTCCTCCAAAAGCATGAAACTTGGCATTACTTGGAAGCAAACATACAACAGATAACTTTGTGCGGTATTTAAACCACAGTTTGATTGTGAGGTTTGCAAAAGTTTAAAAATTGAGTTAGGATATAAGGTAATGCATACTAAATTCATGACTTAAGAGACTTCAGTAGTGAAGCACATCAATTTCAGCTATTTCACTTAGATGTAAGTTTTTAAACAGAGATGAATTGCCTATGCTAACTGTGAAAGTGTCAGCACTAACTATAATTTTCCAACTATGTTCACTTCCCTCAAATTACATAAAGTCAGTTTTTTTAATCTCGGTCTAGATTATAGTACCAGCCTACAATAATTTAGAAATAAACAACCAAGATAATTACATTAGGAAACTACAGATTAAGCTTAGTTGCACTACACAAAACCATAAAGTAGAAGATACTAAAAACAGTGAAGTAGCAGCTGCACCATCAACATACCTTTGTACTTGTTCACATGATTATGCAACAGTGAAAATGAACAACCTTTTCAAAAAGTAACACCTGGGGAATCTTAGCACTTTCCTCCTCCAAGTTCAGATATTAACAGGACAAAAGAAACTAAATGCAATCTACTACTTGCTCAGTTGGCTGACTTAGCAAAGGGCTAGAAACCATGAAGTGAAACTGAGTGAATCCTGGAATTTTATTACATGCAGCACCTAGGAAAGAAAGAGAAAAAAAAGTATAATTTGCTACACTTAGGATTAATGTCTTTGTCATTGTACTTTATCATCTAAAGACCCAGTTGTAATTCTACTACAATGGTGTAATTATTCTTTTACAATCTGTTTAACCCAAGACATCATGGAAGTATTTAATTTTTAAATACAGTGCTACTGACTGCTGTAGTGCAATTAATGCCCTTATAATACAATTCAAAACAGTAAAATAAGTTAGGAAAATATCTCTCTCTCTTTCAATCCTGATTAACTTAATGAGTTCCTCCAACACTAATCTCTTAAACACAGAACTATGGGAAATAAGAGATCAAAGAACAGCAATAAGCTGTCTAACTAAATAAGCCATGTTGATTAGCAAATTGTATTTCCTACTGATCTAAGAGTTCACTAATGAGATGCCTGGCACAATGACTGATCTTGGACTGCTTTGAAGCTAAGCTTAACATTCACATTCTCCCTGCCTTATGCCATATCTAGGGGAGGCATAAGCATTCTTTTTGAAAACCTTCAAATTAATCATATACAATCCAGGAAAACACGAGGGTTGTAAATATTTTTGATTTTTACTAAGACTTGCATAAATTTTGTGAACATCTAAGACATCAAAATGCAGAGGAAAAATTAAAATATCAAGTCCACACTAGGACACAGTTGCCCTGCTAACCAGCATTTGATATTATGAATGGCCAGTATTGCTGCAGCATTCAAAGAATAATTAAAAACAACTGCTTTAAAATCCACCTTCAGTTTTCTACTTCTGTGACCTAGATAGGGTCAACAAACTTCGTCTGTTAAGCAAAATACATACCATAGCTTCCAGTTGTATTGGCACATATAACAGCGCCAAAGAAGTTTGGAGCATACTTCTGGATTCTGGAAATAACTTTCTGACAGGCTACTGCTGGGTCTGTTCCCATTCTCATATACTCCACAGCTTGATAACTAAAATAAATAAAAAAACAACCACCCCACACCCAGACAGTTAGCCATACTCAGGTTATATATTCTAAAATACCATTGAGAGACCTTGACTTCTTTGAATAATGGGAACACATGATAAATAATCTTTAGCCAAACTTCATATTGGCAATTATTACTCAAGTTCTACATGCAAACTAATTAGAAGAAGGACTAAAAGGGATTGCAAGATGTTATCAAAGTACCACAGAAGAGAACTTTCCTCGCATTTTGAGAATCTCTATTATCTTTGATTTATTCTAACAATCAAATAGGTTCAAGTTATCTAAAGATAACTGAACATAAAGCTGTATTTCACAGGGGTCTCTTCATTAATCAAAAACTCAGTAAGATGTTACTATCTCAAGGCGGACAGAAAACATTAGCAAATTTGCCCTTTATTTGACAGTTCCTTCACTTCTGGCAGGTCAATTCTATGCTTTGTTTTCGTATGGGAATATCTAAATAACATTGCATTAGGAAAGATCTGTATCTACAAGGAACCTGTGATTAACCATCCAGTCTGAGTTGTTTTCTAAAACCCATTGCTGCCAGCACAAAATGTTTTAAGCATTACTGCCAAATCCTTCAGGCTGCTAAACTGTAACGTAAGATTTTATTGATTAACCTCATAGTGGAGCTCAACTCACTACTACTGTTGGTATCTGATACCTCAGGATAATTCATGTAGTTGTCAATTGCCTTGTATTTCAAGACTGGTTTGGAACAGCTTGAATCTCATTAAGGACATTTGTAAATATGCAACAGCTAGTAGGCTGTAGTAGCTACTAGTTTCAGAAAAAGCACCTGAGTAATACAAAGGCCACTGCTATATATTCCTTCAAGCATCAGTGCCCATTATGCTCACCACGGACTTCCATAACTCATTCCTGCCGAGACCAACCCACAAGAATGACTGTCAGGACTCTGATGAAAACAGCCATATTTTACACAGGTTATGCAACCACGACGACAGCACTAAAACACCTCTTCCAGTTTCAAATTAGATGCAATTACATAGGATTGTTAGTGACACCTCTCCACCCTCCCAAGTAATCCGAGGCTCACCCCTCATCCTTTCTACGATTTATAACACTTATTTCTCACACAACAAAACACTTTGGAGAAAGCTAATCAGTTCTGTTAAAAAGCATGCAGGTTGGGAGTGTACTCATTACCTGCTGCCTGTTTGCTCACAGCTTGGCAGCATTAAGGGAACTGTCATCAAGATATTTAAGAAATCATTTCTTTAAAGACAGATCATCAGGATAACTTGATTTTTCTACTGTTCTTTCCCTTTCCACTCCTTCCTTTATTCCCACTTAAGCAGTAAGTCAGACTGTCTTTTTAATCAATTACTTCATTTGCTGAGTTCACATTTTGCTAGAGAAGGCTAGCAAATCCTGCCCTAAGGACAAACCTGGGTAAGAAGCGCATCATGATGTCACCATCCCCAGTGGCTGCAGCTCCTCCGGCTGTATTATCCGCATAAGATCCTGCTCCAGCTATCGGAGAATCTCCTACACGGCTGTAGTGAACAATGGGAAAAAAACCACAAAAACTGGAAACTACAGAAAACTATAATTTACTAATTCCAGTAGGATTGCATTAATGTAATAGTTCTTGGCCTGATATTAGCAAGTTCTTATGACTTGGGCACACTTTTAACTTCGTCAGCCTTACTGCCTCCAGCTGGGTTAGCGTTAAACCCACAGGAGAACAGAACAGGTAAAGAGGTCAGTCCACTGTAGTCAGAAGTCTTGTCTTAAAACTACCAGTAAAAGTGATCTGTGATAACCTGACTGACCTGAGGCTTAATGCACACCTGTTTGTTATTATACTTTATATACGTGTATACATATATAAAGTGTACATACATACATATTGTTAGGGCAGGAAGGTTTAGCCAGTGGGCAACAGTAAGCAGCTGGGGACATTAGTATGTTCAGTAACTCGTTGCTAAATCCAGAAGTTGTCTGACTTGGTTGACGGACAAGACTCCTAACTGGGTAGAAAAAATCCTCTCAAAGACAAAATACAGGCCTGGGGCTCAGATTCTATGTACATTTATTTGGACACCGTGCACCTCTACGAAATGCTTATTTGTCTCCGGTGCCTTGCCTTACAAGTTGCCTCACAACTGTGCCAGTTGTTTGTGTCTCTGTATGGTGATTTAAGTGAGCTGAAAAACAAGCATTCCCTCAAACACACACATAAAATTTCTCAGTATTGTTTCTTAGTATTAGGACTTATGGCAGTGCCTACAAATAAGCAAGGCCATTTTGTGATCATCACAGTCTAAAACATATAACCTTTAGATAAGTTTAGCATCGGAAATGAGGAGGGGAAAAAAGTTTTTTGTAAAACCAGAGGTACTAACCCTGGAATTTTGTGGACTGCACCATTAGTAGATGTCCCAGAAGCAACAGTTCCGCTCCCACCGATTACAACCATACCTAAAATTTTAAACAGGGATGAAACATATTCAGAAATACTCCTAAGAAATTTATTAAATTGGCACTTTGGTTATCAAACAGAACCACAATACCCAGACTATTCAAATTACTGATATCCTGAAATACAGAGAAGTAATACTCTTAAAGAAAACAAGTTCTTTTTTAAAACACATTTTGAAACTTTTTTTGTGTATTACAGGAGCTCAAAAAGGAATCTAAAACAGTGAGTGCCACACTGTTCAGAGCTGTATATTACTGCTGCCCAAGCAGCCACTGTCTCCCGATACACACCTATGTTAACCAGTAGAGAACAAGTACCTGGTGTAACCACATCCCGCACCAGTATCATCAGAACAACACAGTTTGGGAATCATAAATGGCGCTTCAGGGACATGAAAAAAAAGTCAGAAGGATGAGCTTAAATTTGGCAGAAGGTGACAAACTGCCTACCAAAGTAACAAGAATTACATGACAGTCAAATGTGTGGATAAGCCTAGCCCTTGCTAATTTTGTGCTGATAAGGAAGCCACTGCCTCATATTAGAGAAGCTTAGATACACGATTTGGGATCAGCTGCTTCTCCATAGAGCAAGACTTCACCTCTTTAAGACAGGGCAGAAATTGCTGCTGGCATCAAACTCCAGCACAAAGTGAGAGCTAAGAAGCAGAATTCAAACAGCTGAATTCTCTGACCTCACTAAGCAATACCTCCTTCTCACAGAAAAGTTTCCTGACCAGTAGAAGCTAAAAGCATAGAGGCACTGACACTACAGCCACCATTAGCCCTTGCAAAAAGGCTGGAAGGGCACCAGTTCCTACCAACTTCCTAAATGCTTTCTGAATGAAGACTCATCTCAAAATCTGTTAGTCAAGTAGACATTTCATATATAAAACAACGGGGTGGGAGAACTTGAAATACAAATACAAGCACCATCATTTACTACAAAGCAGTTTAGGACTACTTAATGATACACCAATTCCTGAATTGTATTTAGCAGATTCCCCTCTCATCCTGACACTCCACAACTTCTGAGTTTTCTAGCACATACTGAAGACTGTATATCCCAGTAAAGAAAGCTACCTACCAACCTAAGAATTTGGGTTCTGACTTCTGTAGAACATTGATTGGTTATTAGTAGGGCGGAGTGGAAGCTAAGAAGAAAGAATCACACTTGAAACAACTTGTTAATTCTTGGTATTGCAAATACTGTCACGGAAAAAATTCTTAATTGCTAAACTGAAAAAAATCCAGACTAAACCAAAACCTGCAAGTTTCAAGACTAAAAAGTATAAAGCTTTGAAAGACATGAATCTGTAACTGCTCTGGTCCTTTGTGTGATCTGCTCATTAATCAGCTTATAGGCTTAGCAATTAACAGTCCTCAATCACTAAACTCTTGGGACTACTACTGCTAACCTGTTTCAAGCATAGTAGTTTCTGTAAAAATGTATTGATTTAGTCAAAAGCCAGAATAGAAGAAAAATGAAATCAAACTTTATTTCCTAAGTTTAAGGACTGTTAGACAGACATTGCTTTTGAGTGGCAACAGAACTAACTGTTCACTCACTTTTTTCCACCACTGCAAAGCCTTTGAAGTTGGTCTGACAGCTACAGGGAAGACTCAACCCAAGTTAACCATAATTGAGATAAAAATAATTATTTTTAACCTTGATCAGTTGTCTAAGCATCCATAGCTGCCCAAGCAATTATGCCAAGGTATCTGAAGGAAAAGCAGTAGGGCAATGAACAAATAGCTAAGGGCAAAAAATTAAGCAAGTGGCTGTGCAGCCAGTGCACTGGAAAAACAAAAACAAAACCTACTTTTAGGCACTCCATCCTAACACGTAAGTAACAGAATCTTGAAAACACTATAAATAGGCAATAATACTTATATGGAATACTTTTCTTTAAACTCAGTATGATTTAATCCGTAGGGAAATGAGAAAAAAAAAAAATCAGCAGAGTTACCAAGAGTTGTTACCAATAGTATCATGATTATGAACTCTTCTTTGTGAGATGGTCTTTTCTTCTTTATAAGTTACTTTTTCAGGCCGTTTGTATGGTCCACAGGATTTTGAAGAGTCTGGTACAACATTCTGTAATTATTTTGTGATTTGCGTGAATAATATACTATCCTGCATTACAGATAAACTTAAAAATACTACAATCAATACCTATAATCTACTACACAGGTATCAGATGCCCAATACTTAAATTATACAGTTGCACTGAAATCCCGCAGGTTGTGTCACTTAAAGACTAAAGACTGAATTCTGGCATTATACAGTAAGAAGTTTTTCCTACTAGAAAGTTATGGTGTTCAAATTAAAGATTCTCCTTTGCTCAGCTGACTGGCCAAAAAAAGAAAAAAGCTCATTCTTCAGCAAAATGAAGAAAATTTTCAAGCTAAAAAAAAAACCCAGATGAACTGAGCTTGTTTTACTAATGTCAAGGAGTAAGATATTATTGTCAAGTTAGTATCATAGCTCAGGTATTTTCCCACCTGAAAAACAGAGTATATATTGAATTAAACTGGTTCAGCAATGCAGCATTTCATATCCAAGAAACAATGAAGACAGTGTAGGAACACATAGAAATCTGCAACACCAATCCCAAAACAAACAAACAAAAAAAAACCCCAACAAAACAAGAACAAACCAACCTCACCACAACAGGTGAGTTTAATGGACAGCTGCACTAATCTGATGTGTTCACAGGTCTGCATAAAGCCTCTCTAACTACTGAAGGACCTTAATTGCTAATGTAAGGTTTTCTTTCAGAAATTTATACATGCATCAAAAAATAAACTGCTTTCTTTAGTTTGAGAAGACCTGTCCAAATTTAGAGCTAAAAAAAAAAAAAATTCCCACACCAAAGCACTACTGCAGCAAGGTCAAAACAGGCAGGACCTAAGAAATAAGAGCTAGACACATATTCTTCCCAAGTCTACCTAACACTCACTAATTTCGAGTTTGTTCTGTTTAATAAGCAAGACTTTTTTTTTTTTCCCTTCAAGTGTAAAGCACAACTTCAATGTAAGATGAAAGAAGAGACAATGCTGCATTACTGACTTTCTAAACCCCCCTTCACCACCACGACAGCACTGTACCTTCCAGTAGTTTGGCTGACAGCTTTGATTAAGCCACTTTGAATACACCGAAAGAGATGTTTGGGTAGTTAAATCTTCATATGGAAACCCCATTCTTACAGCAAACAAGGAGGCTTGAAAAGGAACAAAGCAAAAAACATTAATTTCTTCACATTTTCATATATTTTATGATAATTCATTCATGTAATATCATCTAGAAATCAAGAAATTCTACATTCTCTATGGAGATAAGAAATATGTCTTCAGGGAGCAGTATCAGCCATTATAGTGATGTACAACTACAGTAACAAACCTTCCCTTCACTGGCAATATCAAATTTCCTCAATTCACTGTAAGTTAACATATGTAAGTTTTACCATTGAAACAAATTCAACTCTGTTAATGAAGTGGACACAAATAACCTGCAGCAAGAGTGTCCTGGGCTGTGTGTGTCACAGAAATATTTAAATGATACAAACAATAGTATATTTTCCTTAAAAAGCTAGTCTTTTATGAAATGTATGTAACATAGTGGCACAACATTCGCTACTAAAACACCGATACTTGCAGAAATGAACCCACCAGCTTACATCACATTAAAGTTCTTCCTTGCAGCTTTAAAAATGACTGCTTCCTTGTTTTGAAAGTTAATACAGTATGTGTCAAGGGGGCAAAAGGAATACCAACACAAGCAATGAAAGAATGCTGCACTTCTAAGAATGGCTTTTATAGTTAGGGAAAAAAGACCAACTTTTTCATCTTTTAGTTGTAGATATCTCTGATACTACCTAGTAATAGATACTGTTGCTAGATTCAGATGCTTGAACTTACATTACCAATCCTTGATAATAATCTCACTATAATATACAGCTGAACAAGCTTCTCCAGTGCAAGAATTACGAAAAGCCTTCCATTACTTCTGGACAGCTTTTCTATGTTTTTCTTAAAAACTGACACAATTAAAGTCTCTCTCTGCACTCAGGGGAAAAGAAAACTGAAAGCTTCAATTAAACAGATACTTATTTTCCCATTTCTAGAAAAAACAGGCAGGGTTTGGGGTTTTTTTAACATGTAAAAATGTGCTTGTGCATGTTTGTCAGTCACTCTTTCATGACTTTTGAAGCCTTGTTTCTATTCCAGGAAGCAAAGCTAGTCATTTTTACTCTCCAAACTTTTTACTCAGCTTATTATTCTAAGTATTGCTAGGACAAAAAGGGAAAAGGTCAGGCACACTATGATTATGAAACTTCCCTACCTGTTGGAGACTAACCTGAAAATTTCTTGTCAGATGATAACCAAAATAATTCCTTTTTTCCTCACTTGTGATCATTCTACACTGAATGTCCATCACCAGACTCAGTTCTACATTGGTATGCATGGCCTTTATTGCTAGTTTTCCAAGACTTGTCCTAAAGAAATTAGTCAATGGATGGAGAAAGCAGTTCTAACAGTGCAAGAACTCATCAGTGTTGTTATCTTATCTGTTCAACAAAAGCTACACCATGGGCAAGAAGTAGGACCCAGGGAACTACAGGCTGGTCAGCCTCACCTTGATCACTGATGCGACAATGGAACAACTAACCCTGGAAACCATTTCCAAGCATAGGAAGGACAAGGTGCTTGGGAGTAATCAGAATGGCTTCACACAAAGGAAGTCATGCTTGATCAGCCTTCTAACCATCTGTGATGAAACAACTGGTTTGGTAGATGAGAAAAGAGCAGTGGATATTGACTTCCATAAGGCTTTTTGGCACTGCCTCCCAGAAGATCCTCATAGAGAAGTTGATGAAGTATTGGCTGGATGAGCAGACAGTGAGGTGGACTGAAAACTGGCTGAAGGGCTGAGCTCTGTGTGGTGATCAGTGGTATGAAGTCTAGTTGGAGCCAGTAACTAGTGGTGTACCACTGGGGTCAACATTGGGTCCAGTAACATTCAATACCTTCATTAATGATCTGGATGATGGGGCAAAGTGTTATGTACCCTCAGCAAATTTTGCACGATTCAAAACTGAGAGGAGTGGCTAAAGCACCAGGGGGTTATGCTGGCATTCAGAGTGATCTCAACAGGCTGGAGAAATGGGCTGGTAAGAACCTCACGTAGTTCAACAAAAAGAAGTGCAAAGTCCTGCACCTGGGGCGTAACAACCCCATGTACCAGTACATGCTGGGGGCCACCCAGCAGTAAAGCAGCTTGGCAGAAGATCACCTGGTTCTGAGGTACAGCAAGCCGAGTGTCAGCCAACAACGTGCCCTTGCAGCAAAGGCAGATAACAGTGCAGGCTGTGCTCTGACATTAGAAGTGCTGCCAGCAGGTCAAGGGAGGTGATCCTTCCACTCTACTCAACACTGGGGAGACCACACCTGGAGTAATGTGTCCACTTCTGGGCTCCCCTATACAAGAGACACATGGACGTACTGGAGAGAGTCCAGCAAAGGGCCACAAAGATGAGCCAAGTGATTGGAGCATCTCTCCTAAGAGGAAAGGCTGAGAGAGCTGGGACTGTTCAGCCTGGAGAAGAGAGGGCTCGGGGGGTGGGGGGGGGGGTGGTGGGCGGAGAATCTCATCAGTGTATATAAATACCTGAATGGATGATGTAAAGAGGACAGAGCCAGGCACTTTTCAGTGGTGCTCAGAGACAGGACAAGAGGCAATGGGCACAAACTGAAATGCAGGAAACACTTGGGAACAGCAGGAAACACTTCTACGTTCCGAGGGTGACCACATTGCCCAGAGGTTGTGGAGTCTCCCTCCTTAGAGAGGTCACCATCTGGATATGGCCCTGGGCAATCAGCTCCAGGTGGCCCTACTTGAGCATGGGAGTTGAACCAGAAGACCTGAAGTCACTGCCAACCTCAGCCATTCTGTGATTCTGTAATACATACTCTTTCTTAATTTGTCTATGTACCAAAGGCTTTAAAAAAACTAAGCTTCAATTTTTTGAGTCAAAGTAAATAGAACTGTGAAGACTATTCAGGTATCATGGCACTCTAACAGATTCCATCAGTGTTTTTAACACTGAAAATGAAAATGCCATGTTACTTTCATTAAAATTTTAATTCCAGGAACAATGTACCCAGTCACACATTTAAAAATGATCAACTAAAAATTAATGCATGCCACAGCTTGCCTCCTCGTCTCTAGTGTCAACCACTCACAGAAATTAAATTTTATGAGACAGGCAGACTTTCCTGGGTTATATCACTGAATATATTAAAATAAAAGTGCAGTTTAGTTATTGAGAAAAAAGTAAGGAATAACCTCAGCAATTTTGCATCTTGAATAAAAAAAAGCCTGCAGAGATTATACACATTTATATGAAGAAGTTTTACTATTCTAGCCAGGTTTTCTGGTGAAAATACACATACTTTTATTCAGAAAATAAACTGTCGTTTCTCTCCCATGCTGATTTGAAGGTTTAAATGTATTCTTCTGAAGCTATAGCTCTATTTTCTCTTTATCAATCTTCACATGCTAAAGGTAACTATAGTTTCCTTTATCCAAGTTCCTATTTCCACAGAAAATACATTCCTTCACAAGAAGTATTATTCTTTCTCAATTTCTCCATTGCTTTGATTCATTCACTAACATTTATCACCGTCTCCAATTTTTACTCAGATATATTTTCAGCTTTCCTGTCTTTCTTTTGCCACTACTGCTAGACAGTTTCTTCTGAGGACGTTCTCACTGACAGCAAGGACTCAGCCTTATCCACATGACTCCATTATGCAAAGAGCTATCTTCTTAGGTTGGAAAATACATTTAAAATCAGCACTTGAATTCTTTCATTTCTTCATCTTTCTTATCTTTTCTGCTCATTCTACTGATCAAAAGTTAAAAATACTTTGATAACTACCAATGATGGAGAAGGGAGTATTATAAGCATTTCTATTTAACACCTGACCAATTTCTTTTTCAGCATCACCTGTGAAATCTCTCTTACCAAAGCCACTTCTAACCTAATCACAGCCAACTGCTTGAATTAAATAATCTGCAAATCTCTCCCTCTCTCTTCTCAGACCCTCCATCAAACACTGTCCTCACCTCCCTCTATTACCCTATTTTACTCCATTAAAAAACTGCTGTTGCACTTATTTCTCTATCATTCTGTACACATTAATTCCTTCAAGAATCTTTTATGTTTTCTTATCCATTTCAAAGCACTTGGCTCACCCTTAATGCTCAGATGTCAGTTTCCACACTTATCTCCACATTTCCTTCTGAGCAGGCACATACATTTTAAAAGTCCTCAACTATGAGCCAAGTAACCTTCCACTCTCTAGTCATATACCTCCCTGGAACATGCATCTCCTTTGAAACCAGTATTATTCTAACAGCACGAGCTCATATTTTAAAAGAGCAACTATTCCTCCAGTTTGCTATCACTCTTTTGTTGTGCCTAGGAGTACAGCCCTTAATGTAATTTCTTACACTCAAGTTCTCACTGTTTTTAAACTATGTAATACAATAATTATGCTCATTATATACCAAAATAGTAAAATGTAACTGTAGTGTCTATTAATTCTGTGATTTCTTAGAAAAAGTTATTCCATTGTTTTAAACAAAATGTTTACATCTAACAGGTTCTATAGTGCCTTGTATCAAATCATCTTTGATACTTTTGATATCAGTGATATTAGCAAAGCCTTAGGATTACAAGTTAATATTTGCAGTTAAATTGGTGGAAAGACCACAAGATTGTATTTTTCTTTTCCTGTCCAAATAATGGACTAAAATCTAATTCGTACACATGTAATAAGAGAGTAAACACTTCTGAATTATTTGACTAAATTAATTTGATTGTCAGGGGATCCTTCTACCTATATTAATATAATTACCTAGATTAGTATATGGCAATTTTAACAGGAAGTGTTTTAAGAAGAGGGTATGACTTGGAAACAGTTAAAGGAATAATTACCTGATTCTCCCACTAATAATGTATGCTTAGTGTATTCAATGACCTTTCGTGCTACACCAATGGCATTTTTTACACGTCTGAGATCTGCAACTGCCCCAACTTCCATAGTGTTGCTGGAAACGAGAGATATTTAAAGCTTATTAAAAATACAAGAATAATTGTACATTTTTTTAATTAGACAAAATCTGTTCTCATCTAAATTAGAAAGCTTGCTCCTTTAACATATTGCTTTAATTGTTCTATGCCATAGACAGATGGTATCACACTAGTAGGGAGAAACCTCATACATACATTGCTTCCTTTCACAGGCATGGAGATGTTGCTCAAGTAACCGTAACTCCATCCACAGTAATATTTTCAGTAGAGTAACTATTTTGTTACATAAACTCATAACATGAACTACATAGTTGCAATTACTTTTTAATCAGTATATCTTTAAATAGTAAATAAAGTATAGAAGACAATTGCTCCAGAAGTGAAATAATTTATGCAATGAATGTAAAGGCAAAGCTTACAATGCTACAACCCGTCTGCTTCGCAACTTGCTGTATCTAGAGCTGGATTACTGCACTATGTGTAAAGATTCAATAATAAACATGCTTAGCTACTCTTCTACCAGTTAGGTAAGTATTTTTCCTAGTTCCACAAGTTAACATATAACTTGTCCTACGGTCAGCCCTAAACCAACAATTTCTGTAACAAGCCTTACATTAAAGTATGCTAAAAATTACAGGGATTATTCTTTTCACCATCTTTTCTTACCCATCCATAATCATTGCGTCTAGTGTTGTTTCTCCACTTTCATCTGGGCTTCCTCCATACCCCACACTCCCATCACATTGGTCAACCTCACACTGACCACAGCCTCTCTCAACTGCATCCAGCTCAGAACCTCCCAACTGTAATACTCTCCAAGCTGTAATAAATACAAATAATTAAACATCACCAGTGAAAACAGTCTCCACTACAGCTTTAAAGAATGTTTTAAAGATGGACATGATGAAGACACACTATATATAAGTGGATAAAAAAGTAAACTATAACTTATAGGTGAAATAAAGTGAAAACACAAATATAGTCAGAAGAATGTAAAGCATTACTTTTCTAAATACTGTTTTCCTTGCATATCTGATTAGTGTTTCTGACTGAGAAATAAAGCTTTTTTCCTGACTGGGAAGGCATTATTCACTAGCAATCATCACAACTTCTATATATTAAATAACCTCCTCTGCCCAGAGCCAACCATTACTTTATCACTGCTTATTTAAAGCCTTTTGGGGGCAGGGAGAGGGGGAAGCAAAACTTCATTAAAAAGAAAAAAAAAAAGTTATAACGAGCAGCCCTCAAAAGCTTCCTATAAGAATACTAAGCATCCAGCTGCAGAATAAAAAGATCTAAACCTACATAAGCAACTACGTAAGAACAAAAAGAAAGTGGAAATGATGTACAACAAATTACAGTCTCCACGTTCTCCTGTTCAACCCTCAGTCTTCTATTCTTTAGGATCTGGCTCATGGTGCAGTTTTGTAAGAAATTACAGACGTGCCAAATGACATGACTTGAATAAACTGGGCCTGAAGGCTTTGCACATATTTACTTTCACAAAGTTGGACCTCAAGCAAGATTTTCCAAGATGCCTGAGCTTGCTGCTATTGACAGTTACGTTCCTGCTTCCTCCTCCTTGTGCTGGCTCTGATGCTCCATCACCTGCCAGACCCAACACAGGGCAGGCAGCAGAAGCGTACAGCTCAGCTCTTTGTGGCAGAAATAAATTATTACACTGTCTCAACCATCTCAAGAAGCTGCATGCAACTGCATGAAACCACCTGCACCAAGGAAAAAGTAAGATTTAACACCTAGAATCCAACTCCACATACACTTTCACTTTTTACTTCTAATTCTTATTACCTTTATTGCTGTGAGAAGCCTTAAAACAAGCTTTCAAAATCTGCAAACCAAAGGCCTTGCAGTTTTCGTGGCTGTATTTCATTTCTGACCTACACAAGGCTCTATAGGTAACCCATTTCACTAGCAAGGCTTCTGTAATAAGTGATTATTTAAAACTCAAGCATGGGAAAATAGCCAAGTCTTTTAAAATCAGTATCCACAACTGATTTACGTTGCCATAGGAAAACCTGCTTTGACTCTCAGTAACACATCACAAAACAACACAGAGCTCCAAAAATATAATATTCAGAACTATCTAAATCTTTGGGGGTAAGAATGAATCTCAGGAGTGCTCCATTAAAAACAGGTAGCCACCGTGAACAGTCACGTAAGTGTAGACCACGTTATTAGCAAAAGAATGTTTTTAATCTAGCTTTTTCACAGGTCATACACACCCTCCTTTTTTAAAACGCATTTTTCCCAACCTTTAAAGTTAAACCATTTGCTTGCAGGCTCTCGGCAAAACCAGGGCTCAGCGACAGACGCAAGCGCCGGGGCTTGGCCCCTTCCCGCACGAAGGCAACCGGGCACCCCGACGTCCGGCCGGGGCCGAGCTCCCCCGAGACCCGACGCAGGCCCTTCCCAAGCCCGCAGAGAGGCACCTCACGCGGCTTCCCCGCCGGCACCGCGGGCAGCTCTGACCCGTGAGGGGAGCAGAGCGGGTAGGAGGGAGCCCGGGCGGCCAGCTGCAGCCAGAGCCGCTTCACGGAAGCGGAGTCACAGCCCGCTTCTTGCCACACAGAAGCGCGATCACGCCTAAAGAGACTTAATTTGTTCTTAAGCCAACACCCAGAGCCCCCGCACCAGCCCCTCGGCGGGAGGAGCACCAGGAGAAGCACCGAGGGAGCGAGCGAGCAGCACTGCCGCTGCAGACCTGTCTCCGCGGCCTTCCTAAACGCCCAGGTGTTGATGACTACGGGCAGAGTGGCAGCTGAGGCGGCGCCCGCCAGCTGCAACATGCCAAGCAGGAGGAGCGCGACCATCACCCACCGCCGGCCCCCGCCGCATCCCGCCGCCGCCATCGCTACCCCGCCCTGCTCCCACAGCGCCGCTACGAACCAGGCAGCTGCAAAGGCGCATGCGCACACGGCCCGGCCGCGGCGGAGCGATACGGCCGATGGCGGTTGAAGAGCGGGCGGAGCGCGCTTGCTCGGCCTCGTGGAGTGATGTGGCATGGCGTAACAATTGCGCCATCGGCCGGGGCTAGGGCCTGCTGTCGGCCTGCTGAGGAGCGTTTTTGTGGCGAGGAAAATCCTAAATGCCTCCCAGTAAAGGTCGAGGCCCAGAGCAGATTAAAATGCGATTTGTATTTATCGTATGTCTGGATTTCTGTTAAAGCCAGCTTCCTCGTGTGGGGGTCACAATCCGCCGATGAAATTATGGGTGCCGTTGTGTCGGTAATGAGCTGCAACGGTGGGGACGGGGCTGGGCGGTGGGTGCCGGCAGAGACCCAGAGCCGGGCTGGCCCTGCGGCAGCTGGGCTGTGGGGTCCGGGAAGACCAGGTGAGGTGTGTTCAAAAGCAATCTCCACGTATGCTCCCGAGATTCACATGCAACGTCTTTGTGTGCCGCCTTGTGAACGTGTGCGCTTTTGTTAAACGCGTCGTGATGGCACAGAGACGTTTGTGTGAAGTGTGTGTTTTGAGATCTACTGTAGCGAGTAGCTTACGGAAGAATTTGTAAAATGCCTGCTCTGAGGCCAGGTTGGATGGGGCTTTGAGCAACCTGGTCTAGTGGAAGGTGTCCTTGCCCATTGCAGGGGGGTTGGCACTCGGTCTTTAAGGTCCCTTCCAACCCAAACCATTCTATGATTTTGTGCTTTATGGAAACCATAAAACATGTAACAAGTAATTTCTTAAACCTGCCCCTGCCTTTCAAGCTTTTCATAATAAACCATCAGCAATGGTTTAAAACCACCTGACACTTTGTCATAGTAGTCTGACTGTTTCCAGGTCCATAGTCTCGTCTGCTCTCAGCGTAATGCACTGGTTTGTGTTCAGGTCTGATTATTTTTAAGCAGTTGCTGAACATCAACCAGCTATTATTTCTGAACAATGTGAAAAAATGTGGCTTCTGCTTCTACCAGAGGAAGTGGATATAAAATACACTTTTTTTTTTTTCATTACTTTTTCAGCTCATTGTCATTACTCCTTTTCAATGTATGATGGCTCAAACTCAATTACCAGCAATGTCACTGGTCCTATATTTGTAGTAAGAGGAGATACTTGGACCTCATGTGTGACAAGCTCAAGCTTGTAGACGTGCATAAACTGTAAGTGTACCCGAGCTGGTTTAAAAAGCCTGAAACAATATTATTTTTATTATAACAAAATGATCCGCAGACTTTGGAATTAAATGGTTTGTCACAGAAGAAACGTATTATCCTTTATTACAGAAATGACAAAATAATAAAATACAGTGGTGGGTTTGAGTTTAGTAACAGCATGGCCTTGGTTTCAGACAGTTCCCAAAAGCACAACTACAAGTTGTCTAAAGAAACCTTTACTCAGGTAAACACTGTTAGCACTGATATTACTATTCTTATTTCTCTTGCATATTTTTGTGTAAAGCTGTTAGGAAAGGGAAAAGGGCCAAAATACAGATCTGAATTAATGTTAGCTGAAGGAAAACAGAGGAAAATATTTTCAGGAAAATGATTTAGTAATAAGTGAAGGGAAAATATAATCACACATGTTCCTAAAATTGATACATTTTCAAATACTATTTTCTTTTAGCCAGAAAAAATGGACCATTATGAAAGAAAAACACTTATGGGTGTCATCCAGATAAAAATATTGACTGTGATTGTTGCATCTGCAGGCTGAGCCTGCACAGCTGTGGCGAGGATATTTTGTACGACTTGAAGGAGCATAACATTATGCTTTGAGGCCCATGCAGAAACTCAGTTGATTTCTGTGGTATGCTTTCTAACTGGCATTCAAATGTGAATGACTTCCCACTAGAAATACATGGAATAATGTATCCATGCTTTACTGTATACAATGTTATTTAATATAATGTATTTTTATGCTATGTGTGAAAAAAATCACAAAGCAAATACTGCTCTCGGATACAGTGTATAAAATCAACAGCAAGGTCGATAAAACTCTGGTTTTACATGCTGAAAGCTGAGGAGAATTTGAGCCATATCTGTCCAAGACAACTCTGCAAGTCAGTTCTGCTACATCCATCTGGGCTCTTGATTTGCCTTCTGCCTCAGATGTAAAGTGTTTTAAAATTAGTCTTTGAATTTAAAGCTTGTTTGTATTTTCATAAAAATTAGCTGTTGTTTTATATCAGTTCTTCCCACATCAGCAGTGAAAATGCACCTTAATCTATTTGTCCCTCAATGTTTACTGTTATCTTGGAGACCATAGGTAAGGTAAATGGTAGACTTTTGTCTCTGCAGCTAAAAAGCAAATCAGTGTTTCCGCAAACAGAATTCTTCTTCAAATGCATAATATTGAAAGACTATTCTAGAGAAAGACTTGTATGGACAACGGATTACTGAGAGGATCTACAACAGACAACACTGTGACCGAATGGCGCTGAGTAATTAATGAAAAACACAGGAGGAAATTCACCTCTTTCCCTGAGAGTGTCTATTCCTACAGTGGCCAAATTCTGACCTCAATTATATCTGTGTGACCTTATCTAGCACCATCTGTTAAAAAATGCATGCCTAGCTCCTTTTTGCTGTCTCAAATTTTCTGTAAGTGTGCTTTGAAATCTAATTAAGTATTGTAGTTATGTCTGTAATTTGTTTACATTTTTGTCTTGATTTTACTTACACTTTCTAATATTAACATACACAAACACATGAAAAGCAAAACAGAATTATTAATAAAAATAATCAACTGCTTGATTAGAATTTGCTGTGGAAACTTAAGTGTGATTTTTTATGACACCTAGGATTTTGACTCCATCATGCTTCTAACTAAAATACATCTTTAAATGACCCTGTGTTGTGGTTTTCTATTTTGAGTAGATCTGTGGAAGCACCATACTCTCAGTTTTTAAAATTCTTTTTTACCTTTTTCGATCACTTTCGTGGCTTCTTATGATACATACGTTCTCTCATTCACTAAACGACACTGGAAAGGATGAAAAGATTTATTCATAGTGAATGCCTCCATCATCTACGTATTAAATCCTCTAGGAAAGACCCTTATGCTCTCTCTCATGCTTGAGAAGAACTATCTATAAACATTTTCAAAGCTACTTAGTTACCCTCACCTGAATCCTCCATAAAACTCAGCAGCAGTATGAGGACTGTCAAAATGTGTGATGTTTAAATCACATTATTATCGAGACCTTTGCTTCCCATACTGTTCTCATGTTTTCCTGTCTTCCTCAACAATTTTTTTCCATGTGTTATGTGTTCTCTTTTACTTGTACTGTCAGGTCTTTGGGGTATGGGTTGTCATTTCACTTTAATTTTGTGCAGCATATAGCACCAGTGTGTCCTAGCGTAGCGCTCCTTCATCCTTGACAATATGTTAATGAGCATTAATATATATAATGGGAAAAATACAGTTGCTAATTATAATAACTAACCAATAATAAATATTCATGTTTCTGTTGCTAAATTTGCTTTTTTTACTACTTTTTTTAATCAGATTGCCAAGTTACAGTAGCTTACTTTCTTACATTGTAACCTCAAAATAATTATTATATGTCTCAGCATAATATGTCCTTACAGAATTATTTGGGCCTTTTGTAGCATTCTGTCTCAAAACAAGTTATGTGTAATATATTTCCTATTTGTAATTGCTATACTGGTCCACTGCAGTAATAAAGTTGTCATATGGAGCATGTAATGGAACTGCTTTTTTTATTACAACTCCTTGTAACTTTATGATGTCTTCATAAATGTGATCCATGGCAATAATCAAGTTGTTGGACAAATACAGCAAATTACTGTTTGCTTCCCCCAAGTCTGAAAGTTATCTTGACATTTTTAAATGAGCATACTTAAAGTTTTCAGTGTTGAAAGGAAGGTAACCAGAAACTGTATTATACAAATATTATTTTAGAAATATGGCAACTTGCAGTGTCTACATTTATTTCATGTGATTTGGGTATGCCTACCAAGACTTTTGAACAGGATCTTCACTGAGTTATGATTATCTAAGGCTAGAGGGTGTATTGACACATGCAGCACTGTGATGTTTTCATGGTTAGAACACCCCAAAGCAATAAATAATTGCTTTGCGAGGTAATTTACAGTGTGTAAGCCCTGACTTTGAAAATAAAATTGTATGATGTCTGTGCATTGTGCTCTGCCCAAGTTGTTTTCTCTGTAGTCTGTGTTAGGATACACGATTGCCATTCTGTGTTTCTCCAAGCATAGTTGGTCTGTGGAAACCAAAACCCTTGTGTTTTACTGGCTTCTGTGTCTCATATTCAAGTTCATCCACGTCAAGCTTACCGAGGTATTACAGCCCCACAGTGTTCAGTACAGAGACGGTTCAAAATCTTGGAATACAGATTTTAAGAATAGGGCTGAGAAGTGGTAAAGAGTTAGTTCCTATTCTGTGATGTCTGAACTGGATGTATCCACAACTGCAGCATTTCTAAACCACTGAAGAAGTGTACAAATCAGGTCAAAGTCGTTCCGAGAACCTATTTCAGCAATGTACCAACCATTCAATTACTGTCCATTGCAAATTCCACTGGACTCTGATACTAACCACAGGGGTTATTAAGTGGAAATACATCTTTTTTTGGCTTCAGACTGGCAAACTACAATCTTGAACAAAACCCTTCTTGGTAGCATTTTACCAACTATATTTTAAGATGAAATGGCTGAGACACAAAGCACAGAAATACAAGGTTATGAGCTACCACTACATTTTTAAGTTCATTTTTGTGCCAGAAATTAACCTTCTCTACTGATTAAATCATAGGGTAAAATGCCTAGAGACAAGGGGGCAAGCCAACGGTTAAGCAGCAGGTGTGAGTCTGAATTTATTTACTTGGCGAGGATTTAGTCTGATTATGTAAGTATAATAATCTCAACCTTTCCTGATCACACCAGGGCAACACCTCAGAATGCAAAGGAGATTGGGTACATTGAAACAAAAGTAGGATTTTGCTTCAGATTTTGTGTATTTTCATTTTATATAAATGTTTCTGAAATCCTAGAAGCTTTTGTTTGAGAGAAAGGAGTTGTTCCATGCATTTGCTGTCATCTTTGATATTCACTTTTGGAATAATGTTATGAGTTAGACTCATCACATGCCCTAGATCAATCTCAATAAAACATATCTCTTCCTATGTTTTCTTCTCTCCAGGGTTGTGATTTTACAATTACTTTCAGATTTAGACTGTAGAGTTATGTTGAAAGGGGGGGCTACATTGCTCTTGTAGCATAAATAGGAATTCATATTGTGAATAAATAATAGTTAAACTGACCTTTCAGACCCTTACTGCTGCGGATGGTCCCATTGGCTTCGTTGGAGAAGTATCTGGTAAATGACTACTCCGTCATTGGCAGAACTAGTTCACGTACAAGGCACACAGGGCAATTGCCTGGAGCTCTATGCCATGCAGAGACACGGCTAGCTAACTTAGGTGGTCATTTGAGAAAAAAGGGACACATATCTAGCCTCTGACCTGGGGCTCCCTTAGTCTGTAACAACACATGTAATGGTGTGCAAGACAGCAATTACTGAGTTCATTTACAGTAGTCTGTGGCCAGCTTTACATTGTCTTGACTTTCATAAAAACATCCATATACACCCTTTTAGAAAAACATTTTCTAAACTGTTAAACAAAAACATCACTAAGCTAAAATTGCTAAAATTGGTCAAGGCCAGTGGCTTTATTGCCTGTTCATTTTCTCAATAGCCTGCTAGCTACTTTTTATTTAGAAGCAAACCTAGTTTTGCTCCAAAATTTGAAATTTGACAGCCTTGACAATTACTATAGCAATGGCATCACTTAGACTTTACTTAAAGGAGCTGTGAGACTTGATGAAAAGCTGGATAATGTCATACTGAAACTATGATGTTACTGTACAGACTTCCATCCAAACAGGTCTTAATTTTGAGCTGCTCTGGTACCAGATGGCTTTATAGTGACTCGATAAAAATGATCAAGCTTCTCAATAGAATTGAGAATTTTTGGATTTGGGTGTAAAGAGAATCTGCCAGAATTTTCACTTAAAATATACATATGTGTGTAAACACTACACATTTCATATTGAAAGGAACTATGTTAACAGCTTTCCCCCTATCTATCCAAACGTATTTGTTGTATTACATGTTCTACCATGTGTTCTTTGCATTCATATATGTGGACAGCTGTGTAGCTTGGGGGATATCTCTTGAGCTATAGTGTGGATAACCATATGGTACTTGGCTCTAGCTGACTATATTTCAGCTGGAGATTCAAAATTCATAATTACAAGCAATACAAATACAGGGGTGTCTCTTATTCTACTGGAATTATTCCATTAGCTTGTTTTCGTGAAATCTGTTTTAAGACTAAGATGGTGTATTGCTGCTTGGACTAATCCTTGTACTGACAATTCACTCACCAGAAAACACTCAGGATTTTGCATTTGCTTCACTTTATCATGTCTAACTCACCTGTAAGCAGAATTACCAGAGATGTAGTGTGAAAAAACATAGTTTATATTTACAAATTTATATTTAGAGGAAGTACCATATGACATTTCAAATACATGATAGTTTGCAGTAGTCATGGACCTAGCCTAGATCTACAAAACTATTTTAAGCTCCTAACTCCTGCTTAGGTTCCCAGACTACCAACTATGTGAAACTACAGACACAATAGGAGGTAGCAATACAAAACCCTTTGCAAGTGTGGCCTGGCCTGGCCTATGGCTAGTTTCTGAACAATTGACTTAAATCTGACTTAAATCTCAAGATGTATTGGGTTTGCGTGGCAAGGTCTTGGTAGCGTGGGGGGCTACAAGGGGTGGCTTCTATGAGAAGCTGCTAGAAACTTCCCCCTGTAGAGCCAATGCCAGCCGGCTCCAGGACGGACCCACTGCTGGCCAAGGCCGAGCCCATCAGCAATGGTGGTAGTGCCTCTGGGATAACATAGTTAAGGGTGAAAAAAAAAAACTGTGCACAGCAACTGCAGCCGGAGAGAGGAGTGAGAATATGTGAGAGGAGCAGCTCTGCAGACCCTCAGGTCAGAGCAGCAGGAGGGGCAGGAGGGGCTCCAGGCGCTGGAGCAAAGGTTCCCCGGCAGCCCCTGGTGAAGCCCATGGTGAGGCCAGCTGTGCCCCTGCAGCCCATGGAGCTCCACACTGGAGCAGATTTCCACCTGCAGCCCAGTGTGGAGGACCACACAACGGAGCAGGTGGATGCACCCAAAGGAGGCTGTGACCCCATGGTCAAGTCCAAGTTGGAGCAGTCAAATCCAACTCCAAGTCCAAGCTGGAGCAGGCTCCTGGCAGAATCTGTGGCCCAATGGAGAGAGGAGCCCAGGCTGGAGCAGGTTTGCTGGCAGGACTTGTGACTCTGTGGGTGACCCACGCTGGAGCAGTCTGTTCCTGAAGGGTGGCACCCCATGGAGGGACCCAGGATGGAGCAGTTCCTGAAGAACTGCAGCCTGTGAGGAGGGACTCATATTGGAGAAGTTAATGGAGGACTGTGTCCTGTGAGAGAGACCCACACTGGAGCAAGAGAAGAGTGTGAGGAGTCCTCGCCCTGAGGAGGAAGGAGTGGCAGAGACAACACGTGATCAACTGAGCACAAACCCTATTCCCCATCCCCTTGTGCCGCTGGTGAGGAGGAGGTAGGGAATTCAGGAGTATAGTGGAGCCCGAGAAGAACGGAGGAGTCGGGGGAAGGTGGTTTTAAGATCTGGTTTTATTTCTTATTATCCTACTCTGATTTGATTGGTAATAAATTATTTTTTTTTTTCCCCAAGTCGAGTCTGTTTTGCCCACGATGGGAATTGGTGAATGATCTCTCCCGGTCCTTATCTCGATTCATGAGCTTTTTGTTATCTTTTTTCTCTCCCCTGTCCAGCTGAGGAAGGGGAGTGATAGAGAGGCTTTGGTGGGACCCTGGCATCCAGCTAGGGTCAACCCACCATACAAGATGTTTCTTTGAAGTATAATCCCCTCAACAGACAGCAGTGAACTTGTGGCACTTGGGACATGGTTTAGTGGTGGACTTGGCAGTGTTAGGTTAACCGTTGGACTTGATCTTAAGGGTCTTTTACAACCTAAACGATTATGATTCTATGATGCTATGATTCTGAAGTGAACAGCCTAGACTTAAATCTAGAGCTATCTGGACAGACTGGCTCTAGATCTGCAACTTCTTCGTTTGAGAGATGTGCAAAACGACCTGCAGCCCATACCACTTTCACGTCAGTAAGACCCATATGTAATTATGTTCAGAGGACTCTATCTCTTGGCTTCCACCAGTGCCTGCACAGCTACAGAGCATCTCTAGGGAAGACAAATGAAGACTTGAGATGTAGTGTGGCTGTGAGAACTACTAAAGGAAGAGCAGCAACACGTTAGAGAAGACAGAGAGAGTGAACAGAGCTATATAGAATGGGGTGTGGATAACTAAAGTACCTCCACCTTGCTTCTTAAAAGCCCAGTATTCTTTATTTCTACCTACCAAAGTAATCTGAAATGAACTTCTCTGAAATCTTTTTTTTCTTTTCTGTTGTGCATATCTTTCTTTTCTATAACTATTTTAAACAATATCATCTCAATACAAAAAATGTGTTTAACAATCTTTTGTACACTGTTAAAGATTGTATGCACTGTTATTGAAATAATAATAATGATGAAAGGGCATAATTCACTGATAAAACTTAGTTTCTTCAGAAAATAACCCACATGACAACTAAAATGCTTTTGAAAATGTACCCATTTAATGTATTTTTATCAAACCACCAGTTACTGGGAATATGGCAGCAGGGAGGAGGAGCAGGGAATCCTGAGGAGTTGCCCTTGCCCTGTGTTATAGCAAATTGAACAAAATGCGGCTGATTTTTCTGTATCATTTATTTTGTTAATTTTTTTTCAAATTGTAAGAATTTCCCATAAACAGTGAATTTTAAGTTTTGACTTAATGCACGTGACACAGTATTTACTGAAATTTTGTCCAAAAGGCCTATCCCAGCAAATATTAAAGATGAAACTACTTACAGACTTTGAGAGAAAATACATCTTATTATTTGTTTAGAAATATTTTCTAACATTTGTTAATTTCAGTAATCCTTGAATTGGAAATATAATCACGGTTAAGTAATGTACCATCTGGGAGCTACTTTAGTCAGTAAAACCATTCTGGGAACAAAGATGGTTGCTGTCATCTGGGCTGTGACTGAAACTGTGCCATCACTTTTCTCTAACTTGATTTCTAAAATTGTGTATTATGTTTTATTCATTGTTTTTATCAGAGTTTGCTCCCATCAAACATGCATTTTAACAGTGTATAATTTCCTATCAGATGTATTAATTGTTTTTCCTTATCACAAAAATAGTGTACACAGTCAGGTACTGCCTTATTTTCTAATACCACAAATACCATCCAGTGTTTTGTTAAAAATGGTTCCATCAATGTACAATAGTAGTGGGCCGTTTTTTCAGGTGCTTACTCTGGCAACAGATTCACCTCCTTTAAACAATGGCTGGTGTCAATTCAGTTTACAATGTTTATCACCTCAGCAGTTTCAGTTTTCTTTCTTGTAATGCATGTATTCAAAGATAAACTGTTACTATTTTTATCACTCCATTTTTTCTATAATTTCCCCATAGTGATATATGTACTGCTATACTGTCATATGGTCTGTGACACGTCTATTTCTACAGAAGTATGTAAAAATACATAGAGACTAAGTCTGTTCAGCGATTTGATATATAATCTAGAATATTAATTGGGTATTAAATAGTTCAAGTAATGTGTAAGTCTGTAGTTTTAAAAGCTTGGCTTATTTTTTTCTGCAATTTATTTTTTGTTCATTAAAAGATATTCCAACAAGTGTCGTCTTTGACTAGTATTTACTCCTAGAACTATACAAGCGTTAGTTATAAGCAATGCCGTAGCTTGTGTTTAAAGAACTTACATTCATTAACTTTGCACATATTTGGCTTTGAAGTAGCAAATACAGACTCCTGCTAGTCTACAGACAGTATGAAATTATGATTCTATCTACAGTCTGTAAGAACTAGCAGATGAAAGAGCATGTTATTTCAGTGTCTCACTCATAAAAACAGGTTTCAGTCAAGGAGAAAAACAGATTACAAATCAATCCAGGTAATAAACATAATACTAGAAGCTGAAAAATATATCTAAAAGATACAATAAAATTCCCTTGAAAACCAGATGGGACATGGAACTTCCTTTCCATTCAACATTGTAAGATATGTGTGTCGACTTTCAAGCAGCATTTTTCATTGTTTAACTTGTGAAACGTAAGTAGCATCTGGTTCCATACACTTTATGTATTTGAGTGCATTCTGATTATTTTATACAACAAGAATGAACCCAGCTGAGGAACTATACCACTGAGAATGACCCTTGATCAGCAAATGACTTAGTAATTAGGTACACAGCTGGATCAGCTGCATTTGGCTCTGTTGTCCACTACTGTTCTAGAGGGCAATAAAGATTGTAAATATACACATGCATGCAAGCAAGCAGACTTTGGAAACCAAAAATTATAAATTATAGGTTACCACTTAATTGCACCCTAATGCCTGTGCATCTATCTACTTAAAATGAAGGACATTATTGCAAGGAACTTCTTCCATTTCCAGCTGGTAGTGAAGCATACTTTGCTTTTTACTACTCCAGTAATGTGAATCCTAAATACAAAGTCAGCAATAATAGAAAAAAAATCTGTGTTGACATATATGCCATTAATAATTTAATGTTTATTAGGAATTGTATTTTTGTATGGATGTATCCTTCTAATACAGACACACTCACAAAATACACCAACTGCTATAGTGTTAAATTAGTCTCTCTCTGTAATGATCCAGAGTTTTCCAAATGGGTGATCCCTGTCATGTAATTAATTTTGTCATCTTTTCTTAGGAACCAGATGTTTCCTGCTGGAAAAAATAATGACAAACTGGTCCTTAAACTTCTCAGGTCATGACCTTGCCTGCTTGGTGGAGAGTGGTTTTGAGGAAGATGTCATCCGAAACAACACTGTTGACAGTCAGGGTGATTGAGTACATTCAAAAGTTTTCACTACAGCACTGCCTTATGCCTTCGTAATCTCTGATCAGCACATTTTCATCTTGTCTACTCTTGTCTGGCATTGCTGTGTCCCATGTCAGTCCTTAAACTTGAGCATGACTTAAAAGCTCGTATGGTGGTTGTCAAGATGCTACTTGCAATTTGTCAGTCCAGGAGCTCCACCACAGATCTTTTATCCCTACACTCTATCTTAGAAACCATGGCAAATCATCTGGTAGGCCAGCTTGTTGGTAGCAGAGTCCTAGTAAACCTGCACATTCTGTCAGCAGAATTTGGACTGCCTCATCACTCTGACCAAATCAGATTTAATGTCACCTAGGCATAGGTGGTTTGATGACAAGCATGGTAGACAGCACCACATAAGGTTTCTATTCTTTCTTGACATTGGGGGCAGCATATATATATTTTACAGGGTAAAACTTATGTCCATCGAAGTGTATATATTGCAAATAGACTCATAATTATGTATACGTGCATTGTGAGTAGGCAGGGTAATGTATATGTGCACAAACATGCACACAGGCACAAGGATTAAGATCGTCAGTGAACACCTGCTTACACACCACATAACTATCATAAGGGAACCAGAGATGTGAATTTGCAGAATAGCTGAATCATAAAAACACTGCTGTACACACCATTTTAGTTGAATTTCCAAATTTTTTCACTAGGTGGCAATGTAGTACGTAATTTGTAGCAAATTTACAGCAGCGCTGTACTAATCAGAAATAACTGCACTAGATAAATGTTTTACACTGGATTGCAATAAAGAAATGGTGATTAATTCATAGTCCTACTTCTTTATTTCATGCTTATAAGAGTTCATATTGTATCTACACCTTAAGTAGAAAATACATGAGGTTGCGGTAGATTGCAAAGCTCACAAGAGTCATGTGAGGCATTTAAAGGTAGCTCAGGAAAGCCAGTGGACCCAATCTCCTCTAACACTTACGCCTGGATCATAGAATCACAGAATCACAGAATCATTCAGGTTGGAAAAGACCTTCAAGATCATCAAGTCCAACCATCAACCCAACACCACCATGCCCACTAAACCATGTCCTGAAGTGCTATATCTACACATTTTTTGAACACTTCCAGTGATGGTGACTCCATCACCTCCCTGGGCAGCCTGTTCCAATGCTTGACCACTCCCTCCGTAAAGAAATTTTTCCCAATATCCAGTCTCAACCTCCCCTGGTGCAACTAGAGGCCATTTCCTCTCGTCCTATCGCTGGTTACTCAGGAGAAGGGACCAACACCCACCTCACCACAACCCCCTTTCAGGTAGTTGTAGAGAGCGATAAGGTCTTCCCTCAGCCTCCTCTTCTCCACACTGAACAACCCCAGTTCCCTCATCTGCTGCTCATAAGACTTGTTCTCCCGACCCCTCACCATCTCCCACAGCATTCTCCTGGAGAAACTGGTGTCTCGTGGCTTAGACAGGTTTACTCTTTGCTGGGTAAAGAACTGGCTGGACAGCCGAGCTCAGAGAGTCGTGATGAATGGAGTTAAATCCAGTTGGCGTCCAGTCACAAGCGGTGTTCCCCAGGGCTCAGTTTTGGGGACGTTCGTGTTCAATATCTTAATTGATGCTCTGGATGAGGGGATTGAGTGCTTCCTCAGTAAATTTACAGATGACACCAAGTTGGACGGGAGTGTTGATCTGCTGGAGGGTAGGAAGGCTCTACAGAGGGTTCTGGACAGGTGAAGTGTCAGGAATGAGTCTGGTGCAAGAAGGACCACGTGCAGCTCAGCCATCTCAGTGGGAAAAATTAATTTCAGTCAGTGGGAGAGCCCTGATTACAGCCAGGAATTAGAAATATTTGATTAGAATGAGTTTCTGAAGTTTATCTTGCTCTGGTTGTATCAGAGCTCTAAGCACTGATGTGAAGACTTCAGATCAGAAGAATGTGGATAGCTTAATCTATGATTTCCTTGTTTTTTCTCTCTTTTCTCACAACACTGATGCTTTCGAAAGTGCCCAGAGGAGTCTCAGAGATATGGGCTAGAGGTAGTAGGAGCACCAGCCCAGTGGAGCTGGTGAGAGCTGGCAGCTCTGTCCTGGAGACCTGCAGCAGAACTGCACTGCAGAGCCAGAAGAAGACAGTGCGGAGGCGGAGACCACCAGCAGGATCAGTTGCAACTCCCCTTTTAAGAGTCACCATGCATGCAATGCATAGGCTGCTTGTATGGTTTGATTACTTCAATATTAAATCTTCCTTTTGTAGACATAAAACGTGAGGTGTTAAAATACAGATACTGTATTATATGGAGCCAAGACATTCTTTTTCTCATTTGCCTTGTGAACTAATGAAATACTTTATATCAGGCAGATTCAATCTTTGCTGTTTTTCAGAATGACCCCATGCGAGGCTAACTGTCTGCCCGGTTCTCTGTAGGCAGCCTTTTTCTTTTCAAATTTCATTATGTGACTTGACTGGTTAATTTGTTGTCTTTTAAACTGTCCATACTTCTTACTCTAGGGCAATGTTTATATTTAGAAGTTTTTGCTGCCATGGTGCTTTATAACATTGATGGTTTAGTCTGTCTGATCCAGCACTCTTTTGTCCTGAGCACTTTCTGTCAAATTGTCTCAATTATCCCTCCATTCCTTTGATCGATCGTACCCCTGCTGTAATTGTCAAGTGGACAATAATTGTTTAGGACATTTAATTATTTTTGGACTAGGCCTGTTCTATATCTTGGAGTTTCCAATGCTTATGATTTGGTTTTTTAGGGGGCCAGCTAAGAAATAGTTATTGACTAGTATTAAAATGTATGCCACAATTCAGGAGAATTTGTACTATATTTTATGTCTCTTTCTGTTGTTGATATTAAAAGTAAACAAGTCCCCAAAATGTCAGAAATCTTTTGCAGCCAGAGGTGGCTCTCACCTGGGGAATAGTGGGGTCCAACTCCACCAGAACATTATAAACACTACTAAAACCTTTCTTTGTCATTCTGTTTTAATAGGGACGTGCAGTGGCAACATAATGCAACAGAAGTTTACGAACAATATACATTGTTCATTATCAGGGTAAAACTAATGAAACAAGAATATTTACTTATTAAGTACTGGAAACCAGAAAAAAATGGCCAGTCCCCTGTAAAAACTCTGCAAAACTTTTATGGCTCTTTTTGTTACACCTCTGAAGAGCCTCTTTGTGTTGTCTGAGTTGCTACAGGCTCTGCAAGAATGGAGATGACCAATGAAGTTCCTAACATGTAACAGCTTGTTAAAATACATGATAGATTTCCATCTTTAGCTATATACATATGAGAAAGTGTGATTGCACAGTTTTAGAACACTCCTGAGCCTGCCCAACAGCCCTGAGTGGGGTCTCCGTTGAGTTACGTGCATGCAAACAGAGATACCCACGCAGCTGTACGCAAGCCTATAAGATTGTAGGTTGAGATGGAGATTCCCACCAGCTAACAAGCTCTAAACCTGCCACTACTTGCAACATCTGTGAAATACATTTTTGACTTCCGAGGTCTTGTTCATATCCCACGCTGTCGTCCCCACCTTCCTTCAAGGCCAGTGACACAAGGTGGAACCTGTTGTTATAAAATGCCGACTTACAGCACAGCAGTTACTACAAGAGCATTTCCATCCAGAATTTTATATAGTGTGAAATTTTTCTGGTTTTACCATCTATGTAGATTAGCTAATAGTTTCTGTGTATCATCCAGTAAAATAACTCATGCAGATGGCCGAAACCAATCCCAGAGTATCATGGAACTGTTGCTTGTAGCATTTTTGCTCACTTTCATGTAAAAATTTAGTCACATAACCAGTAACTTCCTTTGGAAAGCCAAGTAGAAACTTGGATTATTTACCTGAGTTAAGTCTGAATAATTAAAATGTATTTGTTCTGAAGTCATCCCTATTTTGACCACAAAATGAGTAATTAGAAGTAATTTAATTGCACAGTAACTGATTATTAACCCTTTATATATGAGCAATTGGCCTGGATATAAATACGGGTACATAGCACTGAAGAACAGGAAAGGTTTTCCTGATATGGCTTTATCCAAGTTTCTTTTTTTTAGCAAGGCATTTCTTCCCATAGCTTTTAGATACATACATGGACTAGTCTTTCCTAGATTGAATTTAGAAAGTTTTTAACTGGATATTTGGACAGTAGGGCTTTACTAGCTTTATATTGGCCAACAGAAGTGCAAAACTTTTTTTACGGGAGGAATATAAATGCAAAACTTTTTTTTATAGGAAGAACATACATTTCTCAGACCTGCTCCTGATTTGATGTAAATGTTTTTTTTTTCCCCTGTAGTCCTTTGTTTGCAATTAGAAGGTTAGCCTGCTAATATGTTTGCTGTCTGTTTTCAGCTTCCTTTGTATTCCTTCTATACGTGAATTAAGTGGAGACATCAAACTCTAGTGATTCTGCAGCAATATATATATGTTTATGCATAGGCCATATTTAATGTGTACACCATGACACTTTCCATCATTATTGCATTGTGAGCTTTGCAATATTTGTTGTTTCTCTTAAAAGCTCACTTTGTGAATCATGTCATCAAGAAAGAATCTCAGCTTTCAGCTAAACAAAAATACAAATTTTTGTCTTCCTAATAGGAGAGGGAAGTTTGAATATATGACCTTAATATACCAAAAGTCTTTTAAAAGAAAGATAAATTTATTTCAAAATTTTGATGATGTTTAATAAAAGCCTTCTGTTTTGTGTTGGGGGTGATTGCTGAATCCTGGACATTCAGGAGACAGACAAAAGAGCTTTTAAGTGGAGGAAAAGCATTCAAAAATACTAGCAGGCAAAATTATCCTGTGCATTGCTGATTTCAATGAAGCTGACTTTCAAAGGTGTTGATAAGAAAAACAGCTGCTTTCTGGTAATGACAGAATTAGTGCCCTGTACAATCTGTACGAGCATAACGTATGCCCCTGAGAATGACTAGCAACTCCTAGAGTGTAGCAGCAATGGTATTTACGTTCTGCATACTGGGGAATGAAACTGGTCAGAGGCTACTGCCAGGATTATCAGGGCCTCTGAACATTGATAACAGAAGTTCTTGATGAAGCATGTAACTGGTAATAACAAACAATAACAACCACTTGGTTTTTATACATCTGGATCCATTATTTATGGAGCTGAGCAGAACTGTTGCTACATTTTGCCGGTTTTATGAGAGTAGAATGGAAAAAAAAAAAAGCTCACTTGCGTCAAAGATACAGAAGATGAACGGAAGCTACAAAATTAACAGCTCTGAATTTATCCGAACTGGTTCTGTTACAGGAAAATATATGGTGCTGGATCTGACAGCCCGAGGGAGGTGAGGCTACTGCAGTGTCCCCAGGTCCAACAAGCAGTGAGTCTGAGAATGTGTCCCCAGCATGCGCGAGCACACAGAGCACCTGGATACACCACACGCCTGTGTATACACGTGGCCAGACACTCAGACCGCAGGCAGACGCACAGAGCACTCTCCTGAACACTGGCAGCACCAATGGCTTCATCCTGCTCCCCTCTGCCGGAGCACAATAGAGGTACATTTGTGGGAATATATATATATATTTATGAGCAGTGTGAATCCCTCCAGTAGTGAGGCTCAGATGCTCAGTCTGCCCAGTAGCTGCTCCTGGATCCCAGTCTCTCCAGTTGTGAGGGAATGGACATAGAAACTCCCGAGGCTGCAGCCCCACTCCAGTTCACAGAATCACAGAATGGTTGAGGTTGGGAGGAACCTCTGAAGGTCATCTGGTCCAACCCCCTTGCTCGAGCAGGATCACCTAGAGCCGGTAGCCCGGGACTATGTCCAGACAGCTTCTGAATATCTCCAGGGATGGAGGCTCCTCAGCCTCTCAGTGCACAACCTCTCTGTGCACAGCTTGATCCCCCTCAGAGTGAAAAAGTGTTTCCCGCTGCTCAGAGGGAACCTCCTGTGTTTCAATTTGTGCTCATTGCTTCTTGTCCTGTCTCAGCACCACTGAAAAGGGCCTGGCTCTGTCCTCTTTACATCGTCTCTTCACGTATTTATATACACTGATGAGATCCCCCCTCGAGCCCTCTCTTCTCCAGGCTGAACAGTCCCAGCTCTCTCAGCCTTTCCTCTTAGGAGAGTTGCTCCAGTCAGTTGGCTCATCTTTGTGGCCCTTTGCTGGACTCTCTCCAGTACGTCCATGTCTCTCTTGTACAGGGGAGCCCAGAAGTGGACACATTATTCCATATGTGGCCTCCCCAGCATTGAGTAGAGGGGAAGGATCACCTCCCTTGACCTGCTGGCAACACTCCTCCTAATGCTGGATCCCAGCATGTACTGTTAGCCGCCTTTGCTGCAAGGGCACGGTGCTGGCTGACATTCAGCTTGATGGCCCTCAGAACCAAGTCTTTTCATGCCAAGCTGCTTTATCAAAAGTTCTTCCCTGCGTCCCATAGTGTGTCCCACACCCCTGCACAGGGACCCCCCTTAGTCTGAAAGGCGATGAAGAGCTGCTCCCAGTGACTCACTCTGATGGGTTTCACGCCTGGACACTGGGGTTGATGATCTCCTGGGAAAAAGCACCCTCAGCCCTTTTTCCTGGGATATTCTGATGAAGAGAAATAAAATGTGCATGCTCAGTTTTAGCTTTGTCAGTGAAGCCTCTTGACTGGTGACAGTAGCTCAGAATATATGGTGGTTTTTTTGGTACTATAAGCACCACCAAGCTTATTTGCAAAGCATAGCCCTTATAAAATGACAAGATGCATTAGAGGTATTCCAGTATTAACCTTGTGTCTTCTAACCAAAGTAATTTGTGAAGCTGAAGTTTTTAATTATTTTATTGGCAAACTTGAAGTGCTATTATGTAGCATATTGGATTTATTTGGAAAATTGTTGGAAAATAAAATGTAGGTTCAGAACTGTAGTGCTTTATAAAATAACATAGGGAGTATTTTCACTCTTCTGAATGCTTTTGAAAATATGACCCAATATGCTTGCAAGAAATTCTAAGTAGAAAGTCAAAAAGGGCCAAATCTTGAGGTCCCTACTCTTCTTTTATTCAGGTTTGACTCTGATAAAGCTTTTACTCACTCCTGTGTGGGTTTTGCCTGAACAAGCACTGTGCAAGACTTACAATACCAGGACTGAGCCCACAAAAAGTATTAGCTCAGGTCACAGTCTAGGCTTTCTTATGTAATTTATCCATCACTTACTTATGTTATAAAAGTGCAGAGGTGATAAAGAAGTCATCTCTCAGGTCATATAGCAGTTTAAACTGCTGTGTCTCTGATTAAGCATCGTAGACAAAAGGGGATAATAAGATCCAGGGGAAGAAGAGAAGAGTAGAAGTAAAAAGCTTGCACAGCTATTGGAAAGAAGACTTACATTATTTTGCTGCGGGCTCAATAGGAGCATCTGATCCCCATTTCTTATGAAGTGTAGTTCTGACTGCCCCAAAATTGCTTTAAACATGAAAAAGATGAGACCACTGTGCTTAATAATGCTGTTAACACTGTGTCTGAAGATTTGTTCCTTCACTGTACTGCACATAAATACTACTTGGTCTTCATCTGTGCAAAATGTAGAGGTAAACTTTAATTGAGGGCTTTTCTTTGGGGATCATGTGCATTCAGGGGGAACAAAACTTCTATTATCAACCTAGAAATATAACAAGTTTGAGAGCATTGTCACATAGAAATACTGAAACGTTAATACATGCTTCTGTGACATCTTGCCTGGATTACTGTAATTCCCTGCTTGCAGGTCTCACTCAGCCCTCCTTTCACAAAACAAGAACTTGTACAATAATGCAACCACTGAGATTTTAAGCATGCACAATAGCCGGTCATCATGTGTCACTGTGCTGAGATCTCAGTGCTGCCTGCCATTAGGTACTGGATCGATTTGAAGATCCTGGTGATGTGTTTTAAAACACCACATGTATCCAAATGAGTTTTTGGTTCCCTATTGTCCAGGTCCAATTTTACTAAAGTGTAAAAATGTTGAGCTTTCATTTGTTCAGAGTGAGAATTATAAATCACTGTGTCCCATAGCTTCTTCATGCAGCTATGGAATGCACTTTGCCAGAACAGATTTGGAGTGTCAGTCTTGTCATTGACTCGAGGTCAAGACTGTGGTGCATTGCTTAACTTTTCTTTCTGTCATCAACATCTCTGTTTGTGTTAGGATATATTTAATAGAACACTCTAAGGCTTCCTTTTCTTTTAACTGTTTCAGAGTTGCAGCATCCCTGTACTTTACAAGAGGGCTTTTCAAATGCCAGCAATAGCGTTGACACTTCTGATTTTTTAAAGAGTCTTGAGAAGATTTTTATACAAAGAAATTTAACAAGATAACAGAAATGTTTCTAGTACAGATGTTTCTCTCTGTCAAAAGGATACACTTACTCTTACCTACACTTTTTGTATATCACAGATAGGATAGGAAAGAGATCTTTAGTTATGCAGTTGTGCTCTTTCTTCCTTCTGCATTTCAGAAGAGGATACAAACCAATTTTTTTATATTGATTGTGTACTTCACAGAAATGCCTACAGAATTTGCTGTGCAAACAAGACCTTTTTATCTAAAACAGCTTATAAGAATGGTTTTGCTTCGAAAATTATTACACAAGTTTATTGGCTGCTATAGTTCTGTCATTTTTCTGTCCCTGTCCTTCCTGCTTTTGACCAATATATGCTGCTCATGCTATCTATATATTTGCATCTTTAGAACCAAGCCTACATTTTGAAAGGTAATTTTTCTACTGCTAAGCATGATTTGTGGAACATATCATCCACACATATAGGCTCCATTAAAAAAGGGATGATCAAAAGAAAAAGGAAAAAAATAAAAGACCTGTATCTACACTGGTTTCTAGTTACTTAAATCCTAGTTAGTATCCTACTTTCCATTGAAATGAATGAACATAGGCAGCTTGATACCTAAATAACCTTATGGATTTGTCCCTAAGTGCTTTATTATTACAGAATCACAGAATCATTAAGGTTGGAAAAGACCTTTAAGATCATCAGGTCCAACCATCAACCCAACACCACCGTGTCCCCTAAACCATGTCCTGAAGTGCCACGTCCACACGTTTTCTGAACACTTCCAGTGATGGTGACTCCACCACCTCCCTGGGCAGCCTGTGCCAATGTTTGACCACTCCCTCCATAAAGAAATTTTTCCTAGTATCCAGTCTCAACCTCCCCTGGTGCAACTTGAGGCCATTTCCTCTCGTCCTATCGATAGTTACTTGGGAGAAGAGACCAACACCCACCTCACCACAACCCCCTTTCAGGTAGTTGTAGAGAGCGATAAGGTCTCCCCTCAGCCTCCTCTTCTCCAGACTGAACAACCCCAGTTCCCTCAGCCGCTCCTCATAAGACTTGTGCTCCAGACCCCTCACCAGCTTCGTTGCCCTTCTCTGGATATGCTCCAGCACCTCAACATCCTTCTTGTAGTGAGGGGCCCAAAACTGAACACAGGATTCGAGGTGCGGCCTCACCAGTGCTGAGTACAAGGGCACGATCACTTCCCTACTCCTGCTGGCCACACTATTTCTGATACAGAATCCCCTTTTATTCTGTCATCCTTGCTCCTGCCCAGGATACTGTATATTACTGTTCTGTTATTTTCTAGCATTTAACTTTGAATGTAGGTATTCTATTACATGCATATGTAATACTCCTTTCAAAGCCAGGATGATACATACTCTTTTTATTTATCCCACCCTCTAGTTTCTTCTTGTAAGTTGCCATTTTGATGATTGTGACAATATAAAAAATGTTATCCTCCAGCATAGCGTATATCATCTACAGTAGGTGAAGAAAGGCCAGAGTATTAAACTTCTGCACAAGTTCAATATACTGTTATTAGCAGACCTGCAGCTTCCAAGTCTAAAGCGCTTGGTTTCTCAGTTAAGAAACAAGGATTGTCTTAAAAGGTTAGGCTTTACGTTATGTCCCCAAAGACTAACAAGCTTATACCTCTGTGGAAGTTTTTTTGATAAAAAAATCCCTATCACCATTATAGACTTAAAAGTTTCCTGTGTCATGTCACCTTCATGGATTCTTGTGCTTTACATCTCCAGTGGTACTAAGCAGGGTTGGATTTCATGAGGTGTTAGGTCTTGCTGTCATTTGGAGACATTTTACTGCTAAGTCCTATTGGATCTTAAGCAGTCTGGTGAAACTTTCTTTTCCACATAAACTGTAATGTCTGTCTTCACTGATATTCTTGTTTGACCCTGAATGTAAGGGAGGATGTATCATCTTCCTTGCTGTGCCTGTTCATTTCTGCACTGCCTGTAGACACATTCAAAGTTTCTCCAGCAGTTAAATTTTCCTTTCTGTGTTTGCCTCTGTGTCTGTATTCAAGGCCAAATTCAGATGTGGTGCATGTTACTTAGAACAATTCAAAAGGTCCCCGTAGGTTCTGCCAGATCTATTTATACCATCTCTATCAGTGTATAACATAATCTGTAATTTACATACCAAGGAATTGCAAGAGGGTTTCAATTTAAATAACAGAGACTCTTCTTTCATTTACACCTACTCATGAGTCCTTATTATGAAAGTTATAGTGAGTTAGATTGACATTTGATGAACAAAGGGCAATTGTCTTCAACGGAAAAGAACAATAGTGCTCCAGTAGTTTTTTGAAGCATATTTTCACTCTTATCATTGTCATTTTCATCTTCCTGGGTTTGGTGAATCTAGCGTTTCATCCAATGAATTGATATTGATCCCTGCCAGTCAGTATTTTGCAGCTATGTGGAGGAGAAGAAAAAACCTTCTTCTTATTTCTTTTACTCTTGTGGCATTGCCTGAATATATTTCTGTCTGGTTGGGGAGTAGATTTCAAAGGGGTTTTAGACGGTCTCCAGCTTTTTCTCCTGCTAGGTCTGCTTCGATCAGTGTAATGCTATAGTGAATACAGAAATACCCCTGGTCAAGGAGACTCTGGGAGTCCAGGAGTTAAGGTGTGCAGACGTCCAACGATCATGGTGCTGAGCCAGCTTGTTGGAATCATGACCTGGATTTTTACTTTTCATTTTAAAGGTATGATAAAACCTAGCTAAATCCCTAAGTCTTTGTGTGCTAAACATCTTTCATACTTCTTTCCCTTTTGGTTAAGATATAATTATAAGGTGAGACAGTAGGTAGAATACTTATATATTGGGCTACATTTCCTATGTTTTTTGCCAGCCAGTTCAAACACGTATCCCTTCTCAGAGGCAAAGTATGAGGCAGTAGGTTAACAGGCTGAAGTGGATACCGAGGATGCAGAAAGGAAGGGGAAACTCAGATGATCTTATTTCCTTTCATCACCAACTCTGGAAATGAGTAGTAATGCTATGTTCTGTCCGTTCCTCACCTCCCAGACTATGCGCGTGTTTGAAGTGTTGTTTAAAGGGCAGGGGCATCTGGCATTGGGTCCTGTCAGTCAGAGAGGTAAAGGATTTCACAGAATCACAGAATCACTAAGGTTGGAAAGGACCTTCAAGATCATCAAGTCCAACCACCAATCCAGCACCACCATGTCCCCTAAACCATGTCCTGAAGTGCCACATCCACACGTTTTTTGAACACTTCCAGAGATGGCGACTCCACCGCCTCCCTGGGCAGCCTGTGCCAATGCTTGACCACCCTCTCAGTGAAGAAATTTTTCCTAATATCCAATCTAAACCTCCCCTGGCGCAACTTGAGGCCATTTCCTCTCGTCCTATCGCTGGTTACTTGGGAGAAGAGACCAACACCCACCTCACCACAACCCCCTTTCAGGTAGTTGTAGAGAGTGATGAGGTCTCCCCTCAGCCTCCTCTTCTCCACACTGAACAACCCCAGTTCCATCAACTGCTGCTCATAAGACTTGTGCTCCAGACCCCTCACAAGCTTTGTTGCCCTTCTTTGGACATGCTCCAGCACCTCAGCACCTTTCTTGTAGTGAGGGGCCCAAAACTGAACACAGGATTCAAGGTGTGGCCTCACCAGTGCTGAGTACAGGGGCACAATCACTTCCCTTCTCCTGCTGGCCACACTATTTCTGATACAGGCCAGGACGCTGTTGGTCTTCTTCTACAGGACCTGGGCACACTGCTGGTTCATGTTCAGCCAGCTGTCAACCAGCACCCCCAGGTCCTTTTCCGCCCGGCAGCTCTCCAGCCACTCCTCCCCAAGCCTGTAGCTTTGCATGGGATTGTTGTGACCCAAGTGCAGGACCCTGCACTTGGCCTTATTAAACCTCATACAGTTGACCTCGGCCCATCGATCCAGCTTGTCCAGATCCCTCTGCAGAGCCCTCCTACCCTCCAGCAGATCAACACTCCCACCCAGCTTGGTGTCATCTGCAAACTTACTGAGGGAGCACTCGATCCCCTCATCCAGATCATCTATAAAGACATTGAACAAGACCAGCCCCAGAACCGAGCTCTGGGGAACACCGCTTGTGACCGGCCACCAGCCGGATTTAACGCCATTCACCACAACTCTCTGGGCTCGGCCATCCAGCCAGTTCCTCACCCAGCGATGAGTAAACCCGTCCAAGCCACAACCTGGGTGTTTCTCCAGGAGAATGCTGTGGGAGACGCTGTCAAAGGCTTTCCTAAAGTCCAGGTAGACAAAGTCCACAGCCTTTCCCTCATCCACTAGGCAGGTCACCTGGTCATAGAAGGAGATCAGGTTGGTCAAGCAGGACCTGCCTTTCATGAGCCCATGCTGGCTGGGCCTGATCCCTTGGTTGTCTGCACATGCCCTGTGAGCACTCTCAAGACGAACCGCTCCATGATCTTCCCCAGTACGGGGGAACTACGTACTGGGGGTAGACGTACTAGTACTATGTCCTGTAGTTCCCAGGATCCTCCTTCCGGCCTTTCTTGTAGATGGGTGTCACATTGGCAAGCCTCCAGTCTTCTGGGACCTCCTCTGTTAACCAGGGCTGCTGATAAATGATGGAGAGTGGCTTGGCAAGCTCCTCTGCCAGCTCCCTCAGTACTCTCGGGTGGATCTCATCAGGTCTCGTAGACTTGTGGGAGTCCAGGTGGCTTAACAGGTCCTTAACTGCTTCCTCCTGGATTATGGGGAGTTTATTGTGCTCTCCATCCCCATCTTCCAGCTCAGGGGGCTGAATACCCTGTGGATACCTGGACTGGCTATTAAAGACTGAGGCAAAGAAGGCATTAAGTACCTCAGCCTTGTCCTCATTCTTGGAGACAATGTTCCCCGCCATATACAGTAAGGGATGGAGATTCTCCTTGCCTCTCTTTTTGTTGTTAATATATTTGTAGAAGCATTTTTTATTATCCTTTACAACTGTGGTCAGACTGAGCTCTAGCTGGGCTTTTGCCTTTCTAATTTTGTCCCTGCTTGACCTAACAAGATCCTGCCCCTTCTTCTAGAGATGATAAACTCTCTTCTTTTCCCTGAGTCCCAGCAAAATCTCCCTGTTCAGCCAGGCCAGTCGCCTTCCCCGCCAGCTCGTCTTACGGCACATGGGGACCGCCTGCTCCTGTGCCTTTAAGATTTCCTTCTTGAAGACTGTCCAGCCTTCCTGGACCCCTTTGTCCTTCAGGACTGTCTCCCAAGGGACTCTCTCAACCAGTGACCTGAACAGGCCAAAGTCTGCCCTCCAGAAGTCCATGGTAGCAGTTTTGCTGACCCCTCTCCTTACTTCATTCAGAATTGAGAATTCCATCATGTCATGGTTGCTAAGCCCAAGATGGCCTCCAACCACCACATCTCTCACTGGTTCTTCTCTGTTTGTAAACAACAGGTCCAGCAAGGCACCTCCCCTGGTGGGCTCACTCACCAGCTGTGTCAGGAAGTTATCCTCCACACACTCCAGGAACCTCCTAGACTGTTTCCTCTATGCTGCGTTATACTTCCAGCAGATGTCTGGTAGATTGAAGTCCCCCACAAGAACAAGGGCCAGTGAATGTGAGACTTCTGCCAGTCGCTTATAGAATGTCTCATCTGTCTCTTCGTCCTGGTTGGGTGGTCTGTAACAGACTCCCAGCAAGATATCTGCCTCATTGACCTTCCCCTCATCCTTACCCACAAGCACTCTACTTGGTCTTCACAATCTTTGATTTCTATGCAATCAAAACACTCTCTAACATACAGAGCCACCCCACCACCTCTCCTTCCTTGCCTATCCCTTCGGAAGAGCTTATAGCCATCCATTGCAGCACTCCAGTCATGAGAGTCATCCCACCATGTTTCTGTGATGGCAACTACATCACAGCTGTCCCACTGCGCAATGGCTTCCAGCTCCTCCTGTTTGGTGCCCATGCTGCGTGCATTGGTGTAGATGCACCTGAGCTGGGCTATCGATTTCACCCCCAACTCTGGCACACCACCCCGAGGCTCAACTCTAGTGAGCCTGGTTTTATCCCCTCCCCCCTTCAACTCTAGTTTAAAGCCCTCTCAATGAGGCCTGCCAGCTCGTGAGCAAGAATCCTTTTGCCCCTTGGAGTCAGTTGCACTCCATCAGCTGCGAGGAGGCCCGGTGCCATGTAAACCGCCCCGTGGTCAAAAAACCCAAAATTCTGCCAACGGCACCAGCCCCTGAGCCACATGTTGATCAGGTGTGCTTTCCTGTTCCTTTCAGCGTTCTTCCCTGCGACTGAAGGGATTGATGAAAACACTACCTGCGCTCCCGCTCCGTCGACCAGTCGCCCCAGTGCTCTCAAGTCCTTTTTAATTGCCTTTGGGCTTCTTAGTGCAACCTCATCGTTGCCAACCTGTAGGACCAACAGTGGCTAGTAATCAGTGGGCCGAACCTGACCAGGGAGTTTCCTGGTGACATCTCTCACCCAGGGCCTGGGGAGGCAGCAGACTTCCCTGTGGGTTGGGTCTGGTCGACATATTGGGCCCTCTGTACCCCTCAGAAGGGAGTCGCCTACGACAATTACCCTCCTTTTCTTTTTAACAGGAGATGTCTTGATGCGTGGGGCTGGCTGATTCACCCTAGTCATCCCCTTAGATGGACCTTCATCAGGGTCCTCATGTTCCTGTCCCTCACCTTCCAGAGCCCCATACCTGTTGTGTAAGGGCAGCTGGGACGGTGAGGGAGGCCAGGAGGGGATTCACCGGCCTCTCTGAGCAGGGGCCTGCTTCCATTTCCCCTCAACTCTTCGGTCCCCTTCTTCTGCCCGGCAGCAAGAGGGCAGGGGATCCCCTGCTGCTTGTGGAGCCTCCACCAGCTGCCCCTGCTTCAGGGATGGCCGGGTGTGGCTCCACCAATCTATCTCCCCCTCACACTCCCTGATGCTCCTCAGCCTCTCCACGGCCTCTTTCAGCTCTGCCCCAGGCTGAGCAGGTTGCTCACCTGGTCGCACCGCATGCAGGTGGTGTCTCCACTGGTCTCTGGAACAACCGACAGGCTCAGGCACTCTCTGCAGCCAGACACCTGGACAGCTGCCTGCTTGAGCAGGAGCTCCATCTGTGTCGCCACATTCTTTCTGGCCACGGTTTTCAGCCGAGTGGTGACCATGGCTGAGCCTCCTCTGGGAGGACGATGGCCACTTGTCAGAGAGCCTCTAGTGCTGGGGGGGAACTGCACCCACTGCGTCCACTCATTTCCCTCTGCTATGTGGACTTCTGTCCTTCTTGGTTTACGTTATACCACGTTGCCTCTGTAGATCAGATGAGTTAGAAAAGTATTAGAGATTACAAATGTTGTCCTACTCAAATTGGATGTTAACTGGAGCTGTTCTTCTGATGTTTGACTTAGCAATTTTCAGCTCTGCTCTGCTGACTCTGTTAGTGACCTGAGAACAGATTTGTATTATGGCTACTGAGAGTATTAAGGCTTCTCAGTAATGCAGGTAGGTTCTCAGCCAAACATTTCCTTCACATTTGCAGACTTCAGAGTGTCTGTAAAGAAAGTAGTTCTCAATAATCTTTTTTTTTTTTTTTCCCCGCCCCTAGAGTCCTTTGTGCAGCTTCAAACTTTCAGTTTTTCTCAGAAAAGTTAGAGTCCATTTTTGGTAGGTTATCTTTTTAATACATGTACCTTGCAAAAATTTGGGTTTTTTTCTGAGACAACTATCTTTGTATCATATTAATGTTTCATGGCAAGAAGTTTCATCCTGGATTTGAATGATATACTTTGGTTTCTCTGCTAGCTGTCTGAGTTTGTAGATAGCTGTTTGCAATCTACGTGCCCTCTATTATGAAAACCTGACAATTAAAGATTCCTATGAAATACTGTATGAAAGCCCTAATCATAACAACAAACATCCAGGAAAGGTACGTATTCTTTCCAAACTTAGTACTGGATGCTGAAGCAAAGGACAGATAACTCAAACGTCTCTATTTCAGATGCTAAAAACAATTGCTTTTCTTCAAGTTCAGGCAAGTTTGTGGTAGTAGCAAGGTTTAGCCCCCACATCTCCTTGCTGTAATTAACATGGTTTCTTACTAGGTAGATTGAATGAGCCAGCACTGCAGTGGCTATCTTGCTGCAGTAAACCATGTGTCTTCTGAGTTCATTAAATCTATGGTTTCACATGCCACAGGAAAGAAGGCGAATGCCTGATTTGTCTTTAAGTCATGTCAAAATAAATTTCTTGTGCAGAAATACGGTTTGAATGGGACTCAAAACGTACACTGTCTTTTTAAATCACTCTGAGCCCAGATTTGCATCCTGCTGGGTATCTTCTGCAGCGCGCTGAACAAACTTGCTGCCTGTCAGCTTCGGAGGGAGCTAAAAGCGCTCATTACCATGCAGGATCAGGCCCTTTATGTTTAGAAATAAAAAAATATCTATCTTACCATTAAGGAATGCCTTACAAAATGAAAGGGATAAACTCACCATGAAGCTACTTTTGTGCTCCTAATGACTGTGTGAAAAAAATCTACAGGGATAAAAAGAAAATGAAGTAAATACAGCGGTGCCCCACCACCTTTCAAAGGCAATATCAAATCATCCATAAAATTGTGCGAAAACAAATGTCCAACTAATCCACAAATGAAAGAGCTTAGATTATCTGGTTTACAAAATAATGAATAGACCTGTTCTTATTTGGATGATAAGCATTAAAGATTGTCTCCAGTAATTAACGGTTTGGGGTGTTGCTGTACTCATGGAACTAAACCTTTTAAATAACTTCCCAGTTTCCAGACCACTGAATCTTTGAAAAGTTAATTTTTGTTATCTCCAAATACAGGAAGCTTAGCACAACAATGGCAGTTCAAAGCCTCCCAGGTAAAGAGCCTTCAAAGAGTAATTCGCAATACAAATTCATAAAAGTCAACAGTTTAGACTTCTCAATTGCTTTTAAGATTTTCATCAAATGCATCTCAGCAGTTGAAACTTACCACTGATGCCTCCCAACTGAGTTAAAGTCAGAAAACACTGACAGTGTTACCTTTCTTTTTCTGTGTTTTTTAGGCAGTGAGAGATAGCAACTGAACTTTGCCTCAATTTGCTCGTATCTTATCTTTACAGATCTGACTGAAAGTAAGTGCACAAGTTAAATACTCTGTTTGGTACAAAAAATATTACATTTCATGCTATTATTGAGGTTTTAAAATACTAATTAATGGCAAGTGGATTGCTCAATTCACAGTATATAAATGTTGGCTGCTCTGTGTAATTAAAATTATCTTAAATACAGATAGGTGCTCCCAAGGTTCTTTCCAATGTCATAAAGATACCTGTTCTAAGATCAAGATTATCTTGTATGACATTCAGCATTTTTGGACATTCTAGCCTTTTGCAAAAAGATGAACAAGCTCCTCATCGATGTAACAATAGAATGATTTTTCTGTAAACTGTGGTAGAAATTTTCCTTTAAATGCTACAGAATTGCAGCCCAGTTTTACTGCTTTATTGTGCATTATCCTGGCAGAATCAGAAATTAACTGGGTTACCAAAGAAGTGGAATTAATGACTCTGTGTGTGGGCTCCCTTCTCTATCTGTTGGGCAGGATTTTCAAAACAGAGGTTGGTGAATAGAGACATACTTTTAAAGAATTTTTTTTCTTATTTTGAAAAGTTAAAAATACTATGATTTAACTCTGATGCAGTTCCTCACCCTCACAATAGTGATGGGGTTGTCTCTTCCTGTGTTAAGAATTTTGTGCTCTGTTTAAAAGCTTCTGTATCCAAATACATTTATATATGTGTCTGTATCTGCTTATATGCATGTGTACATATGCCTGAAAACACTTGTAGCTGTGATTGTCCAGAATAAAAAGGTTCTGTATTAATTTAAGGCCTTAGTTATTATTGTTTCAACATTCTCCAATACTTCTGTTTCAAACAGATCCCAGTAACTCAGTAACTCCTACAACAGTATAATCTGTTCCTGTGAGATTTGCTTAATAATTAGTACGCTCGTGCCTTACACTATCAGTATAATAATATGTATTAATTAGAATAGCAGCAGGGTGGTCATGAAATGAAAATAGGATAGCTTTTTAAAAATTTCTGATTATGAAAGAGTAAAAATGTCCATATTTATCCAAGCCTTTGAACCCCTTGGTTATAGAAGACTGCAGTATGAGAAGAGGCTTGCTTGTGAGCTCTTATTTTCTCTCTCTCTCCATCAGAAAAAAATCCCTCCACAAACCTTTAAAATGCTGCTTTTTTTAATTATTATTTTGTACTCCTCCTGGGCAAGACAGAAGTATAACGATATAATTAAAGGACTTTTTTTTCCTTTTGCTTAACAGTCAGTCATGAGGTTCAACTTGGGTTCAGACCCTCTTTTGTTTATCCCTGAGGAGACAGAGGATTTTCTGTGCAATTCCATAATCCATGGCAAAAATTCCCAAACATTTTCCCTCTGATGATACAGAGGGGATCATTTACATCTGGAGCTTTCTTCCACTTGTAGAAATGGCAATGCAGGTTTCTCTTCAGGTGTGGTTCTTCCTAACACATTTCTAAATGGTTAGCGCTCCAGGGGTGCCTTGGTGGATTGGCTGGGAAAAGCTGATTTACCCATTTCGTAAAAATAGGCAGTGTAATTGCTGTTTTGCTGTTGTTACAGTTGGTTGGTTTGTTTTTTGAGGGGCAGGAGGGCTGATAGAAAGACCTCTCATTATTATGCTTTGCCGGCCACCCTGGCATCTGCTTTCTTGCCATACAACCAAACCTTTCTCTTGCTGGCTCACTGCAATTCCTTTGTCAAGTGAACTCTGTAGCTGTTGATTCACCTCTAATAATATCCCAGCCATATCCTGATGACTTTCATTGCTCAGCCATTTCATCATGGGATTTATACTAGAAAAAAACCCATAGCTCCTAGCAATTATATCATTCAACCAATCTGCCAGTTAAAAAACAGTATCTTTAATATTTGAACCTGAAAAATTTGCCAACCAGAAGTCCGATCCTGCAAACACACCAAAGTGAGTCTTTGCTGCTTGTATAGTTGTCCCCATAAAACTCATCAAAGTATTTGCATTAGTGTGGACAAGGTGAGACCCAGAGCTGGCCAAATAGTCATTAAAAGATAGAAATCATAATGACACCACTTGAGGTTTGAGTGAGAGAAAGAAAGATTTAGAAAATAAATAAACAAACATAAAATTTCAATTAGGATTTCAGCCATCAGGAGAGAAAAGAACAATGTGCTAGGATATACTAGGGATTTGCTCTCAGGGATTCTTGCTGAACCTATATAACACTGTAGTAATGAAAAGCTGTATATCAGAACATGAACTGACTTCCTGTCAGTCAAAACATTTCCTCTAGCTATCAGTGCAAATAAGAGAGGAATTTGGACTTCATATACGTTGTATTAAAATTCTTATCAGGAGGTGTCTATGAAAAGTCAAACCCAATATTGTTTCAGGTTTTTTCTTCTGGTTTTTTTTTTCTCTCCCTTTCTCCCCACCTCCTTGCTCACAGTATACAGCCAGCATATACTCAGTTTGACTTGGCCTCTGGCTTTATCAGCACGGTTAAGAACCAGAGTATTTAAAACTGTAAAACGAAAAGGGTACATAGCAGAAATTTTTCAGAATCACCTGATTCTTTTAGCACTTGATGGGATTTTCTTGGAAAACAGGTGAAATTCCACCGGGCCCTCATCCAAATCATTAGGTACGCAGGTGCTGTCACAGGTATGGCCCTTTCTGAAGCCGATGTTCAAAACTGACTCGGGAACTGATGTACCACTGAAAGGCGGGGGAGAAACAACCCAATTGTTCTGTAAGCGGGGAAGGCAGTGAGGCATAGTGAGCAACCCTGAATTCAGATGGAAACTGAGAGGACTTTGGGTTAAACACGAGAAGAAAAGAACAACCCAAACCCAAACCCCTTCTCTATGTAATTTCTCTGCAGCCTGCCTTGCTTTTGCTATCAGTGTTAAAAATGTTCCCTTCCCTAGGGTGATTACTTAGGAGAAACCAATCTCTATTATTCCACGCAATTACCTCTGAACATACCTGGGTTCTTTTACTCTATTCACATCCCTGAGACAATTGCTCTGTTTATCCTGAGTTCTTCTTCCCTCCCCATTTCCTCAAAGCCTGTTCCCACACTACCTCTGCCTCTGCTCCAGCTACCTGCCCCCCTGTTTCCCTGGAGCACTGGCTAGCCAGGAAAGAGGGCAAAGGAGACCATTACACCCTCTTTAGCCACAACTACAAAATAAGCTCCACCTACATAAAATGATGCTTTCAGCAGACTGTGTGGGTATTTCAAATGTGACGGCATATAAATTCTCTGTGCTTCTTGGTTTACCTCTTGCTGGCTTCATTCAGTGAAGATAGATTCAAATTCTGCTCTACAATTGCTGTAAACTGTTCTGATAGAAAGTTTGAAACTTACATTGTGACTCACAATAAATAATAAAAATTGGGAAGTGATTATGCAGTCAGTTCAGAAGCTCCAGTTCAGCCACTGCAATACTGCTTATTTTATGTATTTAACATCATCCTTCCTTTCCCATGCTTTTTGTGTATCACTTACTGTTATCTTGATGTTTCCATCAACAGACCCTTCATAAATACAACTGATAATCTTTCATACTACAAGGGCACTTGGGCAGACATCATTTGTATCACTTTTTGCCCTGAATTAGGCAAATGTGTTCAAGATTGCTTTTGTAGCAATAAGGCCTAGAAACACTCAAGGCAATTTGACTGAGGATTGTTTCAATACCTTTCACCACAGAGTCAACCGTACAGGAGAGTATCCAGGTGTGCAAGCCCCCTTGTTTTAAAGGAAAATTGTGGATCAGGATGTGTTGGGTGAAAATGAAACAAACAGGGAAAAGAGGACTATGGTTTCTTGGTTGCAGCTGAGTATCTCGGAAAACGGCAGGAGGAACTTGAAAATAACTTTCTTCATGTAAAATTATCGAAGGTAAGAAATACATAATGAAAAAAGATTTTTTATGTATATTATATGTGTACGCTGTTTTTCTTGGAAAGTATGCATGTTTTCCAGATATCACGGCTTTCTTGCTATTCTAGATAGTCTCCCTAAACAATGCATTTGGAGGTATTCAGCGTTCTTATCCTTGAAAACCAACTGTTTTGCATGTTCTAGTCAAGTGCATCCTTCTAAGCCCAGCAAGGTCATGGACATTGTCAGAAGTAGAGACCCAAAACAAGGAATACAAGATTAACAATAGACAGTTTTAAATGATGGGAGATTAATTTCTTTAGCCTGAATAACGTTGCCACTTGCAATTAATTTAACTCTCTGCTCAGAAGAGTATGTAACAGATACTTTGAAAATGAAAAACTGCATCAAGCAGCAAGTAGGGACTATTGCTACTTTTATATCCTATTACTACATTATATTAGTATATTCGTTTCTGAGTTTTCTAAATACTATACATGTTATGGAAGCTAGATAGATTAGGATGCTAGAGGGATCTCTCATAGATGTACTTTAATATCACTGTCTCTTATTACTTTGCTTTCACCATTGTAAATATTTTGCTTTGGGACCTATTATGTTAATAATTATAGAAAAATTACTATGTGTGGTTCTTCAGCATTCCGTTTTTTCTTAGCTTCTTTTTCTGAGTCCTTTGATTGAGGGGGATTTTCCTTACTATATAGTACTAATATAAGGAACATGCCATCGTTTTCCTAAATTCCTCCTTTTAGTCATTTCTACCTTCCTTAACAGTTGTCATTGAAGAATCTTCTCAATTGCCAATTTCTTGAAGGCCAAAGACTATTAAAACAGCCGTTTTTATGTTTTCAGATGAACTGAAATCCTTAGGTGTATCTGGCTCTTCTATATTCATGTATATCCTTGAGAATAGTCTCCGTCTATTGCATTAAGGGCAGGTAGACACATTTTTCTCTTTTGCCACCTAGTAAGCAAAGGTTACAGTTCAACTTGTCCCAAATCAGCTTATCCTTCTACGGGGTAGTCAAAGCCCACTTACAAACACTCTGCCACAGTTTTACATTTTTGCCTCCCACCAGCATTCAAACCTGGGCGAATGTCTTTCTCTGTCAAAGCAGCAGTGGGAGGTGAAAATGAAAGTCCTTTTTTTCTTTCCCTGAGAAATTGGACTATAAAAAGCTGTCAGTTTAAAAATGACATAGTGGCACAGCATTTCTATAAGGTGGCTCCTTTCATTTTTGACTCCTGCTGTCTCTCTGACAGTTGAAGTTGCAGCAGGAGGTAAAAGCTAAAATGAGCACTGCTGGCATTTGCCCTCAAGCACAAAATTAGTAATGGAAGAAACAGGACGACGTCCAAAAACACCTCGTATCAGATGTCAGCCAATGAGGTTTCAACACTTCTACAATAAGGTGACCGGAACGATGCCCATTATTCCAAATATGATCTTATTTGCTATTACTTACCTAGTGCTGGATTGATTTTCTCCATTTTATATTTGATTCTCTGCTTTGTGGGTTATAGAATATTTTAAATTCTATTAAGCTGTATGCTATGGCATTAGAAGTTTTCCTCCTCTGCACCCTACATCTGGTCAAAATTTTATGGATGTTATCTTTTTCTCCAGCTTTCTACCTCTCAACCTTTCTACATAAAGCTTTCACTTCCAAATCACACTTTGAAATACCCTGCTATGTCCTATCTGTATATATGAACAAAACTCAGAACCTATTACATTGATAGCTTTTAGAGTAAACAGCCACAGGATCAAAAAGCTGAGATGGTTTTTATTCTTGAAAACTCAAGAGCTGTACATTTCCTGCCATCATTAAGAAAAAAATGAGTCATTATTAGGTGGCTGAGGGAAGGAAGAAGACTCAAAATCCTTCAGGCAGGATAGGGGTCTGTCTTCTTTCTTAAAAGACACAGTGGTGTGTGCAAATCTTATGAAAATTAACATAAGTAGGCACAGTCTGTTAGAAATGGAGTACAAGTGTAGTTCTTTCTGAGGTAATTCAGTCATTTTCTGATTTTAGCAGCAGTTTGTTGGCATTTACTATCTTACATTTGGCTATGCAGGAGAGTTAGTACTTCAGGGCTGCAGCTGTTGACTTACTGGGGTATGACATTACTATACCACATGAAGTCACACCATCTCATTTGGGTCTTCTGCAGAGCTTAGCTTTGAGGGTAACCTGTGTTTGCAGCATGCCTAACTTTTCTGTATTATATACCTTTCCTGCTACCTTTTCGCTTCTAGCTTTGCTACCACTTTCATTGGCATAGACTTTTGTTTTGCAGAGACGAAGAAAGGGGGCAAACTTTCAGCAAACTGATGATGTGGATAATTCTCAAGTACTGACAAATACAGGAAATAAACACATTGTAAAGAAAGCATTTTATTTCTTCATGTGCTGTTGCTTTCAGGCATTACACCAGTCATGTAACTCACAGCTTAAAACAGCTTCCATCTATTATTAGAGAATAAGAATGACTCAAATGCTTCAGCTGAACCCATTGATCTCATTGATTTCAACATCTGTTAATGACAAAGAGAAGTCGGACTGGATAAACACTTCTAGTTTGTTACAATTACCTTTAGTGGTTCCTTCTTCAATTTCTAAAAACCTTTTATTGTATGTTTTAACCTCTTGTGCAATTTAACTTTCATTCTTGTCTTCTGATTTTTTTCCTTGAGGCTTGTTTGCATACTTAACTTAATTCTATAATCCTTCTTTAATCTTTTCTTTATTCTCAGTTACTTTTTGTGCTTGCTTGCTCATCAGTCTACTTTTCTCTAAAAGTTTATTCTTTGTGGAAGAGCCACAGAGCAGTTGGGCATTTAAATAAATGTTATTTAATAATAACACAAAAATAATAATATTAATAATCAAATATCAATAATTTGCATTCTCCATTTCCCCCATATCCTTCCACTCTATTGCTCTCTTCCATCTGCTTCCCCCTGTGTTTTCCACATCCCTCCAAGTTTTATTCTGATTAGTTGTAGTCTCTTTATGTCCACCTATGTCTGTCCACCAGCCTTGATGATGATCCATGATTACTGTTGTCTAGCTACTCCTCCAGCTTCGGGGTACATCCCTAAGCATGTCTCTGCTTTTCAAAATATAGCCGTGCATTACTCCCTGCCCAATTTGCTCTTTCACATTTTGTGTGCATTGTATTACTCTTTCTGTATTTTACCCCAGTTTGTTTTCCCTGATTTTTCTTTCTGCTTGATGTTCTCCATGGTTTGGGTAGCTACTTGAAATCTCCATTGCCTGTAAGGGTTGTACCTTTTAACAACCTTCTTACATGCATTTTATATTGTTATATCTTGTTACTTGTCTATTAATATTTATCTTCCTTTTGCAAAACTGAATTTCAGGCCATGATTTTGCACACAGCTATAGTCTTTTTCTCTCTTAACTGCTTTGTAACATCACTCACTTGAATTACTCATGTCATCTCAACTTGCTTCCATCAGTGGGAGGAGAGTAGGACTACTCTCTTAGATCAAATTGTTCTGTTTTTTTCATACAGAGTTTCCTTCATCTTGATATTGAATTTGAGTAAAGTAAGAAGGATTTGGTTCTCTGTCATTATGTACAATTGCTCTCTGCTTTATTTCCTTCCATCTAAACTGCTCATTAACCTCACAATGCTTCTGTCTTTTGTCAAAATTTTAACTAACCCACTACCTAAATACTCCCTTTTCATACACACATCCATAGTTCTAACTTTTGAGACTTTCTTGTACACAGATCTTAAAATATCCCTCCTCTGGACTTCTTATTCCAATCTAGGGGTTTGGTTTATCTGTAGAAGGAGATGTTTCTGCTGTCAGCTTTCATAGAGTTTGTAGAAATATTTTATCAGTATTGTCGTGGTTTAGCCCCAGCCGGCAACTAAGCAGCCACTCACTCACTCTCCCACGGTGGGACGGGGGAGAGAATCGGAAGAGTAAAAGTGAGGAAACTCATGGGTTGAGATAAAGACAGATTAACAGGTAAAGCAAAAGCTGCGCACACAAGCAAAGCAAAACAAGGAATTCATTCACTGCTCCCCATGGGCAGGCAGGTGTTCAGCCATCTCCAGGGAAGCAGGGCTGCATCATGTGTAATGGTTTCTTGGGAAGACAGATGCCGTTACTCTGAATGTCCCTCCACACCTTCCTTCTTCTTCGTCCCAGCTTTATATACCGAGCATGATGTCATATGGTAGGGAATATCCCTTTGGCCAGTCTGGGTCAGCTGTCCTGGCCGTGTCCCCCCCAGCTCCCCGTGCACCCCCAGCCTGCTCGCTGGCAGGCCAGCACGAGAAGCTGGGCTGTCCTTGACTGCTCAGCAACAACCCAAAACATCAGCACCTTATCAACATTTTCTCATCCCAAATCCAAAACACAGCCTCACACTAGCTTCTGTGAAGAAAATTAACTCTACCCTGGCTGAAACCAGGACAAGTATGTAAAGGAATTTTAATTTCCCTGAATTCAGTGTAAAAGAAATAGGCTAGTGAGAGAAAATTTACCCTTTCCCCTTTTATCTTTGAACTTCCTCCCTCTCTCCCAGTTTTTTTGTTTTTTTCCTTAACTAGTACAATATTCATGTGTACGGGGCTCTATTGTCTTCTTTACTGTTTTGATTCATTTTAGCATTACTTTATATAGCACGATAGGCATATGGAATGCAGTGAGGGGGGATTGTCCCAGGTGAACTAAGATGGATGATAACACAGCTGAGCCTTCTTAGACCATGTGTTGTCAGGGGTCCAGTGATAACAAATCTACTTTTCCCCTCGGTCTGCAGTGTTGGCTTCCAGCACAAGTGTTGCTCTGTCTTGTTCCAGCACAAGACAGGAAAAGAATTTGGTGCTAAGGGAGCTGAGAGTTGAGCTCCTTTCTGTGGTTCAAAGTCCATGATTTCTTGAACACCATCTGCCCCGTTTCCCAACCAGTATGTCACTGGTAGACACAACAGTTCCTTGTGGACAAGAGACTTGACAAGATGGTGTTCCTTTCCTGTCATCTCGGTGCTCTGAAGGGCACAGAGTGCTTCTCTCCACCAGCAACCTGCGGGTCTCCTCAAACTGCAGAGCTCCCTAACCTGCATAATCCTGCTTATCAGGCTCCTGCTGGATGAGATTCTGGTGCCTTGTAGTCAAGAGCAAGTAGGCAGGAGCTCAGAAAAAGATGAGGAAAAAACCCCAACAATAATGAGAGATGCTTAGTTCATAGGTCTGGTAGGTGGAGAACATCTGTGGAAGAAACTGGCTCCCTTCCCCTCGTAAATATCAGTGTTTCCCTGACAACCCTGCAGAAGCACAGACACCATGAAATCAGCTGGTTGCTTACTTCTCTGAAAAAACAGCTCAAATCCTATGAGTTATGCTTCAGAGTCTGACACCCCAGTACCCACCGTACAGGAGAGGAAACAGAATCAATGCCTATCAACAGTGAAAAATACTGATTTAGTTTAATTGGATTTTAATGCCTGCCCTGAATTACCTTTCCCTATTGTACCTAGTTTGCTTGCCTGTAACTCATGTACACGCTTTAAAAATCCCTAATGTACAGTTACTCCTGCGCACATCAAAAGGCACAAAATGCGCAAACAGCAGGGCACCCGCTCCATTTATAGCACATGACCGACTAGCCAAGGTTTTCACCAAGTGATTAGTAACACTGGAGTCTGAAGGGCCTGTCCAGGAATGCTGTAAGAAATGCCTTTTTTTGGTATAAAAAAATGTCATCCTCTGTCTCTCCTGAATATCTGAAAAATTGAAATGTCTAGAATCATGAGGTATTTCTGAAAAATCCTGCCCAGTTGTCACCTTAGGTAAATATGCTCTAAATCCCAACTCTGTTTTTAATGAGGAACAGTAACATGGTTAGAATAAACACCTGTTAGTTGAGTAGACAATTAATGACAGTGGTTTCTCTTAATCCCATTCACAATAAAGGTTAAATGATCTGTAAATTTTAAGTGTTTGCGTGTGTATATATATATATATGTACTTTTATGGATTATTGTATTCTAAAAAAAATTAGCATGTAAGACGTCTTTTTTGGGGAGAATAATGTACTGTGGTACACCATCAAAACTGATGCTCTGGCAGTTCCCCCTTATATGAAAGACTGACGTGCTTCTTGAACTATCTTACTGAACTAATGAGCCTGAGTATGTTAAAAGTTAGGCCTTAGTCTCACAATTCTAAATATGCCAAAATTCTGATTAAATGTCTTTATTGCCAGCCTCAGAGCTTCCATCACAAAACCCCAAATATGTTAATGTTCTATAACCAGTCCTGTGGTTTAAGATTATTGTTATTCCTGGTCGATAACATGTTTTTTCCTTGAGGGATGTACTGAGATTAACACCAGTTGAGTATAATTACTATCTGATAAGCTTTAATAAGTTAGCGTGCTTTAATAAGTTAGCGTGCTTTAATAGGGTACTGTATAGCATTAATTGTATTTACAAGTGCAGATTTTATTGCATATGTCAAATGAATCTGGATAAATTTTCTGTAGTGGAAAATTATGTGAGGATAATAACATCTAAAATAAGTGGATTTTTTAAACTGTAGATTGCTTTTTACTTAGGAAAGGGTGAAAAGAGATTAGAGATAAAAAACGCACAAAGATATTTCTGAAATTAAAAAAAATAGTATTACCTTTATACTTACTAAATCAGTCACTTTGCAGACACAGGTCGTCAACGTGTTCACACTGAAGGAAGCGTACCTAGTGAAGCGCTGTTACACTTCACCTTAAGAGAGATGTGCTTTCTGTTTGGTAATTATAATATATGTATTCAGATGGCAACTCTTGTCGTTCCTAATGCTGCTAAAAGAGTATTTAAAAATAAACCTCACATTGAACTGAACAGCTGGAGTAACCCCGTTCTTGAGGAGTTTGTAAATACACTTCTTTTTTCGATCTTGTAATGATTTGCACTTTTTTTCAACTGTGGCAAATGGAAGACAAAGAGTCTTGTTTCTTTGTAGTATATATAAATTAATCTGGTAGACTTTTTTTTCTTCTTGTCATTCTTTCTGTTTGAAGTCCGGAAATCTTTTTTTTTTTCCCCTTCAGGCTTTACAATGCTAAAGTCCTTGGGGATATTTTAAGCACTTTGCCAATAGTTTCAATTTTAGCACCCTGTCACAAAAACCCGCAGGTTCTGTAGGCAAGATAGAGCTCACAAGAAGTACTTACCCGGTAAAGTCACAAGTGTTGGCCACGGCAAAACTCTGCCAGGCCACCTTTCATCTTGCCGCCAGAAGGCAGCACAGCCCAGTGCTCTGGCTCTTCCTGCGCCGGCCAGGCTACTCGCCTTCATCCGAGACCCCAATACGCTTCAGGAAAGAGAGGGACATGGGAAGTGTCGCGGTTTAGCCCCAGCCGGCAACTAAGCCCCACGCAGCCGCTCGCTCATTCCCCCACGGTGGGACAGGAGAGAGAATAGGAAAAGTGAGGAAACTCATGGTTTGAGATAAAGACAGTTTAACAGGCAAAGCAAAAGCCGCGCACACAAGCAAAGCAAAACAAGGAATTCATTCCCCACTGCCCACAGGCAGGCAGGGGTTCAGCCATCTCCAGGGAAGCAGGGCTGCATCACGCGTAATGGTTTCTTGGGAAGACAGACGCCATCACTCCAAATGTCCCTCCACCCCTTCCTCCTTCTTCTTCGTCCCAGCTTTATATACTGAGCATGACATCGTATGGTAGGGAATGTCCCTTTGGCCAGCCTGGGTCAGCTGTCCTGGCCGTGTCCCCCCCAGCTCCCCGGGCACCCCCAGCCTGCTCGCTGGCAGGCCAGCACGAGAAGCTGGGCTGTCCTTGGCTGCTCAGCAACAACCCAAAACATCAGCACCTTATCAACATTTTCTCATCCCAAATCCAAAACACAGCCTCATGCTAGCTTCTGTGAAGAAAATTAGCTCTATCCCGGCTGAAACCAGGATAGGAAGGAAAGTCACCATGAAGGAGTGGCATTTGACAGATTGTCTAACGAACGTGTTAAAGCAGTATTATTTTAGCTGCCGGTTATAGTTACTGAGAAGAGGGAAGTGAAGGGACAAAGTGAAAAGCATGAGTGTGGTACAAGCAGAGGTAAAGGGGGTGTGCCACGGCGAGGACTGGCTGCCTCACCATCCGCTTTCCTCCTCAAATCACTGAAACTAGTGTACAGACCAGGACTTAGGAGAGATTCATATCTTGTGACTTCCCATCCCCTGCCAGCAGCTGGAGAGAGCTGCAGCGATCTGGAAGCTTAACGTATGGGGATTCTTAACTGAGCCACCTGAGATGCATACTTTCAGATCTTGGTATCTAGGGCTTAAACTCCGAATGAACCTTTTGAAGACACCCTGCTAGGTGGTGCAGCTGGCAAAACGCCGTGGTGCAGAACACCACCTGCAGCAGGTTTCACCGAGCCAAGCGGTGGCAACGGCAGCTGTGATGGAGCAGGCCGCCACGCGCTCGGCAGCTGACTTTGAGGTGCCGAGTACTAGGATGAAGAGAGACACAGAAGCGAGCATGCTTTGGTTCTAGCTGAATCATGAAGAAAGTGGGATGAGTCAGGAATGTCTCGGGAGTGCCACACCTGGTCCTTAGCAAGCTGGACAATCAATTACTGCCCAGACCAGTCATTCGTCCATTCTGCTCAGGTTTGGTAACTTCCTTTCATTATCTCAAGAGGTCTTTCCCTCTTCTCATGTAAAAAAGTATTTGTGGCATCTGCACTACAACTCTGCAGAGCCTTGGTGTAAGTCAGAATAGACTGAGGTTGCTGTGCCAGGCTGTCATGGGCTACACAAAATGAACTTAAAAAGTAAGCATCATAAGCAGCTTGGCTGCTGGTAGGTAGATTCTCTGAGGCATATGTTGGAAAAGAGTTAACCTGTTGGTATTATGAATAGTGGCACTGAACTAAGGTATTCCAAGAACGATGCACCAGAAATAAGCTTTTGGTTTTTTTGGTTAAATGTAGCATATGCCTTAGATCAATAAGTTCTGTCATGATGTAGGAATTACTTGGTGAAATTCTATGGCTTGTGCAATAAAGAAGGCTGAGGTGACTAGATGGTGATAATAGTCCATTCTGACCTTAAAACTTATGCATTTAGGAAACATCTGTTCCTGAGAGATACAAGGCTATATTTAAAAAAAAATCTGCAAGGCTGTGTATGCCTCTCTGAAAGCATCTTGCCATTTTTCATTTGCTCCCTGTTAGAAAGGCTGATTGTCATTCCATTATAATTTCTACTTTGTTACTATTAATGTTAAGAGCTTGATTTTGGTATATTAGATACATTCCTTTATTATGTTGTATATATAGCTATATGCCTGTCAAACATTGAATATAACAGGCAAATGAGTAGAGAAAGTAAAGCAAAAATCATGCCCTTTCTTCAGCTATTCCTGTTAATACTGATGGATATTTTGGAGACTCAGAAACCTAAAATAGACCCTCTTTACATGTTGTGCTACCCACCTTCTTTGCTTGATTCCCCTGAGCCTTGGGTCAGTAGGCTTTCTTCCTCTGGATCAGCCCCATGTGGCATTTTATGACTGCCAATGAAGGAATGTTGGGGTGCACTGGGGTCCAGGAGAACGCTGAAGTGTTCAGATAGGTCTTACAAATGGGATCAAAACAAAGGAAGAAAAGTAAAAGCTTGCTTCAGAGGAGAAAGGCAGTAAGACTGCATCCCTTTTGGGGATTAGTACCTAGCAGTCTCTAAATTGGCTTGCATCAGCCAAGTACAGCACAAAATGTACTGCACAGAAGAGCAGCTATTATGTACAGTAGCCACTTCACTGATTGCAATCAATGTGACAAATTAGAGTGATTTCCTGGCTTGAGATGTGTCAGAGCTGAAGTTTGTGTTGTGAGTCATGCTGCCTGGACACCCAGCTTCTAGGCACTCTGTCTTACCCTCAGCAATTTTCACTTTTTGTCTTTCATTTTTTGCAAATGGATCAAACAGATCTGTGCTTACTTTTATTATGCAAGTGTGGACTGCTCATAATTGCATCCAAATGATATTCAATACTATAAAGAAGCTCCCATCATTGCTTCTTCAGCTTATATTGAAATATGTATATATATTTATTTTTTTTCCCCAGCAGCAGAATTTCTGTTCGGAAGTGGCAGATCTTTTTCAACATTATCCAGAAGTTTGACCTGAATTTTTAATACTCCCTTGTGCTTGCCTTTTGTTGCCTTATTCCATTTCCAAATGCCTGATGATGGCTTTTCCATTCCACTCAAACATCCTAATATTCATGCCATGCTCTGAACACCCCTTCTGCTGCATCCATTTGACTAAATCCAATTGTAAAAGCAATGTTTTGCACATTGATTTGTTTATAATGTTTATATTTTGCTAGGTGGGACTTCAGCATTCACACGAGGACAAACATGCAGCTTCCCTCTGCACTGAAGTAGCATGGTGTAATTAGAAACATTTTGTCTATACAGGGAGATTAGTGAGGAGCTGCTTGCTTTTACCTCGCAGCAATGCAACGTTTCAGTGTATTAAGAGCATCCACATCCGTAGCATTAATGGAGAGTAGCTGGTACACAGTAAATTTATGCTTCAGCCTACCTGTTACTCAATAATTTGTACAAGAGATCCCTGACATTTCTTAATGGGGAACAATTAAACGAATGGTAACTAAACCTTCACATCAAAAGGCAACAAAGGGAAGTTAAGCACAATTATTTCTTTGAATGAAAGGGTCAGCACTTTGGTGTTGGATTAACTGTTATTGAAGCAAATGGAGATTGGTGAGACAGGAAAATGACATAATTAATTTCCTAATAATTTAGGAATTGTTAGGTGGGTCTCTCTGCACTGCAGAGTTAACTTGAGTGCTTGCTTGCCTTAGCTTTTCTCCTGGAGTCACTTCTTCCACTTTTAAGGATACTTACAATAGGTGGAGGTCTACTCTAGAGCTTTGAGCTCATTTTCACTAATCTCAATGTGCCCACTTGGAATGAGGATGCATAAATCATTCTCCTGATGGCAGATTTTCCACCGCTTTTCATAGTAATTAATATCTCCTGAAAGTGGTGCCACTTCCTCTGCAATTCACTGCGGAGTTTCTAGAGCTGTCACCTCGTTACAAAGCAAAGAGCCACGGGGGACAGCCTAAAACATTTAGTAAGGCATATGGAGGAGTGTTGTACCAATAGGAAAGGGTTATTCCCTTGGTATTATAGCAACTTGTTGCTCTAATGAAAGGCATGTCTGTAGCATGCTTCCCAGACTAGCTCCAGAGCTGCTGGTGTATCTTGTCAACGGCTGGCAGCACCTTCTCAAGATCCTAGCCTGGGTAGCTGATGTCTAGCTGGCTTCAGTGCTGTGCTGATGCAACGCTTTCACTTGTCCTGAACGTGGCCGGGCTGGGTGGAGAGGTGGCTGGGCACCCTCCCTGCTGCAGCAGAGCGTCTGCTAAGCTGAGCTGAGCGTTCGTTCAGCCATGGCTGGTTACCTGGTTACCCGCGCTAATTCTGCCATGAAGATCTAACCACATAATGCTATTGTCGTGGATAGGAATAGGATCTAGTCTCTTTACCTATCCACTGGACTGCATGGTGTTGTCAGTTTAATGACACTTTTTCTCCTAGACTTGCTATTACCTTTTACAGAAGTTCATTGCAGTTATATGTCTCCAACTGCCCTCGTTTTTTTGTTTGTTTGTTTGTTTTCAATGGCATGAGCTCTAGTGTCACAGATATTACAGGTACATTTAATTGAACTCTGAGAGCTAAAAAAGTGATCCGTTGATTAAGAATGTTGTCTTTCATCTGCAGCGTCATAGGACTCCATTGTTTGGTCCAGAAGTAGCTTCTCATGTTCTCTAGCCTGTGAATGAAATTTTTAGGAACATTCGACATGTAAGCCATTTTCCTCAATATAACTTGAATCAAAGTTTAATAATACTGCCAGTCTTCGGCTGGCTTCCCCAATGCCTACACTTTAGAATGTAAGTCAGAAGAAAAACTAAAAAGCAATGCATAAGAGAGAGGCAGATCATTGCCCATCATACAAAGGTTTGGAAAGGAACTCTTTATGCAAACAGCTGTCACTGGCCACAGGAAAGCAGGATGGTGACACTTTGCACACTTGCACTCCTACCTCTCTCGAGCTCTTGATTTCTGAAGGACTCTCTGGATCTGGGAACCTACTCACGCGAATGAATACAGAATGGGCTTGGAGGAATACATATACTGTCTTCTGGCAGAATGTGGTCACTTCCTGAAGCAGATTAAAAGAGAGGATTAGCAGAACATGGCTCAGAGAATTTAAATGGTGTGGTGATGTGGATCAAAATCCAGAAAACCATTTTACATCTTCATAAAAATAGGGGAGAGTGGGAAAAGGGTGAGATGAGCTGCAGAATGCAGCCCCAAATAAAAACTGTAACAAGAAGTATGCGAGGAGCATCTCTTTTTTTTTCTTCGTTATAAGGCTTAGAACTGTCTTCCTCAATAGTAAAGGCTTGTCTACCTTATTATCAACAGATAATACCTAACAATAGTGCAATTCCGTAGCCTTACATAAATTTTGGAGTCAGTCTTATCTAAATACAAGTGTCCATGGAGCAAGATGCTTGTTCTAGAGTGAGTCTTGGCAATTTCCAAACAGGCAAGATCCAGATTCCAATCTGTGGCTTGATCAGATTATTCCTGCCTCTTTGTTTCCTGGTGTACAGGGCAGATTATTAGGCAACAGACAGTCATATTCAGAAATTAAGTAAAATAAGAGTGTCACTGGTTTTAAACAGGTGCCTCTTAATTTGTGGGTGAGGCTGTAATTGCATAGGGAAGCTTCCTTGGCATCTTCTGTGATACTCTCTGTTGGATGGGTTTATCAAGAACTGTAATCAAATATAATGAGAAGATACAATCAGTGTGGTTCCTAAGAGGTGGAGTTACCCAGTCATCCACATAATTTCCAGCTTGAATGCTGTGTTAGGAAATCAGAGGCCAAACAGGGAAGAATATTTTGATATGAGAACAGTAGCCAAACAGGAGAAAGGATTTAAACTGGGAGGACATGTACGCCAATTCCAAGGGATGTCACAGTTTTATGCAAAAAGATGGGCAAATATGGTGGAATGGGAAAACATTTCTAATTTACTTTCTGATGACAGATGAAAGCAATGTTATATGATATAAGACCATAAAGATAACATGACTTTGCACCCCCAGTGGAGTTCGTAGGCAGTTCTGTGCTTTCAAATGTGTAGCTTGGGTCTGTCTATCTTATTTCTGACGGCAGTGTGGTAACTTTGATCTCTTTTGTGTTACCAATTTAGTTTGCTTTCCCTTTTTGTTTCAGTCACACTGTAGCATATTGTCTGACCTTTTTTCCCACATTGTGACACATACTGTCTGGTATTTAAGTTATTGCTGAAAGATATCCTGGGATAAAACCTCCATTTATTTAGTTTGGGCAGGCATATTCATTTCTATAAGAAGGCTCAGGAATCCAAGCTCCACTTTGATTTTGATCTTTGACTCATTCCCTCTGCTTAATATTTGTGTGTATATATATATGTTCTTTTTTCCCTGATCCATTTAGTGAATAAAGTGAGCACTCTCGTGTATCTAAGGAACATTTTTGACCTTTAGAAATGCAAAATTAGAAGAATCTAGGGGAATATAACATGTACATATAATAAATAATACTTCAATGTGTTAGTGAATATCTTTTATATCTCTATCAAGAAAATCCCAAACTGAGATCATGACTGAAAAGTTCACAAACACAGAATCTGCAGTGCACATGGGGTTTTAAATACCTGCTTCAGCTCTCTGCCATGTTATTGATTTAGACACATGATGGGATTTATTTAAAGGGACACAATCAACTTGAAAATAACAGTGCTGTCTGAAAAATTGTTACTGAGTGTAATTATAAGTAACAACTAAGAGTGCTATAATTGAAGAAAGTTAATGAAAAAAAATATACTTTTTTGATTGGTTTACTTTGTGCATTTGACAGCTCTCTGTAATAATTTTAATACCTACCTTTTATACAGCACTTTTCATCAGCAAACCACAGCAGCTTTACAAAAATATGGTCCATTTCCCCCAATGTATAGACAGTTTGTTTCCTCCACAGTCAATTTCTTCCTGTCTGAAAGACTTTTATAAATATCATCTCAGAATCAAGAAAAAAATCCAAAGCATTTTATGAAATGACAGATGTACTATTTAAAAAATGATCACCATCAGCTGGGTTTAATTACACACATTATAAAGAAAAGGTTGAAAATATCTTTGAGATTGTAAAATTGGAAGAAGAAGTTGGTAATTTAGTATCTTAATAATTTAGAATCTGTCTCAGATTTCTGACATTCTTATGTCATTCTTATTCAGTTATTTTCTGAATTCCATTAAACTAATTTAGCGTTGTATTAGGTATGCAAGAAGGGAACGTCACAAAGTACTACCAAAATTATCATATGCATATTAGAAATGAATTGACTGGGCATCCTTTATGCTCGTAAAGACAAAGACACCTAGAAACAAAGGCTTTTCTTTCCTAGTCTCATGAAAACCAATGTTTTCTTTCTCCTTTATCTTCATATTTCCTAATTTAGAGTCCTGAATTCTTAATTGTTTGCTGCTATTGTGTTCAAAACCTTGCATTTGCAGCGAGAAAATCTCTTGACTCTTGAATGCGAAGTTTGTGAAGATTGTTGCCTTTGTGGAAGAATGCACATTAAATGCCTCTGAGCTGTTCAAGTGGTGAAATAAATATATGGAACAATGTTTGGTACCTTTTGCTTTTCAAAAGACGTTAGATCTCGTAACTATACTCCCTTAAAAGCTTTTGCCATATACTCAGCAGCATGTTCTGCTTTTTTGTTAGATTCATCTTTTTGGCCTACTTTTCAAACTATATTTTAACTGGAACTCAAACTCTTTTCCCTTTCCTTCTATTTGCTGAAGCTAGCAATCCCACGCTGAGTAAATAATCTACAGTCCATGATCTACTATCCTATCAGCCTTGTTATCCTGGCTCCAGACCCCAAAATGTTGGATATCTAACTGGTAAGTATTCCCAGGAAAGCTTCCTAATGACCTTCCCCACTGGTTACTATCATCATTGCTTATACACAGATAGAACTACCTTGTAATACACTGACTATATTTGGAAAAATTAATTGGGAGTTCTTATGGTGTTTTTGTTAGGAAAAGTGACATTTTTGAAGTTAAGAAAAATATCCCAATTCACTGTCTTTCATTAGATGTAACAAAACATTGCTACAGAAAATACATTCCCAGATGTAATGGTACTTCGTTCGCTTGCAATAAAAGCAGCTTGGGATCCAAATCAATCAGTGGGTGAGATTATTGCAGTCATTTGGCTGCCCTGCCATTTTTAAAACGTTTTTGACTGCATTTGTAAAGCATTTAATATATGCTTAAGTGTAGTGCAAACATACCATTCCTTATTAAATTATAGAACATAATGAAAAAAAGGTTTATACATACACTAAATACCAAGAGGATGGAGATGACTCTCTACAATTGATAAAATGTTATTTCAGCTCAGCTGGGAATCCTACATATAAACCTTACACCTTAATAATCTAATTTTAAAAAATCGTGAACTTCTGAAGGGAAGAACCTTTACCAGGGTTAGATAGAAGAGTTTATAACTTGGCCACTAAGGGTTTCACAAAACGTCTTTCTTCAAGTATATGAATGGGTGATGCAGTTGTTTTGGTATTTTATGTTGTCTCTAGACAAATGCAGGACCAGCAAGACCCTTAATATGCAGGAGGAAATGAAGAAAACCAAATTGTTCTGCATTGCTGACTGTCCAGGCATGCAGGTGCAGACAATGTCCTTCCATTTTCCATTTGCATGTCTGTGACAATGAGCTTTCCAAAATAAATGCACACTTATGTCCAGGTCATCCATAAAGCTAGAGCTTAAGTGTGCCTTTAATGATACACAAGATATAGGTGTGGATTCTGGCTCTTATGAATAGCTCCTATTTTTTGAGCCTTCTGCAAATAAAAGATTCAGCTTCCTCTGTTGCCATTTATCAGGCTCCCCTTTCCTATTAGTCACAAGGCTACAAAACACTAGAAAAGGTCTTTTATACACAAACTGCCTAACTAATTACACTGCCAACTATGCAGCTATGGCAACTGATAGATTGATTTCACCTGAGAGTTACGAATTCTGTGTTTAAAGCTGGAAACTGTGATAGGTGAAAACCCTAAGGAAAGGTAAATATCTCAGTAGAACTTGCTGAAACAAGTCCCCCAAAGAGCTACTGCACATTGGAAGGGGTTTCCTGAGTACCAGAAGCAAGGCTGAAGTGGCACATTCTGGCACATTCCATTTGCAATGTGGATGTGAGGTCCTACAGCAGCGAGCTCTTTACACGTGCATGATGGAGGCCTGGGACCACGAAGATCTGCAGATTTAGTAGTGACCAAAATGCAATGTGAATGTATGGTTGGAGAATAACAACATCACTGCAAATTAGATGGCTGCCCTTCCCTCTTTGCATTGCCTTGTTCCATGATGTGAGAACTCCTTGTTCTCGTGGGAGAGAATGGCAAAAGATCTTAACAACACGAGCATCCATCTGTCTCTGGCTCTTTCAGACATGTGTCATCTATGGAAGCACGAGAAAGGAGCAAGAACTGAGCCTCCAATAAAACTGGAGAGGCTTTCTTTTTGCAAAACAGTTATGGCAAGAACTCATTAATCCCTCATATACAGGAAAGCTGATCAGGATCTGACCATAACCTTCACCTCACCTGTGAGAAGCGCAGCATAGAGGACAATACATGAGAATAAGCAATCAGCTAGGTCAGAGTAGACCTATAAACATAAATGTTATATTCAATAGGCAAACGTGTCCTTGTGAAATTCTATTTTTGTAATGCTGGACTGAAATGAGTTGCAATTATTTTGGCAGGATGTTCAGAGAAACCCTTTCAAAAAATCATTTGCTGAATGTGATGAGATTTTTTTAAGAGAGATTTTCAGATTTTTTTTTTTTTTTTTACATTGCTGAAAAGACACACTGAAGCAAATGAATAATTGGCCGAACATGGAATATGTAACACGCTGTGTGAGAACTGGATTCATACAAATCATCAGTTGTCAGAAATCAGTTCCTATACCAGGAACCTTACAATTGAGAATGTAATGACATAAATCTAACCTGGTTAACTTGGGTTCTTTGTGCTGTGGAGGTAAGGAGAGATGGCACATTTTAAGTTATTCACTTGCTCAGCTGAGCTTTCATTTGTCCCGATTTAAGTGTGCTTAAGTAGCAGTCATGTATTGAGTATGTAAATACGATTTGGGGTGCTATGTGTTTTGAGGGCTAGTTAGCAACTCCTTGTGTTTAAGGATTCGAGGAACTCAGAATGATAACTTACAGAAAATTGCTAGCCTATGCTGGGAAGAAAATATATGAGCTAAGGAAAAGCAGCTACATACCCTTAAAATTAAAATAATTGCAAAAGTATAATCATGCTTAATGGAAGGTTTTCAGACAGTTCTTAAAAGAAATTACATCTCATCACACGCTTCTAAGAGCTACTGCAAAACTTATTACTTAAAACTGAGAAAACTTCTTTCCAAAGTAAGTTCACTGATAAAAGAGTTGGTGTCGCAGATGAGAACAAAACTCGGAGTGTGAAGGCTCTATTCCCTTGCAGTTGCCAAGCGAGTACAAAAGGCAGATGAAAAGCTACAGCTCAGGCTAGTATCAATTCACCATCTCTTTGCACAGGATTTTGTTATTTTACTGGGTTAAAGGCATAAGAAAATATTTTTTTCTCTTTCTCTCAGAGTTTTCATTCTTTGTTTTTGTTTCGTGAAGGTTTTTATTTTCAGCCCTGAATGCAAAGCCCAGATAAGGACTTTCATTTTTTCTGGGATTGCTTTCATCTGACAGAATATTGGTTCCAATTTATGATTTCCTTGGCAAAGAACCATGCCACGACATTTTTGTCTCTCCAACATTCAACCTTCTCCATAAACACTCTGCATCCTGGTTCTCAAAAGAGGGGATATGACTTTAATGTTATCTTTACTTGTCTGAAGTGGACAGCATCAGAAGATCCTGAACTTGGACAAACACATATTTGGAAAAGAGAATTGTGAGCAATTTTTTTACCTCCAATACACTGACAAACAGAAGAAAAACAATTTTTCATCTCTGAGCAATAAGTAAATTATCTACTTGGTCTCACTGCTCTGTAGAGATATTTAGATAATTTGAGGCTTGGTATTAATATGCACTTTTCAGTTCTGCCCTATACTTACGCTTGCAAAGCCTTTCATAACGTTTAATCAGTATTTCATATGTAGGATATACTTCTACTCTCGATGCTGTCATGATTACCATTAATATTGACTTGAATTTTCAAAGCATCTGGAAATAATAGTTCTGTCCCAGATTGTCATTGTATTTAGGTAATAATAAAAATAAATTTCTATTTGAAAGTACTATAACTATTCATTTGCTGCTATTAATTTTAAAACTATAAAAGCCTGATTTAAAAAAAAAAAAAAATTAGTGTTTCCTGACATTCGCTAACAATTCCAAATGTGAGTCTGCAACTTAATGATGTATTTCAGTAAGAGAGTTTTGATCTACAAAAAAGGAAATAAGAATTTAGTCTCTTACCCCAAAGTACCATTCTTTCACATTCACCATTTAGTATTCAAGTTTGCAGCTTCAGGGTCACGCGTTTAAAAAGAAGGTTTTCCTAGCCTACCTTCTGATAGACAAATTTGAAAGAGATGACTGGGAGCATAGTCACCTATGTCCTCAGTCTTATAGCAGTCATCTACTGTACAGCTTCCTACTTTGTTTTCTTGCTTTCTAGGGTGTAAATTCCTGCAAGGTTTTCCTTTCTTGTACTGTTCAGAAAGTAATGTACTTACGAACAGTATGTGTGTTTATATTCAAGAAGAAAGGATGACAACGGAGAGGGAAGTGCGGGGTGCAAAATTTTGTTAATTTAAGAAATAGTTGTTAGTTTAATAGAGTAAGATTTTTTCCTGTGTTTTTAGCATCTGTCAGAGAGGGGAGCAGACCTTCATGTAATATATATGAAACAAAGTTCTGTGGGAGTTCTGCCGGTGTCAATGTGTGTAAGCTGTCAATGTTCTCAGAGTTAAGAAAAACAAATCAGTGTAATAAATCAAAAAACAGTGGTTGGTGAATGATGACAGTGACTAATGTGTGGATATTTTGATTAATAGAATCTCAGTCTACGTACACATGCTCTTACACACACTCATGCACTTTTCTGGCATGAGAAATGCTTTCCCATCGTTGCTCTCAGCCTGAACCATTGTGCATATGTTATACAGTCATCTATTTTTACGCTCTCATCTATGGAGTTCATGAAGATTATGAATGTGGGTAATAAAGTGAAGACTCCTTGTTTTAAGGTAAGAGTTGATGAGGTGTTTTAGCTGTTCCTGATTGCATCCATCATGCAGATGAAGATGTCCGTTATAAATGCAGATAATCAAATCTTACAGTCGGAAATCTAAACTGTTTGAATATGTAGAAGGTAGACAACTGTTTTACAAAGCTTTTTTTAACAGCTGTGATTTGTAATATGATGGCCAATGTATGATCAGATAATTTTATACTTTTAGGGAATAGTGAGACTCACTGAAGTTAAACAGTTAAAGCAGATACTGTATTTTCTGCAAGGAAGATGACTGTGAGGAACAATGAAATGTCAATTGCTTTCAACAAAAGGTGGTCTGCTTTTGAGATATATAGAATTCATGGGTGATAATAAGAATACTCAATTGTTCATACAAAAAAAGTAGAAGATAAATGTCCCTATTGAAACTCCCCCATTTACTTGTTTACAATAATATCTTTTCAAGTATTACTGTATTCTCTCTTTACAGAAAAACTGAGATTTAAGATTCACTTACAACAATTGGGTTCTGATATTGTTTTTACCTTAGTTTTGTACTTTTATAGTTTAGGTATTTGTAGTGGACTTATTCTAGATTTATGTTGGTGTGACTGGAGAACCAAGTCCATTACATTTCATTATGCGCTACAGGAAACGGAGTTAAGCAGAAAAGGGAGATAATCCCCTACATTTTCTGGATGAGATAGGAAGATGATTTGAAATGTTCTCCATTTCATCAAACTAGTTTCCCAGAATCTCTTAAGACTTTGAAAACCTATCTCTATGTATCTGTTTCTGGACTGTTTGAAATATAACACCAGATATATTAGTAAAATCCAATTTAGAAGACCTGCATGTTTGGGATGTGATAAGTTTTTCCTTCTCATGAACATTAAAGCGCTATCACTTGTTTGGTATGAACACAGTTTTGTTGTCATGGCATAGCTCCACTAGCAACCTGGTGGTTCGTTCTGAGCTTCTTGTTTTCTCGGTATTTATTAGGAAATTAGTATTTTTTTCTCTGTAAGCAGATGATTGATAGGCTGCAAGTTATGGAGACTGCAGCCTCCTCATGAGGAATAGATTTCCTCTTGCAAGAAAGGACATGTTGGTTTTCATGTTGGCATGTGAGAGAGCCAGGCAAGTAAAACGTCAGTGCATTTAAATGCAGATGGTTTGTGGTAGTTCATTAACAATATCAATTTGTTAGTGTAAAAATAACTGGGATTCTATGCATTTCCTTTCTGTTGAGATTAGGCTCACCCTGATCTACAGCTCACTAGATGCTGCTGTATTCATAGCTCCCATTCATACAGAGGCTGTTAATTCACACCAGTTTGCACGAGAAGGACAGGCAGTCGTAGGTTGTCAGGACTTGCAGGTCATGAGACTTGTGCTGAATCTTAAGGTACAGGCTGTTCATACTCCTTACTGCTATGTGAGAAGGAAAAACTCCCTGCTGTAGCCAAGGTGCATTTAGAAATACATTTTGTGGAAATCACGTTTACTTCAGCCAAGACTTGGTGATGCTGGCATTAAAGATTGAACACAAGTCAAAACCAGCAGAGCGCAAGCTTCAGCTCAGTCCCAAACAATAATCCACTGACGAATCAGAGGGTCATGATAAAATTGAAGCCATTCACCAAAAAAGTGTGGTGCAACATCATTTTCTACCATGCTCAGTGCTGCAAAATCAGAGAAGAACAAAAAACAAAAGCAAAAGTTACAGCATGAGTCCCACGCAGTACTTAATTTACTTCAGATCAGAAAATAGTTCTGTGGATTTCCAACAAATCTACTGGAAGAGAGAAATACAACAGTCAAATCTCCTCATCATGTTAGGGAACAGAATGAAAGTTCAACTAACAAAGTAGCAGCCCGAGCCCATTTTTCTCAGGATGGAGAAAAAGAAGCTGGTTTATGTTGTGGTAAAACCATGTGTTTTGGGTTTTTTTTTCCTTTTTCTAAACTTCCCTAACTGAATGTCTTAATGTTGACTTGAGTCATGAAAAAAAAAAAAAATTATATGTCTCCTCCTTTAGTTTAGAAAGACCGCAAAATCTGGGATAACTTTATTCCAAAAATATCCTGAAGATGGCACAATAGGCACACTTGCTGTATGGTTTGCTTAAGGTCATACTAAGATGAGAGAATTTTTGCTAAAATATCAATCCTTTGGAGAAGCTCTTTAAAAAAATAGAAGCAAAAGAGAAATTTAAACCTTTTAAAGCACAGTCTATCAATAAAATTATTTTACAAGTGGAACACAGGCTGTTAATTTCATGCTACCTAAAAGATTAAAATAAACCGGTGGGCAGACAGGGAACATCATGGTCAGGTGTTATTGGCAAGAATCAGTTTAATTTGTGTTGTTTAGTTTTTATCAATACATTTACTTTGTAATTGTAAAACAACGGATAGCCTCATCTGTTATCTCCAGCATAATTTATAATCTGCATCTAAATGCCAACTTTTATGAGTCCCGTTTTGACTTGGGGAGAGATAAGATTACTTGAACAATCTCTATTTTATTAAAATATAAGAAATATTATGGGACATTTTTATTAAAAAAGAAAATACTGAGTGTCAAGTTGTATTAATGAATGAATAAATCTGTATTATAGTTAAATTAATCATAATACACTCCCCATAACACTCTTCGGCACCCTGATAATATGGAGTTTATAAAACATGGGAGTATTTTCACTATAGCTAAGGGTGATCCAACTTGCTATATCCAAATATATATGCAATGCTTGAATTTTAAAATGTGCTTAACAAAGGCCCTGTGCTGAAAGCTCGTATGGAATCAAAGACTGTCCCTATGACAAAAGGGAAGAGTCCCTTTGTGGGTTGCTACCTGAAACATAGAGAAATTAGAGAGAAGGACCAAATGAGCTGTTCTACATCAATAAAAGGTATCAGTCGAGACGCACAGGAACCTTTACCGACACCTTTGCTATTTCACATGTCCACAAACAATGAAGAAAAGGAGAAAGAAGTGAGTTGACAAAATTTACTGGCAAGACTACAATATGTAAGGCAATAAAAATGAAAGGCAGTGGCAGAGAGCTGCAGAGGGATCCCCCTGTATTAAGTGACTAAACAGTAAAAGGATAGTTCAAGTCCAATATGGGTAATTACGTGCAATATGATTTACATGGGGAAAACCAACTGTAACTGTATGTGCACGATAATGTTGGGTTGTACAGTAGCTGTTAGCACTCAGAAAGGAGGTATAGTCAGTATCTCTAGTAGTGTACCAATATTTCAGAACACTGATTTTTATCATAATCTTCATTAGAAGTTGATAACAAGCAAGATTGGAGCCACATACACAAAGGAAAAAGGCACCTGAAAGAAGAGGGACCATCCTGAAAACAAGCCTGGCATGTATGAAACGTTTTCTCAGCTGCATCTACTGCAGCAGTTGCATGAATTCCTAGGAGTGGAAGTCATCTAACTTCAGTAATACAAATATCAAAAGTCAAGTTTAAATATTTTAATTTTGTCTCCTATTATAGCCAATGTAGACAGTCATGCTCTTCTAGAGCATGATCCATTCCATCCTGAACAGATGTCTAAGGCACATGAAATGAAATGCTCTTCATCTCTCCAAAGACTGTATAGGGAACCTAGACGTACTGTAACTTAATGCTACACCGAGTGCCTAACAGTTATGCAGCTACAAATAAAATTAATCTCACTCAAGTGTCTTAGTTCCCTCTGACAGTCTTCAGACACCTAGGCTCAGAGCTGCCCAGAGGCAGCTCAGTCCCATTATAGTGGGGACCCCTAAGCACTTGTCTTTCTCTTTCTCTCTCCTGTCTACCCTTCTCTGTGCTAAAAAGTCCTCTCCTCCTTGTTCCCATCTGTGTACTGCAAATCTCCAAGCCTTTCTTCATGTTCTCACAGCTGATTTGGATTATGTTGTTTGTCAGGATAGTGAAATGATTCTGGTCAAAACGCTACCTTTGGGGGGTGGTGGTTGTTGTTGTTCTTCTTCCTCTCTTCCTCTTCCTCTTCCTCTTCCTCTTCCTCTTCTTCTTCTTCTGTGGTAATAATTTAATTGTTTTATGGTAGTGAGGCCTCACGGTAACATTGCCCCATACCTAAGCATGTGTAAATGTGGGAAAGAATAAGAGGGGAAGAGGAGAGCATGAGAACTTCGGTTGGCTTCCTCTCTGAAGCCAGTGTACTGTAGACTCTTGACAGCAACGAGCAGTGCGTAAGTGCCTTTCTGGTGCTTATTCCCAAACAAGGCATTCTCAGTGGAGTCTCTTTTAATCTATCCCCTAGGAGCTTTTTCCCTCTGTGTAAATATTCATGGGAGCACTGACTGAAATGCAGGTTTCCCAGGAGAAGGTAGTACCCACAAGACTCTCAAATCCTTCTCGCTCTGCAGGCTTATATATTTATTTCTGTATTTTAAATGCAGTGCAACAGCTTCAGAACGGGAGGTTGAAGGATCTCATTTACAGGACATCTTCTTGTCTCAGAAAAAGGGAAATGCGGTTACTTGTTTTCATCCATGTCTGTGATGTCCCTACTCATTGTAGGAGGGTTGGACTAGATGACATTTAGAGGTCCCTTCCAACCCAAGCCATTCTATGATTCTATGATTCTATTTCAATGTATGTCTTTTATAGCCTATATGAATGCTATAACCTTCAGGCATTGGATGGCAGTGCCTGTATTGCACCTATTTCTAAATTTTTGGAAGAGTGATGTCTTAGGACATTTGATCCAAGAAGGATTCCTGGCGGTGGAAAGTAATTGGGAGAAACGGTTTTATTCCACCAGATTTTTTTTTAGATCTTGTCCTCCTTCCCCAGCTCCTCGGCATTTCCTGTGGGCTGGTGTAAGCAGCCCTCTTTCCTGTGTAAAAGTTGTGGTGAGTCCCTCTCTCCACAGGACTAATTCTCCTCCTGCTTTATATTTTTCTCAGCCAGAGTGCCTGGCTGAGGGCTGTGAATTCTCCCAGGCAGTAAGCATTTGAAAAACCGTTGACAAGTTTCTGTGAGGTGGCCAAAGCTGGAGGGGAAATGCTGCTCCAAGTGGAAGAAATCCACAGTGGACAATAAGGCTGTGAGGACCACCTCGAGCCAGGCTCTGAAGGGGTGCTGCTTCCTGCAGGCTGTGGGTATAGTGCCCTTCCATGTTTCCTTTCTACTGCCCACTTTGCACAGTTCTGCAGTCCAGATTTCTCCTTGGCTAGGATTTTTAGGGCTTTGGGACTGTTATCACAGTTTTTGAATATAAACATGGCCATACCAACTGCACGGGTCAGGCAAAGATGAATGGTGAGAGTCTTGGCTAAAATACAGCTCCCAAGCAAAGGAGCAAGGGCCAGGCTCCTGTTTGTTTCCAACAAAATGTTGATAGTTTTTACCTTTTCTGCTCTATTATTAAAGATTTTACCATCTCCACATTATTCTATCCCATTGCCAGGATTTCTTCTGTTCCTCTGAAGGTAGCTGGAGCAAAGCTGTCTGCTTTTCATGGGAACTAACTACGACTGCCCATATGGACAATTAGGGTGCTCCAGCCATGTGTGGGGTGTAATATCCAGCTGTGTGGTGCTAGTAAACAGCTGGGGGTGGTAATTTCTCAAACTGCTGCAGCTACATTCACAACATATGTCTATGCCCTAAGGATTTTCAGTAAACTAACTGTATTATTCACACTATTTAGAGCATTTCTTATTTCAGATGTACAAAGTAAAAAACACTGCAGATTCTGAGGTAACCTAATCTTACTGTAAGCAAAACTGCCAAATATTTAAGAACAACAGCTGTGGCTACTCCTGCTTGAAAGAATTTCTATTACCAGCTGAGAAAAGAGAAAACAAAATATTATGAAAATTTATACAGATCTGTAGCATGCTTCCTGAATCTGCTTAAACTCTGCCACTCAATTTTCCTAATCAATCAATCAATCAATCAAATAGTGCTGGTAAGATTTACAATATAAACTGAGTGCAGTGTAAGTCTGGTAGAAGTGGAGCTCTTTTGAAAGTTTTCCTGTGACTTACTGTATGTTAATACTAAAACTTTCGTGTTAATGGATTTACAATAGCAAGTCCTAGTCAGCTGTGGAAACTGATTTGGTGGAAGGCAGTGCTGTTCTGCACACCTGTGACTGCGCAAGATTCAGGGCTCTGGGGGATGAGAACAGCAGGATGCAAATGTATAAGGCATTTGTGGGTGGCACTTCTGCCATGATGAGATTGCTTATGGCATGTAGGGCAACTAGCAATGCTAAGCGTCTGTGAAATAAGGGCCTTGATTTAAGGTCCTAAATATAGCTTTTGTGCTTTGCTTCAGGCTCTTAAATTTGCCTATTTTGACTTAGCGGCTCGCAGAACCATAGCTTATCCTTTCTGGTGCAATGTTCAGCCAACTTATAAGAGCTCATGCAAAAAGAGTTGTTTCAGATATTCTGATAGACCCCAAACTGTCATATACGTGCAGTGTATAATAGATAGTGGTATTATTATCAAGAATTCTCAAGAGAAATCATGGTTACCTTGCCTGCTTTCACCATCTAAAGTTTTTCATACAGTTAGGAAAAAGACTTTCTCATGACTGCAGAAAACTCTCGTTCTTTTGAACTAAGCATCAGTTGTAATGATTTTACATGTTCTGTTGCTGTATGATAAAATGGATTTGTTTAACAGCTTCAGCACAGTAATATTAAAAAGAATTTAACAACCCATGTTTTCAAAATACTATCTTTTGCTGGTTCTTTTATTGTTTCAAAATATTTTTGAAGTGGAACAGTAATAATAATAGTTCATGTGTATGATTCCTTTCAATTCTGAATCTCAGAGTACACGCATTAATAAATTAAGCCTCACGGCAGCTCCGTAATTTAAAAGTATTTTTATCCACGTTTGACAGATGGAGAAACAGAGGTACGGAGAACTATAGATGCATTTGCAAAGGTGTGATTAGGCTGTACAGAAGAGAATATGAATACAGTATTTAGAGTGGTCCAGAACTATGGAAAATTTTCAAGAATAGGAGGTATGTTCTTTTGAAAATGTAGTCCTCCTCAGGGTCTGTAGGCTGATGGCCTGAACTGGCAAGTCAGCATGGCACTGCACTGCTCTTTCACATTTATTGATTTGACTCCCTGCCAGTTAAAGGATATAAACGATACTAAACTATATATACTATAAGCTAGTCCCCATGCCTGAATTCAGGTAAGATGATACTTTCCAAGATTATGAATAGCCCACCCAGTGTCAATAACACTGAAAGCATACGTAAAGCAAATGACAATTGCTCACATGCTTTCTGCAGCTAGTCAGTGACTGAAATACCAAGTGAGGTGTTCCCGACCCCATTTTTTGGGATGCTAGCTCTGGAGATGGAAGGAGCTCCTGGTTTGTGCCCGGTATACGTTTGTGCCACCCCAGCTGACACTCTGGGCAACACTCATGCACAGCTGAAAAGCCTCCTGTGTGCTGCTGAAGATGTGCCCGTCGTGGACTGGGAGCACCTGCTCTGCTTGAGGCTGGGACCGGCCCCGCTTATGCAAGGGAGCATCGACATCTCCGGGGCCACGCAGGTTTCCTGGGCCCCTGCAGATCTGCTGTGTGTCCCAGTGGACAGAGATCCTGCTCAGCTTCATGCTCCACGGCTGTGGCAACTCACTGACTCTTGGAAATTATTTGGGAGAGCTGGACATAGCAACGTTAGGGAACCATTAAGTACTATGACAGCTTCCTTCTAAAAATCCTGGCATCAGTCCTCCAGGCAGATCAGAAGCCAAATAACCTTTGTTGGCACCAGAGGTACTTTCTTTGACTGTTTGCAGACATAAGGGAAATATTCTATTCTTATCTTTTGTTCTTTTTCAATACAGAAATAGGGTACTATTTAAAACCTCAAATAGTAGAACATGCATCAACAACAAATTACTACAATGGCTATTTAGTCTTTGATAAAATATTAATTACCATTCAGCCGAGGTAGATAGAAATGATCGAATCTAACAGCACTTGTCATTTAGCGCTTGTCTTATTCTCAGAGTTTGGACCTCTCATTTTAATGCATCTGTAGAAGCAAGTAAGTTTTAGTGTGTTAGGAATCCAGAATTATTTTCTGCAATTGTTCTGTGAATGACTAGATTAAAGACATCCTTAAAAAAATCACTCTAAGTGATTTAGATTTACTTGAATATTCATTTTGTTCTTAAGTTAAGGGTCCATTGCAATAAGCAGACAAAAAAGTGCTGGAAGTAAATAGTGCTTTACACACAAATTTCAATCATAACAGGAAATGTTCTACAGTTCTTTTATAATGTAATCAATTATGAATGTCTGTGGGACAAATATATTTACAGGATAGCAGAGATTATTAATGTTCTTACTGGACATGTTTTTGCTCATGTTTATTGTTTCGTTTAATTTTCTAACACTGGGAATTGGTGCTTTCTTGGAAAAAAGGTGACTAAATATCATTGGTCCAACTGACCTTAAGACCACTGTGTATTTCCTGAAGATACAAATAAAAACTCAGAAATCTGAGCATAGTATGTTTGAAAAAGATGATCTAGGAATTATTCTTGTATGAAATCATGTGATTTCAGTATAAATCTCAGTGTGATTTTTTCCCACAAAGATAATGAAGGAAACTATCTTTCATTCCTATATTTAGCCTGTAAGATGAGCGAGACATCTGCTTTTCTGCTGAAGTTCCAGCTTTGCACTGGGTCTATGTTTGCGTCCAGTGAGTTTGTGAAAGGTATCAATCTGACTCATCGTGGAGTTATGGGAAGAGATGTAGATGGTAGAAAGGAGAGCAATTTTTTCTATTCGCTACCTCCTTACTTAGTTGTGAGGTAGCGGGGCTGTGACTTAGAGTGTTCCGTTGGCTGGGGCTTTGCCAGGTAAGCAAGAATAGCACCACAGCCAACCTCCTCCCCCAGAGTCTTGGAATTGTTCTTTCTTCCCTCTTCATTTTCTATATCCAAGGGTTTAAAGTAGGAAATATAAACTGGTTGCCCTTGCTTTATGCTGTTCAAGGACTCCCTGCTCTGAGAAACTCTTAGCTGCTTGTTTAAAGCATTGTTAAGTGCCCATTGTGCTACTGGAGTTAAAACACATTTAATTAAGTCTGAGGCTCTTGCCCATTGTTTTTATTTAAAAATATTTAGGCTATTGATTAGCTGCATTGGCTCTTCTCCATTTCCTTATTTAGAAGTCCTCTTTGAGTTTAAATAGTGTGTGGGATTTTTTCCCCCAGATCTGTGCTGTACCATAAATAAAGGTGCGTTAATTATGTCACAAGCAGGCTTATAAGGCATGCAAATAATATGAAAATGAACTAAAATCAAGAGAAACATAGTGTTTATAATGACATTAGTTAAACTGCATGAAGTTTTCAAGGCAATATATTGGAGTAAATTTCTTTGCAATTTAAGTGGGAAATAAATATTTAGGCCTACTTTATTAAGTCCAAAGCATGGAGTTACAGAAATGGCATTTCCAATTCCTTTTTCCCTTTGCTTTTCTGCACCATCTGGTTGATGGATGGATAACAACAATGAACTATTAGCCACTTTCTTCCTGTGCTTTTCCCAGTGCATTCTGTTGTCATTAACATCCCACTCTTGAGAGCAAGCTCTTTTCATTGTTTGCCTTTTTACTGTTTGAATGAAACAGAATTACAACACTTTCAAGTGAGTTTATGAAAACTTCTTTGGTGTCAGTGAACAGATAAGAAGTTTCTCTTTTCTGCTTTTGACAAAATTGGTCATATCCTCCTATCTTGAGTTTCTTGGAAGGGTTGTCAACTGTTGGGGCTGCATCCTACTCGAGTGTTCTTAATTTTTTCAGGTTTCTCAGTACCCTTCACCTTACAACTTTAGTTGTTCTTTTACATTTTAATTTGCCTTTTTTCCTATCAGTTCTAAAGGCTCCTGCACTATGAAATCTGTCAGTGGCTAACAAACTCTTTTTCTAAATCTTGAGCTACTTTCTTCCAGCCCAGCAAATATTTCAGCTTGCTTCTCTTTAAAAGTTTCCCTGTTTTTCACATTTTCTAGCATAGTTCTCTTGCATATCAGGGATGCAATACTGGACCTGTTGGTCACCAGCACAAGTGAGCTAATCAGTGTCATCAAGAATGGAGGCAGCCTGGGCTGCAGTGATCATGCACTGGTGGAGTTCACAGTCCTGAGGGACAAGGGCCAGGCAAAGAGTCAAGTCAGGACCCTGAATTTTAGGAAAGCAAACTTCCAGCTCTTCAGGGAGTTAGTCAGTAGGAACCCCTGGGAAACTGCCCTCAGGGACAAGGGAGCAGAGCAGAGCTGGCAGATCTTTAAGGATGCTTTTCATAGAGAGAGTGTAAGAGCTCTTGAACCCAGGTGTAGGAAATCAGGCAAGGAAGGCAAGAGACCAGCATGGCTGAGTGGAGCCCGGCTGGTCAAACTAAAGGGCAAGAAGGAAATGCACAGGCAGTGGAAGCAGGGACAGGTATCCTGGGAAGAGTACAGGGATGCTGCCCGGTTGTGAGGGATGGGGTCAGGAGGGCCAAGGTGCGGCTGGAGCTGAACTTGGCAAGGGATGCAAAGAATAATAAGAAGGGCTTCTACAGGTATGTCAGCCAGAAAAGGAAGGTCAAAGAAAGCGTACACCTCGATGAGCAAGACTGGCAGACTGGTAACAACGTATGGGGAGAAGGCTGAGGTACTCAACTTCTTTGTCTCAGTCTTCACTGGCAGTGTCTCTTCCCACACCTCTCGAGGGGATGGGCTGCAAGATAGGGATTGGAGGAGCAAAGTCCCTCCCACTGTAAGAGAAGATCAGGTTGTTCAGCCTGGAGAAGAGAAGGCTCCAGGGAGACCTTATTGCAGCCTTTCAGCCCTTAAAGGGGGATTATAAGAGAGATGGGGACTAAACTTTTTAGCAGGGCCTGTAGCGATAGGACAAGGGGTAATGCTTTTAAACCAAAAGAGGGCAGATTTAGACTAGATCTTAGGAAGAAATTTTTCACAATGAGGGTGGTGAAACACTGGCACAGGTTGCCCAGATTCGTGGTAGATGCCCCATCCCTGGAAACATTCCAGGTCAGGCTGGTGGGGCTCTGAGCAATGTGATCTAGTTGAAGATGTCCCTGCTTGTTGCATGGGATCACTTGATGATCTTTAAAGGTCTCTTCCAACCCAAACTATTCTATGATTCTATGATTTACAGTACCACCATATTCCCTGACATGAGGCCATACCTTGTGTCATTTCCAACTCATTTGTCTTTGCTATTCATCCTTCACAACTAGGCTATCTACAAATTCTTCCTATCCAAAGCAGTGCAGAAAATTCAATCATTTTTTATTTGCTGACAGCTAAAATTTTCCCAAGCTTCTTCAATTTTCTCCCTGGTTGTGATGTCTTTGGCAATTCTCGTTTCACATTATCTCATCCTTCCCGTAGCCCTCCCTAGCACTTCATTCAGATCAATGCTATTAAAACTTAGCCCACTGTTGCTCTTTGAACTCCTATTTTTTTGCTATTCTAATGTCTTTTTTTTTGTGTTTTGTTTACATTGCCAAGAATTTATGAAATTAGGTTCCTGTTCACTTGGCCTGGCATTCCACAGCCTTGTTGTTTTCCCTCTCTTCTACTCTACCAGTAGTTCTTGCATTTTTTCTGTTTCTTTTTATACTTTTCTAGTGCTTCTTAATATTCCCTTGGTTTGGAACAGTTGTCTTTATCTCAGCTGTAAGGTGTCTAGCCTTCTACTTCAAGTTTCTGCAGAAGTTGTTAAGTACCTAAGACCTAATTTCACATAAACTACAGTCCCATCAAAACTGTCAGATATTAGTCTTTGATGGGGAAACTGCATCAGTCAAACTCCATCATTATTCTACCATTAATCCACAGTTATGGCATATCCAATACTGGTGTTTATATTCTCTATGGAAGAGTTCCTAATTTCCGTTTCAGAAAAAAATTAGGTACACCTATGTATGCAGATCTGTTCAGGAAAATTAATGAACAGAAAAGGGAGATAATTTATTTTGAGGTTCTGTATAAGCATATTCCCTTATTTTAAAACAGCATTTTTTTTTTTGTTACAAACTCTATCTTTTCCTTAAATAGAGTGCATGAAATCAAATGCAAATCTCTTCTTGGTTACTCAGAGCATGCCAGTTATTTGACTTGGCACAGAGTGCTTTTTCTGTGGTTCTTTCATGATCACAGTCATGGAGAATCAGGTAGTGTGTATTTCGATAAAGGCAGATACAAAGAGTTAATTTTGTTCTCTAATGAGCAGACTAATTTCAAGAACTACAGACCCTTATCTAATTCTTCTCTTATTCCCTGTATATAAGGCAGAGACTGAGCCTTAGCACTTTTGCTCTGAGAGGAATCTTTATACTCATCACTAATGTGCTTAACAATATGGCAGGTTTGGACAAGCACATGGCAATAACTTTGTTTTAAAAAAGGATATTTAAAGAGCAGGCTAGAAGAGGAGAATAATGTTCATATGCATTCTTGAACACAGCTGTGGCTGATTACAGCTTATATTTGTAGATGTGTTTTATCCTAGAAGAAAATATAGTATGAAAATAAACTCAGATCCTTAGTACTAGAGGTTACTAAACACAACCATTTCAAAGGGTCTGTAAACTGTGCTCTAACTTTTTTTTTCTCTTTTTAAACTGAACACTTCATTTACATTACTACAGTGAAAACCCTCAAGAGAGAGCAGTAAGTAAGAAGCCGTCTGCTCCTGTGTATAAATGGGGAAGGTGATGACAGTGCAACTGCTCAGCTGAGGCCATCCCTCATGATGCAGGAGCCTGTCCCTCACTGATGAGTGATAAGTAATAGGAGGATTTATTTCACTTTTGCTCCAACTTTCCTTTGTAATCCAGGCATGATATAAGGAAATATCCTGGTTTTCAGACAAGCAGGTGATTATGCCCTTGTGAGAGAGGATGACCTGGAAAATCTAAATTCCTTTAGAAAAATAAGCTTTAATTCAAAGTCTAAGTGATAGGTTAAATTTCAGAGGAAAGGTCAGATATTACTGTATCCTGATGGCTTGAATCTTAACAGATGTATCTTTTTCAGAAACCTGTCTTCAATTGGAAATGCTTCACAAGACATATCAGTATAAAAAACCCCAAACAACTACCAAAGGGACAAATGTTACAAAGTTCTCAGCCAAGAGATGAAAAGGAATGAGAGAACTTTTGGCTATCTGGCTTTGGATCTGTTGGAAAAACTAATATTATGCATTGCTAGTTATGGTTGGCTTAAATGGCTTTCCCTAAACACTTGCAGGGAGGATATCATATGATGTTATGCTTCATGTCTTATAACATGAAGTTCCTGCAAGACAGAATGTGATTATCACAAGAAAAGATGTGGAGAAGAGATTGGCTAGGGAGAGGTTTGAATGACTTGTGGGGGAAGAAGGATGCAGACAGAAAAGGTCATCTTTGCCAAAGAAGGTGTTGCTCTGCAAAACATGTAGTGGAACTTAGGATCCCCACTTCATGCCGTTCCCCTGCTACCAGCAAGCGTCTACGCATCTCACCCAGTGTCCTGGTCCTTCCTGCTCCCGGTCCATACAAGAGCTGATGAATTATTACTGCTGTCAACCACTCTTTCAGCACAAGTAGCACAACAGTTTCTCATCCTGATGTAAACCTCTGTTGCTCTCAGTTTTGTACCACATGACAGAACTGGGTTTTTTCATTAAAATTTTAAATAATTTCACAAAAAAGCTCCCTTATAGGAATTTTCTTAGCATCAAGAAGGAAAATAGTTTCATAGTCAGGACATTTCCGAATTTGTTTTACTTTTCTAATCGTACTTTTGCCTTCTGCATATGTACTATGCTACAGGCTTTAATCGTATAGTATATACATGTTTTTAATAAAAAATCCAAGTCATCATATAAGAGGAAAGAAATATGCACTGAAGGAGACTATTGTCTACAGACACCAAATTAGTAGACCTTCTTGACCTTAATTTCGTTGCTCTTCGGTTCTCTATAATCTTGCAGGAGTGTTGTGAACACTGGTTAATTAATATTTTTAATTGTTTAGGTACTGTGGTGATGAGCACCAGAGAAACTCATGAGGAAATTAACAATTCTGTCTTGGGAGAAGGGTTTGACTAGCGTGCAGTAAATAAGGCCTCAGGTCACACATTGAAAAATGAGGAGAAAACAAAATATTGAGTAGCTCATTACGTGAACATTCTGTGCACTGAACAAAGCAGAGGTCCTGTAGAAAAGTGATCACATAATTAGATTTTGTCATTAAACCTCTGCACAAAGAGGGCTGAATGAAGGATGCACAGGAAAATTAAAGATGAGCGTTTCTTAACATCTGAAAGCTTTCCTCAATATTTTTATGGTGTTCTTTCAACATAATTTTGGTGTTTTTTTGTGTGTATAGTTGCCTTATGTTTGTGTGTGCAAAAGTCATTTCCCATTGCTTTGAAAATTGTGAACTATTAAGAGCTGACATGGTGAATCCTGAATGAAAATTCAGTCTTACATCTGTTAAAGCTGGCCTTTCAAGGAGAATTTGAAAGGTAAATAATAAGATGAAGACGACATTCTGTATCTTTCAGAATAGTTCACATCTTTTTCCTTGAGCTTGTTTAAGATCAGCACTTGAAATTTTCAGAGCACAATTGCAAGGAAAATGAGTTTTTTCAAATTATTCTTATAATATTTTTTCTACATCTTCTCTTTGTGACTGATGGGTTAATTTGACTACATTCTGAAAACGCCAATCTAGAAAGAACTGTTCCCTGTCAAAGATTATCTTTCAAGTAAACAGTTAAGTGCAGTGGCAAAAAAAGAAAAAGTTGCACTTCAGAGAAAATTAGTTTCCAAAGAAGCAGCTAGAATTCATTTTTTATCATATGATATATGATTTATAATGCATAGTCACACCTACATTTTTGATACCACCTTAACAAATTTCTGTACGCTGCTTTTTCTTGGAAAAAGGGGTGATCCTTTAAAATAGTTACTGGCTTCTCTCTCACTGGGTCTAGGGGAGAGGTTAGCTGAAAACATCTTTGAAAACATGGTGAAAGAATGAATATAAGTTTTTGAGCTTTCATTTGACAATGGACAGGCACATGGAAGACGGAAAGTTGTGAAGTATTTACTTGGAATTTAGATTGAAACTCAAATTGGACCACCATCTTCATTGAAGAGAAATGTATGCTCAGTTTTTAGATGAAAAAAAGAAAGAAAAAGATGCCACAAAAATATATGATGCCACTAATATATACGTAATGAACTGAAGATAAAGGCTAAGAATAGATTAAGTTTCTGTATATTTCCAAAATGCTAAGTAAATAATAGGAGATACTTGATATGTTAGATAACGTGAGATACTTATCATGGCAACTTTTTAGATTTGTGGCAAGCTTTAGTGTAACATCTTCTCTTTAACTGACAACCAGAGTTTACACTTATATAAGCTGTATGCAAGCACACACATTTTATTGGCTATTATAAAGAAGAATTGAGAGTATTCATTTTTGTCTTGAAGAGTCATGGCCACAAAAAGCAAAAGACTGAGCTGTAGCAAAGCAAGCAGATCTGTAGTAATTCCAGACATCAAAATCTGTTCCAAAAAATAATAGGTCTTATCCTACCTTTCCTATTATTATCTCCTTCCTTAGTTTTCAGGACTAAGGCTTTTGTACTTGATATTGCTCATTCAGCAATACATCTAAATATCTTCACAATAGTTTTTACCAACGAATAGACTCAGAAAAAATATTCAGCAGTCTTTCAATGTAAAATTGTCCTACTAAGATTACCTGTGATTTGGCAATCAGCTTCACTGCATAGTATTTCATAGAGATACAGGGTTTCTTCCTTAGTCATAACGTTTTGTCAAATTCAGAAATTAAATTTTTATGCTTTGTGATTTGAAAATATGATATATCTTAAAAAATTGAGCTATTTTCTTCCCAGGGAATTAAACAAACTACATGGAGCAGGATACTATACCTTCAGTAATACTTTCTGCTGTGTTTCAAGAGCAGATCTGAATGTGTGGGGATTTCTGTCACATATTATTGCTGGGGAGCAACTGGATTTTCTAGATTATTTTGGCAGTAACTGTAGCAATGGCTATATTTCTTTTGATGTTTTTTCCCAGACAGTTTATTTTTATCTTGACATTTTGCCCATCCTGTGAATTTCATCATGGGCAAAAAACAGCAGTTTGTCTCAGAGTAGTTCAATTTCAATCTCTAGGTGACAAGTTGATATTTCTTTCCTCTTGAAGAAGCTTTTAATATGATGTGTTAAATGTCAAGGAAACTCTTCAATATATATTGAACTTTACTAACCTTATTTCTCTTAATATTAATGACATATTGACAGCATGTTTTGAAAAATGAACACTTCTCACAGATGTCAGGATCCTATACTCACGTTATTCCTACAGGAATCCCACATTCCAGTTGTTATTGTTCAGAATTGTAGTAACTTTTACAATGGCTTTTTTTACAAAGACTTTTACAGACTTTTAAAAAATGCATAAGTTTTTTTTCCATTATTGGATGCTGACAGTGCTGATCTAATGGATAAGAGATCACAGGTTAGTTTAGTAAGTTTGTAAGTTAGCTTTGAAAAATAATTTGAAATTGGGATCTGAGGTTTCGGAAGCTAGCTGTGTTATGCTGATTTATTGATCTTATAAATCCAGGTGACTAAGTGGGGCTATCCCATAACTGCTATTACATGTGAGAAGTTGAATTTTTCGTCCTGGAAAAGAGCAAGTATCTGTATTGGAGTCAGTGTCCCAGTTCATGACAAACAGCGCTGAAGATACATAGGAGAAAACAGCTTTATGAAGACATTCAAAAAGGACAGAGAATTGATAATTTCTTAATGAAACATCACAAAGCACACCATAAAACAGTCATAGAGCTTGACTGAGTTGCCTACACATTGGCATCTGGAGCCATTTGCAGTGCCGCAGGCTGAGACACCTCTATCAGGTGGGCAAACGCAAGATATGATAAAAGAAGACCTTCTGCAAAGGATGCCTGCGGACACCATCAAGAGCACCAGCTGCCTGTGTCCAGACAACTGAGGAGAATCCCTAATGACAGCTGAATGTTTTCTGGGCCCCAGAGATGCTGTGTACTCCACTGGGTGTAATGAGATTTTAGCCCTTTAGCTCACGTCGCTGCTTATGTGTAGACACTTAACATTGTCTTAATACACAACTGAAACCTAGCCATGATGTCTCCTTCCAAAGCAGATCATATAACAACTTCTAGCTTCTCATCCTCTTTCTGTTTGTTGCATGTTATTTACACATTAGCGTATTCTTCCAGACATATTAAAAATAAAAACACTCAATATTATCCGATTTGGACAAAATTCAACTGAGCATGTAAGTGGAAACTGTTCTACTTTGAACACATTAAACCCAAATTAAGGTTTTTGTTGCAGTGAAATTGAGTATTTGCAGGGTGTTGACATTTTTTGGTATTGGCTCAAAATTAATTTCTTTTGGGAAACTTCTGCTCTGTTCACATCCAAATATATTTGATAAGTAGGTCCCAAGAATTCAGACAGGAGAATTGGTTAAAATTTGGTTTTGCTCTAAAAAACCTGTAACGTTTGTCAAGAAATGGGGTGGTGTTCAAATCTCAGTTTCTGATTTATCATTACAGTTCTGTCTCAATGACATTTATATAAGCTGTCAAAATATATCGACTACAGAACTTAGCTATGAAGCTTAAAATGTTGCCTTTTGTCAACCATTTATTTTCGTGTTCCTTGTTTCTGTTTCTGCCTTTGCTGAATAAATTATCCAGGATTTTGCATTGGTGGTAATGCATTGAAGGAAAAGCCTAATTATTGAACCTGAATTCTGCTGTATAGTTATGCGCACATATTACTTTCCCTCTAATACCAGACGATATAGTGTTAAATGCAGTTTATGTCCAATATAGGCAAACATATAATTTGTATTACAAATAATTATAATTTAATACAATTGTGGTTATTTAAATATATTTGTGAGTCTCTTAAGTTACACTGAAGTACAAACAACTACAAATAACTCAGTATGTTTTTTTCTTGTAATTAAAAAAAAATCCTGAGCATACCAGCAACAGATCCAGAGATATATTCATTTTTTCATACCCATGGGAAGTCTGAAACATGGTATAAACGTATTACACCTGTCTACAGAAAAGCAGTGCCTGCTCCCATTTATAGTGTATTGTACTTGCTTAGAGCACTAAAAGCATTTATTTAGAAGGGAAGGGATTAGAGTTAGCAGCAAACAACGCGCAAAACCCATTTATTTTTTTACTTATTTATTGTGAACTATTCAGAAGGATCTGTCCTGTCTCTGGGAGTGTTCATGAATATTAAAATATATTCATGGGACATAAGGATAAATATTCTTAGTAGAAAAAGTCATGATTGCCCAAGGCCACAGCCTTCTATCGGTATCACAGATAGGTTGCTTAGATCTTAAATCCCGTAGCGGAAAGAGTAATGTTGAGTAATCGGATGTCTCAGGCTGCCCTCTGAGAAAAACCCAATGAACTATTTGTCATTATTATTCACAATGATTATTCCAACAAAATCAAGGGGAGAATATGTTTATGGATAGGTATACGTTTACAGATAAGTAAGGAAGTGTCAGGGATGATGCCAGGAGCGTTGTGCTCTAGGGGCTGGACTTCCAGCCTGGAGAAGGCTCAGTAGAAGCTGAGAGGCACCCATGCTGCGTCTAGACTGCAAGAGCTGGGAGCACCTCTCGCATCCTGTGGCTGCCTGTCACTATCCCGCCTCTGCTGATCTTGGGACATGCTGCAGAGCACATCTGCTGACCAAACTACACGTAGCCTCAGAGATGAAAGACCTACCTGTGCTGTGGGCGAGAAGGAAGAAAACGCATTTGTTGAATGCCGGCTTCTGGAGATTGTTAAGGTCAGCACCAGTCCTGGAACTGGGGATGTTGCCTCTCACAGACACTGCCACTGCCACCGCTACTGCCACTGCCACTTCACTTTGCACATAGAAAAGAGAAATCTAATTTTCTGAGTATATTTCCGTTTCCTGGAGTGTTTCATACCTCTACTGGTGTAGTGCCGTGTCCACCGAGACGTGCTCGCTGCATAGTTATGTGAACCAGGAGAAAGAACGATAGGAGAAGTGTACAAAAGCAGGACGAGGGTTCTTCAGTTGCAGAATTCAATGCTTGGGATCAATAGGAATTGAGGAATCAGTATGTTATCAATTCTCAAATTCTGATCTCAGTTACACTAGCTGTGAGGTGGAGCAGCTCCACAGTATTCACAAAAGATAATCTGGATTTATATGAGTGTATCTGGGGGCAGTATTTGGCTCCATATTTGTATGCAAACAAATTGTTTGCCTTGGCTTTCCAGAAAGCAAGCTTCACTTATTGGCAATGTAACACAGTTGTGTTTGGGTTTTTTTTCATTGAACTGTACCCTTTAAGTATTCAGAAAATAATCTGTGGCTATTTATAATCTTGCAAACTGGATCAAGTGTTCTCTTCCTCAGTGTTCCATTTAAGGTGAGAATGATGGAGAGCAAGGCATTGTTAATTTTAATAAAATTAACTTCATAGTGTTATTTCAATGCTTTATAATAAGTTTATATGATGCCCCAAGGGCAGCTCTGTTTGTACAAAAGTATCTCGATCACAGTTTTGTTAGGGTAGAATTACTTGGCTTTATTTTCCTTTTTTTTTTTTTAATAGCCTGAACTCAAGCTGTTTTGTAGCTGCCCTATGATACAAATAGATGCACTCCTGGGGCACTGATTAAAATTTGTGTGTTTTAGAAATATGTTCCTATAATCATGTTGGCACAAGTATACCTCTAAACTATTGGTATCTGTGCTATTTTCACATCAAGATGCAAGCAGGAAATATTCTGAAGCACAGATAACTTATATTCTTCTTAAAATATTATTTATGCATGCTAATCAGCTGTAACCATGGGAAGCAGTATTAACAGTATACTTTTCATTTTAAACCAGGCTCTCTTGTGCTCCACTTGATTAATTGTCACAGAGTGTAATTTTATCACAGTTAAAACTAATTCAAGCCCATTTCCCTGTAGTAATATATATTTTTTTTGGTTTGGAGAAATTAATATTCCTCAAAAACTAATTAATGATCTCCAAAGAATCATTTGCATAAAGGATGTTAGAGTTTTACAGCAATTATGCATTGTATGTAACTCATTAAAAGGTCCATTTTCATTACTGGATTTAGTGATGAGGTGACAGGCGTAACCACTCCAAATGGCCAGGCAAAATGCAAAGTGAGACTGGGAAATCCTTCAGTCTAAAGCCACCAATGCAGCCAAGTTATTTCTCCATCACGAAATTTTTAGAAAGAAACTCGCTCTGAAATTAACAATAAGGTCCTTTGAAGGTTACCTCTTGTCTGATAAAAATGGAAGCATATTCCTTCCATTCAAAGAAGGATGCGTCTGGTGGCGTGATGAGGGCCCCAGTGTACAGGCCAGATTCTGCTACCTCTCATTCTCAATGTATAATATCCCCATCAATTGTCACTTGACGTCAGCGCAACAAGATGACATCAACCACAAGATGCTAGGCAGTGCGAGAAAGGGTGGCTGGCAGCCACTGGTGGGCTGTAGAGCAATGAGACTAGATTGCAAGTGCCAATTCTACTTTAAACCTGTGCCAGTCATTCTGCTGATAAAGGGAGAAATTAGAAGCACCTTTCTTTTATCTTTTTAAAGTGATGGTTTGCGTAGGAATTTGGCTCAGAAACGGGGCTGTCGTTCTGTTACACTGAAAGTGGCTGCGTACAACAAACTTTAATGTGTTTCATTTGTCTGAGACATCGTTAAAGCCCACCAGGCTAGCTGTGCGCGAGGCAGCATAATTCATGGGAGACAGCAGATCCATTCATTATTCCTGCCATAATTACAGCAAGAGCGTTATTGATAAATCAAACAGAAATAATAATTCTTTTGAAAAAATGCAGTGTTTCTGGCTTTCTAATGAAACAGGAAGATCTGTATGTAAAAACAGTCTTCCCAGTTGCACATTTATTGGGACTTCTGAGACACAGAACGAAAATATTCTCACCTTTTCCCTGTTTTTCAGGTATATATTTAATCGCGGGCAATATTAATATATAGTCAGACATTACAGCTCTAAATGTGCGTTTTCTCTCTTTCACCCACGCCCTCACATTCCCCAATAAATCAGTATTAATAATATCTGAGGTCCTAATCCAGCAAAACACTTAAGCGCATACTTAACCTTAAACACATGAGTAGTCTCATTATAATCAGTGAGACTCCTCATGCTTTAAAGTTAAGCTTATATTTAAGTGCTTTGTTGAATCGTAGCCAAAATGAAGTAGTACAAAACCAAGGTGTTTTCTGCACGGAAATACAAGTACAAAGACATGGCATTAACACTGTGGCTTACGCTGATGAAAAAAGCACTCCTGGAAGTGTGAATTACAAGAGCACTATTAATTCACCCTCACGGGGCTTTAGTATAGCAATGCATGCTCCATAGATGGGATTTTCAAGGCTGAGCGTATTTAGAAGTGCTAAGCTCAAGCAAATGGAAAAATAGTTATCCTGGCAATCACTCACGATTATTGCGTCCACTACAATTTCTAACATATCCAATTATGCCTGTCTCTATTGTTATCATGTCCTCAGTATTTGTCTGTGTTTTAAATCCCAGAGAGTGTGATTCTGCCAGGCAGGTAATATCACATCTTTATTTGTACAATGGGTCCTGGACAGTGTTCCGGCTTATAATGATGAAAGAAATACTAAATAACAACAATCTTTTATCTGGTACTGGAAGGAGCTTATCCAGAGGACATAATCAGGTCTTTGTTTTTTTGTGAAAAAAACCTTTGTCTTCAGATTCTCACAAAGGTGTTCAAATTGCACAAATTTGCTCCAAGGAGTAGGAAATTAATACAAACGTCTTTTTAAAACCTCAAGTAAAATAAGAAAATTTTGCTTTTAGCTTTTTGTATTTAAAAATATGCATCCAATGTACAATCCATTTCAGAATACGAGTTAGCCCAATGGTAATCCCGCTGGAATTTTAATATTTTACAAGTGTGATCTAAAGCTAATTTTTATCTGCATATAAAATGAAGGCAATTAAAGAAGGAGGGAGGAAGGAGGATCTGATGTGGCCTCTCTCCTGTTATTCTTGATTAATTTGGATAACTTTTAAGGACTAATTATTTTCTCTACTAAGATATTTGAGGTAGCATTTCAGTCTTCTGGGTATATTCAGTTGTACTTTAATTCTGCTTAAACCTGACTAGTAATTGCAGAGTTTGTATACTTCTTGCTTATCATCATGCAAAACGTTTTCTCTCAGGATGGTGATCTTTGAACTATGCTACGGCTATTTTTGCAACAAGTTAGCTAGAATTGAAACAGAAGCATCACTAAATTGTTGTCAGCTGTCAAAAGCCTATTTGTAAGTATACAAATGCTATTGCTAAAAATTCAATCTGACTCATCATTATGTAAAAGATGAACGAAGAGTTCTGCTAATACTGCAGGCTGCGTTAACTTATCAAGAAACTGCTCTAGTGCTGATGGTCTCCAAGAGCTTGGAAGCTTTGCCTGTTCCTTGGCCTCATTTTTGTGTGCATGTGTACCCTGGTACTCCTTCCCCCCCCTCCCCCGAAATGAATGAACTGCTCTGTTCTCCAAACATATGCCATTATAGCATGTGGCTTTTGTATCTGAAATGTTTAGAGTTGCCATTTCGCTTGCTAAGATCAGGAGGTGCCTGAAATTATACAAGTCCACACCCTGAGCTTCTGCTTAATTGGTGTGAAGCCAACAGAAACTCTTGCGGACCTAAGGGAACAAAGAAAAATCAAGACACTAAATAATACATCTCTTGTAATACAGCTAAGAAGGTCCAGAAGGCTGGACCTCAGAAGGTAAAGTTTTTGAAGGCTAAGAATGACAGCTCCTGAAACAGCAGCCTTCATATGGTTTAGTGGTGGACTTGGCAGTGCTAGGTTGACAGTTGGGCTTGATCTTAAGGGTCTTTTCCAATCTAAATGATTCTATGATTCTATATGGATACACCTTGTTCTTCTTCCGTAGGAGACATGATAAACACCCTCTTCTTCCATATGTATATTCTAAATTAAAGGTAGCATGCACGCCAACTGGATGCTGATGATCTGGAGAAGAAAACTAGACAGAAATCTGGATGCAGAGCTAGCTTTGCCTATAGCTTTTAGCTGACAGTATTTTTAAGCAAAAACATCCTTCATCCAGGTTCCCAGAACATGTTTGAAAAAAGATATAAAGGAACAGATGTATTCCACTCACTCTCTCTGTAAGGAACAAGCAACAGCTGTTTCAGAGAAAGGTAAGATAATCTGCTTGCTGGCAACATTTTTTTAAAAGTTCCCAATAGGGAGAAGTCATTGTATGGCTGAAATATAAGGGTTTACATCTTTCTTCCTTATTTTAAAGTAGTTTCTGTCTTACGATTTTTCTTTGCCTGTTCCTAAATCTTTCTAAATTCATGGTTTCAAGTGTATTTTGTGGCAATAAATCTCATGGGATAGTTGTTTTTTGTAGAAAAGCTTTCTTATTGTTTACCATCTTTTACTATCATGAGTTTCTTTTTCTACAGAAAAAAAAAATATCCCTGTCCACCTTTTGTCCATAATTTTCTATATATTTTCCTTATTTCCCTGGGGTTTTTTTTGTGTTGTTTTTTTTTAACTTCTCACTGAATTAACATGTCCTCACCTTCCTGTTCACCCTTCAGATTAGAAATTTACTGAGAAGGTAATCATTCTTGTCACCACCACATGCAGTTCCTCTGTTCACAAAGTGAATGAAGAGAAATGAGCACAGTTGCACAGATAAACCTATGGCACTACCACATATGCATTGGCATAAGCACGGTTTCTGCAGTACAATCTTTTTCATTCTGTATGCATCCTAATGGCTTGTTTGCTTTGCTGCATTGTGGCACACAGAGCTGAGGCCTTGTGTGCCCTGTTACCAGTTCTCCTGAGTTGACATTGCTAATTTATGATCTAGTCTTCATATGTTGAAATTTCATGGAAAATAATGAAAAAAAAAAGTTAAACTTTCACTTTTCTTTATATTCATTCTTAAAGAGAAACTATAATTTCTGACTTCTCTCTTGCAGCATATTCTCCAACTTCTCTCTCTAATGATCATTACAGTTATTTAATTAATGAATTTTCAAGCCTTGGGCACATTATATTGGTCAAGGAAATGTGTATTAGTGTTAAAGATTTACGTGCTCTCTTATTTGGAACAGCTGTGGTAAAGACAAACACTATTGCACAAATACATTCCACCTGAACTTCATCATTCGATGGAGATATTTAAGGATCTAATTGCTCGAGGCTGTCCCTAATGTCAGTGGGCAAAGGCAGGCACCTCCAGAAGGTGTTTCAGATCTCAGTTGACTTAAATTGCTTTCTAAAGGTGACTTTCTGGAAATGACCCAGATAACCAGTTTCTAATTTGACTGTCTCAGGTAAGTGCAATCAGGCTTGTAAATGTTAGAGTCACCAGGTTAGAGAACCTATTTGCTGGAAAAAAACCCAACCAAACCAACACACCAAACCTTCAGTGGGATCACCATGGCCTGTACGGTGTTTCCAGCAGCATCAGTGAAAATGACTGATTTTAGATAGCCCTTATGTAGTCTTAGAAATTGATCTAAAGCCTTTTTAAAGTCACTGAAGACACTCCTATTGATAGCAGCTTTGTATGGGATCCTTGTAAGACAATGAATACAAGAATCAGTTGAAGAGCATTTACTGAAAAAAAAGCCCAATCAATTAATTCAGAGGCTTTTCTGTTTTGTGTAGTATTTGTTATCCAGTCATGTGTTCTGAAAATTGATTAAACATTTATTAATGATTGTCTAGTAGTACATGTAGATAATTCTCATTCCTCAATTGTTTCCAAAATATTCAGTGTTCATTTTATCTATTGTTTAGTCATACTGTGGTGTCGGATGCATATCACACTTTCTTCTCATGGAATGGACACCTAAAAATTATTAATTTGAGCATAAAAAATTATGAATACATAGCAAGGGATGTAACTCCAGTACAAATATGAGGCTCTTGAGGTCTGCAAACAGGTTTTTTAACTATGAGTGGTAATACTAGTATTTCTGAATGATTAATATTTATATTGGCACAGAGAGAAGAAAATGAAGACTGGTTTATAAGAGAAAAACATTGGTTAATATTTTACTCTGTGACTTATATAAATATGCATATGTATGTTTTTGTATTCTTAAAAATGTATGTCTGTTAGTGTATAGGAGAGGTTTAAAAGAATATGAATGATATTAGGACTTAGAAAAAAGAAGTGTTTATTAGTAATACATCTGACTAAAGTGCATGTGCAGCTTTTACTGAAATCATGGAGCCTATTTACATCTATTCTAGGGCAGTGCTTCAACTTTTATAATGGAAACTATCTGTTGTGATGTGTTTCTCTGTTGAAAGCTCTGTTTCATTTGTCTGGTTTTCTCTAGGAGTCTGGATTATGTGAAATAGGAGATTAGAGCGTATTCTGTGGAAATGATCAAGCACTTCAATCTTTTGACTTGCGCAGATAGCAAGAGCATATTGAAGACTGTGAATGTGTTTAGACCTGAATCAAAATGACCACACTGATGTACAAAAAGATATGTTTGAAAATGGCATAGACAGTGTCCCAAGCACAAATAACCTTATATATCCCCAGAAATGATAGGCTGAGCTCATATGAAAAGATGAGCTCAGATTTTTAGATCAAGCAGAAGGAAAGCTGGAAACCGTATCTTCTAAGGTACTTGAATGAGTACAAATATAGAAATGCAAGGTGGGAAATCTTTTTTTTATGTGAACATTATGAATTTAGAATATGATTCTGTCATCATGCACACAGGGCTGAAGAATGTGGTATTTCAATTGGATGTCAAAATAGCAGCTACGTTTTTAAACTGGTATTAGCAGGAGCGTGAAGGATTGAAATTAGTTATTTGAATAATACTAGTCTCCTTTCCCTAGAGAGTAAAGTTTTTTTTGCATATCACTTAGGAAACAGTACAGTACATCTAACTCCATTTAGACATTAACATTAATTGCTAATGGTTTCCTTTTACAGATTCTAAGTGGTGGATTTATTGAATCATCCTAAACTTGCTCCTCTGGGAGTACATAAGAATAAGCTTGTGTATCCCTAGGAGCAAACTGCAAATCAGCAGTTTTAATGCTGCCTAAGATTGTCTGTTGTGTTTTGTTCTGGGTTTTTGTTTTTTTTTTTTTTTTTTAAATTACTAACATATATCAAGTTTATGTTAATTGTATGAAAACGTAACAGAAATATTCAGTAGCGTTTAAGGAACGTAAAGTAGTTAACCTCATTCTAAGCTGCAAAATGTTAGAAGACTCAGCACATTAAAGTAGGTGCAAAAATGTAACAGGACACTTGATTTTTCTGGTATTCAGCTTTTATTGGAAACTAAGTTAAACTTATTTTCCTAAACTTGTTAGTGAAACTTTTTCAAATATAATCTCCTTTTCCCTCTATCTTTCTCTCTCTCACCTCCACAGATTTCTTTTCCATCCTTGTGCAATCATCTAGAAAGTCATCTTTGCTTAATTTGAAAAGTCACTTGAATTTGTTTGTGTTTAACTTAGGTGTACAATGCAAAGCATTTAGTTTTCAGTCTGGATGATGACTTTGTAAATTTTTATTCAGAACAAAACAATGAAGAATAAATATATTTTCTGCAAGACAGAAAATGACCAGGTGGCCAGTTACCATGAAACAATCAGTGCAAAATGATTTAGTGTACCACTCATTAACATAATGGCAGGAGTGTTAGCAGAGTAAAATTCTACATTCTGTACAGCAGTGTACAAAGTTGCAAATGGAGGAGAAAAACCTTACTTTTGCATATTAATTTATGAGGGTAAATAGATATTGTGTACTACCAGCTAATGGTTACTCAATCTCCTAGACTCTTGGTTTACTACTTCCTCTGAAAATCCAAATATCTGCATAACTTTGTATTGTTCAAAATGGAGAAGTAGCTTATGTGTCTAAAACTGGTAGCTCCATGTAATTTCCAGGGCTATGGACATAGCTGAGCTAATGCAGCTGCAGTTACCTTGTTTCTCTGTAGACAAAGCAGGCTGGATTTAGCTTATACACATTTGTTATTATGTTGGAGGTAATTTCTTGTTTTGAAATATCTGTTATATAGTGGTCTGTAAAATGTTAACTTACAGGAACTTTTAAAGAAATAGAATTAATTTATGTTTGAATCAAATGCATTCTGGTTATAGAAGGAAGTGAGTTTATTTCAGAAGATATTAATGTTTCAAATTTATAATCAGGCATTGCACTGTATATGGACTCAATAGATCTAATGAAAGGCTACAGAGTTCCACAATTTGACAATGCTGAGACATCCTCATGTTGAGTTATGAGAAAGGGAAAACGGGAAGAAAAGTGAAATGAATCCACTAAATTATTCTAAGTGTTGCAGAAATACATGAATCAAGTTGTATTTTTCTGTTAAATTTATATGTGCAGTGATTTTTAATGAAAGCATTCCAAAGGAAGATGCATAAGTGCCAAGTTAGAAGTCTAGTTAAAAAAGGGCATACAAAGTTACAATGCAAGCATTTTCTCTTGCCTGTTAGGAGAGAAGAGATGAGGAATAAAAAAGATCAACACAAACTACCAACCTACCAGTGAAGACTTTCAATAAGAATTGTCTCTAACTTCTGCATTGCAAAACTGCTTTAGTAAGAACGCAAAAGTCATGACAAATCACTTTTTCCTGTAATGTAAAAGCATCATTTTCTCCTTAATTGGTCCCTGTGAAAAATCTGTGGTTTTGCTGGAAAAGTGATCTTTTTGTTTAGTTTTAATGAATACGGTGTTTCTGAATGGTCCTATATTGACAACTGTGAAGACCTTTTTATCTACAGAACCGTATACCTGGGGCAGTGACATTGCTTGTATCACCAAGGTGCCATGCTTATACCTTTATCTCAAATAATGACAGGTTTGTTCTGTCTCCCTGACTTATCATTTCCTTAGCTCCCTGTTGTGAGAGAGGCCCAGCTTATAGCCAATTAGTATCAGATGTGGCAGTGATGTTTCTGAGCCTGTATATGTTTGGCCTTTGGGAACCGAGTTGAATGCTCCACACTCCTTACTGAAGACATATGAGCACCTACCCGATAGCAACATGATTTGCTCACTCTTTCTTGCTTGACCTGGATGAAGTCTGAGCTGAAAACACTGAATTCAAAGTACTTGTATTCCACTACGTATCTATGAAGTCTTTAAATTCTTTTGGAAATAGATTGTAAGAAGAATTAAGGAAAAGGATCAGGGGGCATATTTGTCATTATAGCCCTTTGAGGTTACATTTTAAAAAAAAATGACACAGGCTTGGAGAGCTTCTTTTTGTCAGGGATTGTTCTTGTCATCAGAAATGCAAAATGTATTGCAAAAGTATACAGCACCTCCTTCTAGAGGAAATAACCATTTCAAAACAAATGATTGCTATCTACTTATTACGTAACAGAACCAAGCATGGTTGCTCTAGGTATTCTAGAAAGCAAGTATGTTGTAGTAAGCTCTACTGAGTCATTGGGTAAAAATCCAAACTTTACAGTTTTAAGTCTCAGCAGATTTTTAAATTTAATCTTAGACATTCAAAGCATAGTGTTTGCATCATCCTGATTATTGTTAGATGGAATGAAAAATGGTGATTTTGCAAAAATCTGGTAGTTTAATTTGCATTTAAAGTTCTTGCGAATGCATTTTAATTAACATTATGTTCCACATCACTACTTACTGACAAAGTGGTTTTAGTCTGTACATTTTTTTAGGAGCGCTACTGAAATCTAGTGTATACAGTAGAGTTTTGTACCAGAGCTCGAATAATTCATTTCTTTTCAACAGGATAATAGTCTGTGGGAATACCTGTGTTATGTCTTAGTAGTGATTGTAATTAAAGCATTCAGAATAAAGTCCAGGGTCCTTCTGGCTGCTCTATAAACACTCAGAGAAGGAAGAATGCAAAGAGCGTTCCTGTGGGCAAAGTTCCAGTCCCGCTCTGGTCATGTACCCATGCATAAAGAGATGGAGAGGACTAGCCACAGATTCTGCACATGCCCCACCAGTGATAGCTGGCTAAATGCATGTGAGAAGGTGCAAACACAGTTTGTCAGGAATTCTCTTCCTCTGAAGAAGAAAGATAATTCTTTTTGGAAGGCACAACTTAATTTTCACAGAAATCACTGCCTCCAAATCTCGGCTCTTCTTAAATAAAACTGATCATGATCTGCAGTCTTCCTAAACGTTGTTGGTGCAAAATATTACCTCTGCAAATTTTATGCCATTAGTATGCTGGTCCAGAAATCCCTTCCCTCTAATTCTCTAAGATTTTTGAGCTGGTAAAAGGCAATAGAAACCTACTTTCCTGCTTGTCTCAGAAGAGAAAGGAGATAAAAAAAGGAATTGTAAGACTATTCAAGAGTGGGAAAAGGGTTTCATGACTAGACAGTGGTTCCAGGTACCCTTTTTTTTTTTCTTTTACAGTTTTATCCCCTAGTGACAATGGCAGTTTAAAGAGATCCTGATCTCCTTTAGCTCTGGTCTTTTTTTTTTTTTTTCCCTTTCCCTACTCTTTTCCTTGAGCTGTGCCAAAAATGTTCATGGGACTGCACTGTGAACAGAATGCAATAATTGACCTAAGTTAAAATTACTCTTGCAGGAAAAATAATAGCAGGTTTCTTAAAGTCAGTTCACAAAAGGGTTTACAGATTGTACAATTAATGTGCTGGCGGTAATGGGTTTCCAAGAATGAAACTGGAGCCCTTGTAAGCTGCCACAGCTACTAAGAAAAAGATTCATGGTATTATGGTATCCATATATATGTGTTATTGCATATGCAAAGATTTTGGCAGGTGTTTTGCTTAAGTGAAGCCTAAGAATCTCCTGAATATTCTAAATTTCAGGTTTAGATTTTTCTTCATATATTTTCTTTCTTTACTCCATACTTGATCATGGCCTGGTCATTCAGGAAGACGAATATGCAAAAACAAAAAGACTGAAACTTACTCAGTTGTTCAGATCTCTATTACAAGCTTAAATTACATGCCTGTGGTGCTTAACTTAGGGCTAGATGTCTATCTGGAGGACATGAACATGCAAGAAAGGGTCTATAGCTTTTTCTCCAGTTTAGCAAAGTGCCTTTGAAGTAGATTGACCACAGACTAAGCAGACATAAAAATTAGAGCTTGTTTAACTTGTGCTGAATGCAGGCAAATCTCTCTGTAAACAGTAGCTGCTGGTAGTAATGGAAAATGCTTCTAATCCCAATACAGATAAGGTAACAAATAGGAATGAGCTCTTGTTTACATTATTTATAACTTTTGTGAACAAGGTTCCTCTCATTAACTGTTGGTGGGGCCACCTAAAAGTAACTGCAGACTTAAAAGTCAAGCTGAATTGTCAGCTTTTTTCTATACTTTCTGGGAAAGGCAAAAAATGTAAGAATGATATGTCTATAGAACTCTCAACCAGGAGACTATCTCAAATGCATTATAAGGTAGCTGCTGATAAATGATACAGGGGGTTACTGGTCAAATCTTTTTTTCCCTCTAGCGGCCTCTTTGCTTGCTTACAGCCTTTGATAGAATTTGGATGATAGGAGGGAATGGACACAGCAGCTCCTATAAGACAGTATACATTTTTTTCACATTTATTTAATAAAAAATGAGAACATTTCAAGTAATTCCAGAAATAAAATACTTAATTTCCACTTTCCAGTGGGAAACAACTTGTTTTGATTCATTTCAAAACATATATGAAAATTGTCAATATTTTGAGGGAGAGAGAAAGTGGAGCTGAGAGGGGAAAAAGGGAAGAGGTTTCATTACTTCATAGCAAGGCTTTTTGATAAAAAATTCTCTATCATCAGGCTCTTCTTGACCAGTCAGAATGGAAGATGTTAAGGAGCTTGTATTTAATCCTGTGGGGACCCAAGTCTTACAGTTCTGTATGGATTCACCTCTAATGTTCCTCATATTTCTTAATTGATGACCTTACATGGTTTTATGCTTTTGATACTATTTTCTTTGATATCACTTACTTTGTGTTGCCTTGACTTGGAATTCAGATGAAACTGGTGCAGAGTACTGGAATGCGGGCAATACAGTTGGCCTTATTTGAGTTCTGTAAAGATTGATGTCGAGAGTGGGTTGCAAATGCTACAGTTCTGAGACTGTATTCCAGGATTCAGTTTTTGTATTCTAAATGTCAGAAACTGCATAGATGTCTTCAAATGATTAATGTCTCTTATTTCTCTGAAAGGCTGACATATATTAGGACACAGAGAACACTGGTGGGCTAGAGCCATCTGTGCAGATTCCTTTTTCCAAGATGGGTGAAGGCAACTCCTGTATCATGCTTGGTTACCTATTACAATTACTGTGCATACCAGTATTTTTCATCCAGAAGAGCATGATAACACACCAGCTGTGTGTTAAGATGTTGAACCTCATTGTGGGAGTCTATTAGATAAATTTTTAATAAGAATAATCCCCTTCCAGGAATATTTCAGAGATGTGCCCTTAATGATGTGGGTTATCTGCCCTATATCTAAGTATTAATCCTGACAAAAACTATTTCTGTAGTTCACTCAAGTAATTTCTATTTCCTAAAGAAAAAGTTTCTGCATTGTTCATCCTATTGCATACTGTCTATGCTATCCTGTCATAAATAATCTCAAACTCCTCATGGTAGTTTGAATACGTTTAAAGGCTTCTAAAAACCACCGTGATTATCTAATCTAACCTTTTTCATAACAAAGCTGTAGAACTTGGCGGTATTCATTCCCATTGAAACTTAGATAGCTGCATTTGAACTAAAGCATACCTTTTGAAAAAAAAATCCCATATTGTATAGAAGCCCTTCCACAATTCTTAGAAACCTAATCATTAATTACTTTCAGATGTTACTGTCTTTCTAGGTTGAAATTGTCTGGTTTCAGCTTCTAGCCATTGGAGCACGTTAACCTACATCTGCTAGACTGAAGTGCTCTGTTCTCTGTGTATCCATGTACAGGTTGTGATCAACTTGCCTCTTTGCTTCTCTTTGAGATAAATATATTTAGCACTTGGATACTTTTGGTCTGTATGTATTTTTCATCCTCTAGTCATCCTCTGCTCCTTTGGTAACTCCTTTTCAACATTTTTCTTGATTTAAGGATATAAGACTAGACATGACAGCAATCAAACTAGTGTTAGGTAGGTGTGCTCCTATTTGGTATTCACCTACTTTTACATCTAAAGGCTTGTGCTATTCTATTGGACAGAGCATCATATTAAAAGCTCACATGCAGCCTATTAGTCGCTGTAACTCTTTAATCTTTTAGAGTCACTATCTGGCAGAACAGATGAAGATTTTTGCTGTTACCATGTCTGACTTTACGTTTGGCCTTGTTGAAATGAACTGAAAGTTGAAATGAAATGTTCGTGCCTCCAGAATACCATCAGATACAGGTCTCTGCCTTCCAGGAGACTGAGAATGATGTTAAATAGCAGAGAACAAAGAACATATACCATGAAAGGATCTCTAGAAATGCAACTAAAAATAAGGCTGCTTAGCAAAGATTTTCTGCTCTTGGTGACATTTTTAGACATGAATTCCATATTTATTTTGCAGCATTTTAGTTGCCTAATTGAGACCTATAGCAGCGGGTCAATCACCTTACTGATCCCTATATATTGCAACATTACGGTCTTTTGCAGGATTTCCACAATAACATTTTGCAGATTGTGTGTCTAGATATTTGATGCTATATCCAAAAATATATAATGCACTTTCACCTTAAACTGCATTCCTGCTAATTCGAAGCAGGGTTTATTTTGCATGGAAAGAAGTGACAAAACACAGTGCCAGGATGTTAAAACATAAAAATTGCAAATAGCAGAGCTGACAGGCAGAAGAGGTTCCAGTGTGCTGTTCAAGAGGATTCAGTCACAGAATTAGCCTTATTCCAAGTAAAATGTCAGTTTCTAAGACATTTTTCTCTTGAGCAGCCCAGGCTTGCTCTGATTTATCTTGATGGTGATCTACAGTCACCTGTGTACTTGAAAGCAGAGCACAGATTACGTAGCTGGCATCTGCTAGCTCTGTTTACTGCATTCATTTTGCAGATCAAGTGTTCAAAGTAACAACTTCAGTTCGTAATAGATTAGATCCAAGCAACAACAATATTTCCCCCCGGTAAACAGTGATTGATGTCAAAGAAGAATCCTACTTTAGCAATTTTCAGTGCATTTTTTCCTCATTCTGTGTTCTCGGTTATTATTCAGTGAGAGAGGAAAAATGCGGTATGAGCTAGTACTGGAAAGATGCTCCAAAAATAACATTCTGGTTGAGTGGGGATCATCTGACAAGGGAATGATATTGACCATTTCTTTCCTCATGTGCGAAGCTGGTATTTACTGCACACAGAAGATTTTCCTTGGCCTCTGCTCTCTGCCAGACAGAGAAGAAAGAATCATTGAAAATATGGTTACAATTATCAAAATTTTAATTCTGAGATTTCCCTGGTTTTGCTGCTGCCTTCTAAGTGGCACAACTAATACGCATTTCTTAATGGATTCAGTGCCATTAAGGGAATTCCACCCATAAAGTAATAGCTGGAATTGTACTCATGTGAACGTAAAATTGGTCTATTTTCAATAAATGGAGCTTTGATCTGTATACACCTAGGTAAGTCTGATTACACAACAGGATTACAAATAAAAATCAGGATTAATATCAAATTAATATAAAAAAGTATTATGTAAAAAGGGATTTGAGCAAGAGCAGGAAGTGATTGGTTTTTGACAGGCTCATGGTCATCATGGTAGTCACACCCAGTACTGATGATGTGTTGTGTGTTCAAGTCCTAAAGACTGCTATTCAAGAGTTACTGAGTTTGTGTTCCACTATCCATCTTCTACAGAGTCCAATGGTACATGTCTCAGAAAGAAAGCCTGAGAACTTAAATCCAGTATAACAACAACATTATAGCTTCAGTCCTTCAGCTAAAATTATGTTTGATGAGAGAGAAGGCTAAGGAGTAGTTCAGGACAGAAAAGCTAAGGGGTGGAACTAAGAATGAAAGAAGACCTGTTGTGGCTTTAAGCCTGCACAAAACAATGATGGCTTTGCTTATGTTTTTCTGAGCATGAGTTTTTTTTTACCCAGTCATGCTGCATAATCATGGCAAGATGATTTTATTTCTGCTGATAAAGTCCAGCCCCAGCTTCACCACTGACTTCTTTAAAGCCACATCATACATGAACAATAAAAGTGAAAGCAGAAGGAAGGAAGAAGAAAAAATCCAGGCAGCTTTGGACACTTACTGGAAAACATCCCTTTTCTGATACTTTCTGAGCACTGGTTTTGTAGAAATAGCAGCTAAAACAGCTGTTTATCATTGTACTGTATCCAGAGAGAAATGAGAGGTTTTATGAGCTTTAGAAAAATAAAAACAGCTGTTCTGTCAGGTAATGAAAAGACATGTAATTGAGTATATTATCATCACAATGCATACAAAAGTGTTAAAAAGCTGTGTTTTTCTCCACCCTGTGTCATTCTAACTACTGGTTCCATCATCGGTACAAGCTCTTCTAAAAGAAAAGAGAGTATGTCTATACTGCAGTCTACCTGGGTCTGTATCTGTGCCTTAATGCTTGCAAAGAGCTTGCATGGAGGGCCCTGTCCCTATTGTGGTTAGCTTCTGCACTATGATTTCTGTGGGTACTGAGTTGTTCAGATGTCTGACACAAACGTTGCCTGTCTTTCTGTGTGCAAATACTCCTGGCCTGCTAAATACACTGTAAGATATCTTATGTTTTCTGAACATGCTGTGCTCCTGATCATTCTCACCAATATCAACTGGTCAGTATCTGGACCAGCACAGGTGGTGAGTAGGATGGTCACAAAGGCCATAGGAGATGGTAAGGTATTTCATCAATGATTTCTGAAGGCAGAATAGGACATCAGGAAGGAAACCAGCTGTAGCAGGGTGAGAATGAAAATAAAGACAACTGTTGTATAGTGTCAGTTACTGTGGGCATAGTATATGCATGTACATTTTGATGGTACATATTTAATTCTAGCATGACCAGGATGTTGTCTGGTGGAAACAGACCTGTGATGTATGCTCAGATCCTGTAGTTACACAGCATTCAAATAAGGAAGGTCATCTAAGTCCAAATGCAGGCTGACATAGCCATCAGCATACTGGCTTCAGAGTTCCTGGTAGAAGAAACTGCAGTTTTGCAGGGTGGTCGTAGCCTCTATTTTTGACAGCCTGAAAGATTGCACTGCCTACAAGACTACATGGGTATATGTACAGCAATACTATCAAGAGCACAACTTCAACAGCATCTGCGAGAATGAGATTTTTTTCCAATTATGGCATTAAAGCACAGAGGATTTTCTGCCCTGTACAAGTCATTATGAGATGTCTTTGTCATCCTGTGGCTAGTCCTCTGTGTGCAAGGAAAATGAGAAGTGTCTTGTGTGGATGTTTTCTTGCTTTCCAGGTATGCCTGAGGGAATGCAATGCTGTGAGCTGTTTTATTGTATACATTCATTAGTTTACTATTGCTTCTTTAAAGACTAATTGTGGTTATTGGTCTTTGGTTTTCCTTCCCTGATGTATACTTTGTCCAGGAGGCCAAAAAGCTTTTTTCTGCCACAGACAGAGCAAAGTATTTGTTGTCCTTTTTTTAGATTCATAGTATGGTTTGCTAGACAGGATAAATGTTTTCTCTCTTTATTATATCTGTATTTCATTTCTAAGCATTGTCTTTTTCTGAGTTACTCCTAGTGAGATTGCTGGCCTGCATGCACTTCAGGAGGTATTTCAGATTTCATTAGATAAAAAACTAGTCAGCTTGACTGGAGGGATGAACGGAATGTGCTAAAACCAGGGACACGTTACCTGCATTATTTTAGGGCCTGGGATAACATCAGGGACAAATCCTCTGCAACTAACCCTCAGCAGAAAAAGGGTCAAATTTTCTAGTGTAGGGAGAAATGTTATCTATCCATGGTGAGTAGATTGAGATTGATTGATGAATACACAGCTTGCTGAGGAATGGAGAGAAGTAAAGCTATAGGGTGGACTCTGGAGAGTTTGTTCTCATCAGTTGCCTTGAGTTTCTTTATATTCGAACATATAATGTTCTCTTCCAGTATACCTTATGGAAGTGATGTAGTGGCCTTGGCTGCTTACCAAGCTGCAGTTTCAGCTGTTGGTTTGATTTTGCTACAGTTTTCCCTCTGAGCCAGTTCCCTAATCAGACTGTCAGAGCACAGCCTTAAGGCTACTTGTCCAGGTGCAGGGTCTGTTTCAGTAGGGTGATCTGTTTCAGGGGTTAAGTGCCCTTCCTCTACCCATTTATTTTTTTTAATGGGCTTCTCCTTTGATGCTGTCTGTACCTTCTGCCTATTGTGCAAAACATCTGACTAACCCTGCTAGAGGGCCTGCCATGCACAACAATTAGCTCCGAGCTGAAGGCCGGGGCCAGCACGCATTTGAACTCCTTACTGAAGTGGGATGGAGATGAAGCATGCCAGGGCTTGCTGTTGTACAGGCATCCCGAGATTTTTAAAATGCTCTTTTCACTGTGTAGCTGTCCATTTAATACTCACCTCTGCCAGACTTTTCAATATCCTTTCATGCTGCTGCTGAAGAGTGCATTTCCCACAGTTGTGTTTGCTGAACTCGCATGACAACATGGCTGTGATCCTTTGGCAAGGTAACAGCACACTGAGGCAGATCTTTATATATGGCAAGGCAAGGACCATCAAAATTGATCTGGCTGAATGGAATGATTAACCAGCTGTCTGTGAACCCACAGGTGGCCTCCAGGGCACCAGAGCTCAGAGAATAAGTGCTACAAACAGAAAATAGAAAACTGGGCAATTGTGAAATGACACTGGAGAGGAAAATAAATTTAATATTTTGGTCCCAGCTATACTTTCACTGTAAAAGAAATGGTTTAAAAACTGCCTTAAAGCAAAACTTGGCATGATCCATATAAACCTTTGAGATATCCTGGGTTCAAAAGCCATGTAACATGTTCATAAAGGTTCTGTGTGAGGGTGGTAGAAGGATTTTGGACTAGAAGCTGGGTAGACTAGTTATCAGTGACAATCCTATGTTAGGATACAGACAGCAAGTATACAGTGTATCCTGGATCTGCAAAATCAAAGTTCTTTCATCAGATTAATTCACTTTTTAAAGACAGACATTTTCACATTAGAGAAAAGTGAAACCCCTTCTTTTTAGAATTCTGTTTGAAAAGAACTAAGAAAAATAAGATAATGATATAAATTATATCTTTCTAAAATCAGATCAAATTCAGTAGGAGTATATATGTTGTTTTTTTGTTTTGGAAAGAGGGATCAAGGAGGCTATGTGGGCCATTATAATCAATGTGAATAATTAATCCAACCGTAGGGTCTCTGCACACAAGCTGCTCGTAATTCAGCAGCTACAATGACTTGGTTCTGTCTTGGAATATGTTTAGACACAGCAGTGCAGATTCCGGTTTCATTTTGCACAGGAGGCCCTGGTACTGTGCATATGCAAGGGTGCTGGGCTGAACCTTTTCATTCCCTGAAAATGAATTTAAAACTTGATGTGTTTATTCTTAGACCAAGTATTTCACGGATCCAATAGACCTCCTCCCATTTTATGCAGTGTTGTCTTGGAAAGAAATGACTGACAATGCAAATCACACCAGATTCACTGGGGGTGGGAGGCCCTGGAGGAGGTCAGCAAGGATCATAAATTGTTGCTTGAGATTTCAGTAGCACTGATAAGAATATGAAGATAGATTTTGAATGTTGGAGACAGATGCTGCAGCTGTTACCAATATTAAAACTTAGTGGGCATCTAGTGCACAATGAATTAGTTTCTGAATGTAATTTTTGTGGGACTTACAGTACTTTGGTTTAAGATTACATGACCTGAATAGGGATGTAAAAGGGTTTAAAAGTAAAGAATGACTAAATAAATGTGGAGAATAACACATTAGTCAGTGGCAGTACGTGGCAGCAAGACATAAACGAGATTCATTAATAAGTGCTATTGCATTTGTATCTGGATAATCTCTGACACTGAGGACTCTTGTCATTCCCAGTATAGGTCTAGTGCTTTATATCTAAATCATTTGAGGCCAAGAGTAGTAATACTAGCTATAAATCTCCTGGTATTTGGGCTAAAGCAAGTTTTGCCCTGACTCTTTGTCTCACACTTGTATTTGCGGACTGATCTATGTCATCTTGAACACCCTCTTTAATGAGTTATTTGTTTTCCTTTCCCCACCTTTCCCTTTCTCTCCAAATTCTCCCTCCCTGCTTTGAAGTACTACTTAATTCCTGTAGGAGCTCTGAGATGACAGACCACATAACCCTCCAAACATAGGGATTGTTGTTAATACAGGCGATTGACTAGTAAATCTTTTTGTAATTTTTTTATTTGCTTTACCAGGTACCTGTCTAAATGATCTGTTGTTCTGAGGACCTATTTGTATGGTGCAAATGAATACTCATAAATAAAATTCCCTGCTTAAATTCAAAATTATCAGTCCTTGTAATGTCAGATGGTTGTATATATTTTCAGTCTCACTTTTAGAACTGCTGTTATTGCATAAAAGGTTGAGAACTTCAACCTTTTATAACCATATGTGTGCTGCAAAGGAAAGCCTGAGGATGACTCACAGGCATCTCAAGAAACTATTTCACTCTTCCTACCACTTATTTAAATTAAAACAATATTCTCGTGATATCTTAAAGCAGTCTCTTGTGATTTAGGGAGGGAAGAAAGAGTTCATGGGTCTGAACCTTTGGGGCCATGCAAAGAGGCCTTTTCAGGCACACTTCTCCCTTTGTTCTGTGTATCTGTAATAAGCTACTTAACATTCCTCTATGAGTTTAAAGGAGAAAGCTTTGTTCTCTCCTCTATTTTCAAGTCAGTCACATAGAGCTTTCAGGAATAGCATCTTTCTCCCTTGTGTCAAAGTCTCTGTGGGATGAAAGTGAAGCCTTTCTAAAGAAGAGTTATTACTGAAGCATCTTATAAGGATGTCAGAACAAAAGGCAGCTTGTTCATTTCCTATTACTAGTTAGGCCTACATTAAAATCTTTTCTGCTTTCTTAATGCCAGGAGTTTAGACTAACAGTCACGCTCGTATGTGTCTACAGGATGCATCTCTCTGTCCCACCACACTCACAAAACATGCCATTAGATTTTCTTCCTTAATTAAGAAACGCAATCAAAGAAACCTGAAATTTGAATCAGAAAATGAAAATGAGACCTTTTCCCTCCATCATTATCTCATAAGCTAAACCAAACAAACAAAAATCATGCCCTATGACAAAATTTCTTTAAAATAGGGCAGATAGAGCTGATGTTTCTATTGTTTTCATTTGCTCCTGTCACCTGTCTGCCTGGGACTCCATCAGACTCTTAAAAAGCAAACTATTCCACCTGTCAGCTTTCATGAGAAAACACAAACACATCAGAAACTAAGCTCGAAAAAAATGCTTGCCTGTGATTTGATCATTTTCGCACTAGACTTGAACTACACCTTATTACTTTCCATACATGCTGTTTTCCCATTCAGCTTTGGATTAAAAAATACATATATATTTATTTTGGGTTTGAGTGTCACTACATACCCTGCAGTGCTGTAAATATGAAAATAAAGTAAGACAAACTCAGGATTCTGCACAAAAGTAATGACAGCTGAGCCACCAAAGTCATGGTTTCTGTGTTTAATATGAACCTTTGCTACCTTGGTCTCCCAGAGGGAGAGAAGCAGTTTTAAAAGCATCAGTTTACATACTTCTAAGTATAGAAGTGTTTGCTTACTTTGCTATAATTATGTCAGCACTTCCACTGCCATCTCTTTATTTTCATGGATATAACATTTGACTGTAGATATGATTCTGGCTGAACCTTTTAATTTAATGTTGATCTATACCTGACCCTGGCGGAAGCTGAAGTTATTATACAGGATCTGAGAAAGAAGACAACGAAGCAGCACTTAATACTGTTTGCTATCAATTGCTGTTCCTATGATTAAAAAGAAATAGAACCCCAAAATCCATTTGCACAGAGGCAGCTCCTTCTCAGCAGCTGCCTGGTTGGCTGTATGTGTGCCGAATGGTGGCACATGTGCTTAACCTTTGGAAAGCAGAAGCAAAATGTGCCTTACTGCAAATGATCCTGTCCCCACAATTACAGAATATAATTTGTGCATTACAGGAGATCAGTTTAACACTTTTTCATGTGTAGGAAAGTGTTTATTATTCACCTGAATTTACTGTAGCCTTTCCTAGTATTTTTAACCTCACTAAATTGTATGTCATCTCCTCGGGACCCTCTCTCTGCACTGTCTGAGCCTCAGCTCTTCTGCACATCCTTCTTTGTGGTTCTCGCCCCTCTGTGTGCCAGCCTGTGTTCTCCCAGATGAAATGGGATGTGGGGCAAAGTTCAGAAAGTAGGAGCCTGAATCTGGTTCTGCAGCTTTCTTGGTTTTTCCCTGTGCCCAGGCAGGCATGCATTAGTCCAGGATACTGAGTATTTAAATAAATACTTCAGCTTTTCCCAAACATGGGAGCAGAAGCCCTCCTGAGGTGACATTCTGATGTGTGTCTGTGCAGTGCAATAAGTTACCTGTGGTGGTTATAGTCCACTTAATTGAAAAAAAAACAACCAACCAAAATCTTTAACCTGTACTATCACTGGGGTATGAACAACTTCTTCTCTACCCAGGTTTTACTCCGAATTCTGGCCAAGCCTCAACTGCTAAAGAAACACAATATTAAATAATAAATACAATGGACTGGTTAGTCCATAAAATTGTGATCAAGATAGGTAATGACTAGGTGTCACAGAGCTTATGTACCTCCTGCATTGCTAAACCGGAAGGTTTCCAGCTACAGAGACTATTACTTAGGACAGGGGTCTAAGTGATTATAGCTTACAGCTTCCCCCTCCATGCCAAAGGACAGTCAGTGCCTTGGGTGTTTCATGGCAAAGGTATGTTGTGGGGAAGGTGAACAGAATGGTTTGCTGGGATGTGTTTTCACACAGTTTAAAAGAGAGAAGGGGAAAAAGTAGGGATATTATGTAGAAGGAAAAAAAAAGGCAGCACTAATGGAGACAAATGGTACCTATTCTTGAGATAATTAACAAAATAGCTATTTAAAACCAGAAAAAAAAAAGACAAGAAACAAGTGCTCTAAATTCAAATTGATCCTTCTTTTGATCAAACTGATACTCCAGTAAGCCAAGGAGTTAAGAAAAAAGACTTCAAAACCAAGGATTTGTATTAAGATTGAAGATGAAGACAACAAAGATAACTTCTTTGTTCTACTGAAAACTTCAAAGGTATTTTGAAACTGAAAATGAAATATTTGCTTGATTATCCAGATGAGGTGCCAGTTCTCACATGGATTTCTAAATTGAACTGTTAAAAAATAAACTTCTATCTAGCTAAGTCATAACTCTTGTGAACTCTTCTACTCAAAATGCCCTTTTTAGAAGTCCATGATTATGACTTCTGATGCTTACCAATAACACCAAAACAGGTTGAATGTTAGTTTTTGACTAGCTGTTTAATTTATTAATCTTTATTTCAAAAGATAGCAATTACTCCCCTTTCCTTGAAAATAAGGCAGTGACTAAGTTTCTAATATAATATAAATTTCTAATATAATATAAGGCAATGATAGCTTAATCATTTACACTGTAAATGTATTTACACTGATGAAATCCAAACTAATCAGGAATTAATAAAACAATTATCAATGCAGTTAATAAAAAATTACCATTAATCAACAGTATGAGCCTGGAAAGCAGAATTAATTTACAATATCTACAATGTTAACTATGTTATATGGTTTAAATTAAAAAAATCTGTACACTTGGAATTTATTTATAATTCTGGATACATTTATGTTCATGTGATTGGTAAAAAAAAAAGAAGATCCAGGTAATATAGGCTTTCATACATAAATTAGAATTTTGTGTTAACTATCTTGCTCTCATTACCTGAATATCAAATATCTATACATATCCGCTATAAAAATTCAGCAGCTGCATGCACTTAAATGACAAATTTAGTAAGAATATTCACAATAAGACTGAACAGCAAACAATTCAGGAGCTCAGTGAATGTGAGTTGTTTTACATTCTTTTTCAGTATCTAAATACAGTAATCTTCACTGAAATTTTATTCAAGGCCCACATATCCACTAGTACAGCATACAGCAGATAATGATTAGCAGAGGAATTTTGACAAAGGAAACATTTCTTGTACTCTTTCTGAAAATGTGCATTAGTTTCATTCCATTATGGTTTTGACAGAAAAGGTATGAAAACTTTGTAAATCCTTTGTATTAAATAGTGTAGGAGTCATATTCACTAGAAATTGTCAAATATTTATTCAAGAATAGATGGTTTCCTGTTCATAGGGGATATCTTAATATGACAGCCTGTCAGAGTTATTGTAATCATGATTGCAATAACACTGTGTGGATTTCAGTTAACATTGTCTCAAGAAAAGAGAGAATAGGGCTCTGGTCACATAATTTAACATGGCAGGCTATTATTTGTACTAATTGCACTAAAAAAAAGGTGAGAAATTATAATGGTCAGAGAGACTGTGTTTTAGATATATTTTAATTTTAGACCCAATGAAGTTACATGAACTTTAACTGAGGTGGTGTTCCATTGATTCAAATAATGAACCAAAACCTTTAACTCGGAACTCTGGGGCCTCAGCCAAGTATATTTCTGTTGTGGCCTTGTTTATTTTCTAAAACTGCTTACCAAGTTCTTATTTCCCTGAACATGTAGGGAAAAAACCAAACAAACATTATTTTGTTATTTTAAACTTCCAGACACCCCATGCAGAAGACAGTATTTCCCAAGTTCTTTTTAGTGTCTTGCCACAACTCTTTTTGTCACCTTTGATTGTGCAGGAAACTTCAGTTTTACTTAACCTTAAGTTTTTTGGCTGCTTGCTTTAGGCAACTAAAGGCTATCATTTGCTTATCCAAAAAATGAGGCTGTTGTTACTCCTTTCAAGGAGTTCTCAGCACATCCCTTGGTTTTAATGCAAATGTCTCATCAGGCCCAGGCTTCAGCACATCTCAGCTTATCAATGCATTCTATTGGCATGCAAAATGTTTTCTATGAAATTTCATTTTCATGTGCTGGTACCAGTTATTTTTGTTACACCCATTGGCTGCTAAAAGCTTACTCAATGGGAGCAACGAGGGCTCAGATTCATCAGGAACTGGAAATAGCTTTCAAATAATCGGAGCCTGATTAGGAAGGACAGACTCCAGCACAGACATGAGGGAACAAAGCTGGGTTTGAGTGTTTAAACTAAAAAATCAAGGAGACAGCTGGTGCAGAAGAAATAATTCTTTGGCGTGATGTTTCTACTGTGGATTAAGATACTAAAAAAACTGTATCCTCAAGCGAAGAGCATGGGAATAACAAAATAGAGAATATAAAACAGATTGTCATGAACTGGTTGTCAAAAAATAACTTAGATGGTAATCCATATGCTTTTACATGAATGTTGGAATTGTAATTCCAAGGACTAAAATGGGGGAACTGGGATGTCTGTTCCTGTAAGGTCCTGCAAAAGCCCGTTCAGTATGATCACCCCAGTCGAGATTAGAACACAAACAAGGCTGTGTATCGGTTGGGAAGGCTCTAAGCCTTCTTGGTGAAGAAAGGAGTGAGAGCGAGATAGAAAGGAAAAAGACAGCGAAGCCAGATTTCTAAGCAGGGGACAGTCACTACCGTGGATCCGAGCGACGTCCCGCAGGCCCTTGTGCAGACTCCTCTCGGCAGGGGGCGGAATGCCGCCCAGCCACCCCGACCACGGCCTTTTATACCGTTCGGCCCCGCCTTTTCACTCGGGTTGCCCGGGGAAACGTCACGTCTCGCACGTTCCTCAGTGCCCACGCGACGATCGCCAGGTGCCCTGGGTAGCACGCGCCGCTGTCACCTCCCTCCACGCGCGACTGGCGCGGGGCGCGTCGGCGGCAGGAGGCGATCCCTGGCACGGGAGGCGGGTGAGAACGTGGGTTCCGCGGGTGGTGCTTGAGACAGCAAGTCCACACCAGCCGGCCTTGGTCCAACACAGCGCCAAAAGCAGAAGAATTGGTAAGCTGCCCGAAGCGTGGTGGAAAGTTTGTGGAAAAAAGACAGTTGATGGGACATTGCAATATTAGGATAAAACACGCCCATGAAAAAATGTAATAAACCACAATGTTGATGAGGCATTTGGCAAAAAGACAACCTACAGTCTAACCAAATGAACTGATTGACTGTCTCAAAGATAACATAAAATCTGTAAAGAATGGAATTTGGGCTCTGAAATGAGCTCGTTACTAACCGTCTGTTTAGAAGGCCGTTGCTGGCTGTCATATGTTGACAAAGATCAGACAGGCAATTAGGGACAATAACAGAAAACTTTAGTGACTACCAATTACCATCACCCCCCATTCCTTGGAGGTGTCATTAAAATGATTGATGGCAAAGCACAGCCAGACCTCAGTAAAGGGTTCTGGTGGATCCTGCGAAAGGTCTGCAGCCTACTCAACACACATGTGCTAGAGCCACCTTCTGAAGGACCCTGTGAACCATACCATGAACATGGCCATGCCTACTGCTCCATGAGAAGTTTTCACCTTACATCCCTAGCGTGCAGTGGAATCAGCTCTAAGCACAGGGCAGCTTGCTGGGGTTCCTTGCCTTCTCACTTTAGGCAAAGGTGTGGTGGAGCACAGGCAAGAAAATGGAAGGGATGGAGCATGAAGCGATTCCTGTTGTTCGGTTTAGAAGTAGACTGGCTGGAGCCTCCTCACGCTGTGTGTATGAGGTGGTAGAGGAGGCCTGTGGGACAGAGGCTGAAAAGGAGCTCTGTGGCCCCAGGATGTTGGCAGGAAATGGAGTAAGGTGGATCTCTGGTCTGGCCTGCTCTGACTGCTTTTGCGTTCGTGGGTAATCTGGTGTACGCTTGTACTGAGGATGGGCTCCAGCTGTTGTAACATCCTTCATGTATTTCATTTGTCTGGGTAGTGATACCCTTGACCATGAGCAGGTAGGAAAGGCAGTCTGGAGCCCTCACAAATCTAGTAAGTCAGATGAGAGTGCAGGTCAGACTTTGTACAAATGATATTTGCAGAAAGAATATGATAACCTCAAGGCACCTGCACCTGGCAGGTTAGGCTAAGCACGTAGCCTGAGACACCGTATGGATTGGTAGTTGTATGGATTGGTGATACATGTGGTGAAAGTATGACTGAGCAGTACAGTCACAGAAAGACCATAAAATGTGTTTGATGCGATCACTGTTTATGGAGAAAGAAGAATTAGAAATAATTGCATTATAAAATAAAGAAATTTAAGAGAATAATTGTTTATTTTGGAAACAGGATGATAGAAGGGACATATACATACAATATGTGCCTGGTCAATCAAGGGGCTGATTACATTTTTTAAATTATAATAATAGCAGTTATAATTCATAAATAGCACTCAGTCATGATACAGATAATTCTCAGATGTGTGAGAGAGAAAATTTCTTGGTCAATTCATTGAGGTGAAAAATCTTAACAGCTAGAGAAAATATGGAGGCAATTATGAAGCTGACAATGAATGAAAATATTTCCAATATTAAAAAATATCCAAAACTGGTAATTGCTTTTGTTTGTGTGGTTATCTTTAATTCCTCATTCCCTGGGCAGGCTGAATATTGCAACATTAAGTGCTTGAGGGTAAAATGGAATCCTTATGCACACTGAAGTGATTTCATTCTTTTTTGTTTTGAAGTTGAGATAAAAGCAATGAATTAACAAAAAGGAAAGCAAATGGACATACAAAGTGCTTGAGTTTTTACTCAGTAGGTGATATTGATTACATAGACAAAGACTTTTTAAAAGACGTAGTTTGAAGGTGATGGTTTCATTCAAAATAAAAAATAGGTTGTAGCTGAAATCTATGGGGAATGTAGCTGGGGAATCTATGTTCCTTATTATTAATGATATGAGTTGGGGAGGTAGCGTTCTTTTTTATGGATTTCAAATAAATTGTTCTGATTTTGCTTTGTAAGTACAATGAGAATACTACCTTTAAGGACTTAATAGAGTATGAGGACGTAGACAGGATTCCAGCTAGATCTTGGGAAAGAAAATCCTTCCTATTATGCATTTTATATAATGCCAATGAACCTTACACGCGGTTTATGAGAGTAAGGTAATGACTCAGATTCATGTAAAGATTTGTAGCATAGTATATATTTCCTGAATTGCCGCTCTTCAATATAAGGTTCTTCATGTTTCCAGAAATAGGAGGCTAAAGTACTGCTCCATTATCTATTGTGCCCTCGTCATAACTCCCTTGGTCTGAAATGTTTTAGAATTACCTGGTTGAGACTGGCAAGTCCAGAACAGGACAGGGCACCTTGTTAAAAACAACTGAAATAAATGGCTAGGCATATTATGTTGGTTCATTGTTTCTAGGGAGCTTGAAAGACATGTCATCTCTTCTCCCTGACTTTTGATCAAGAAGCATCCTTGTTCCCCATCCTGTACTATATCCTTCTTCCCCATCTTGTACTATACCAATCAGAGCAAATAGGGTTCTGTTCAAAGATGGGAGAGACTTGGCTTTGCTTCTGTCATGTGTCTAAAGAAACTCAACACAGTGAACTCACCAGAAAACCGTATTTTAGTATGGGGAAATCTCTTGAGTTTTCTTCTGGGGACACATTCTCCGTAAAAACGATTGAACACTCGTTGGGCCAAAACATGAGACAGACATAGCAAGCAAACAAGCAAATGAAGTTTGCTGTTGAGAGAACAAGTACGCAGAAGTACTTGTTGCATGTTCAGGTGACTACTTTGGGGAACATACACAACCTTTGAAAGGCTACTAATCCCCATTTTTCTTTAAATAGAGCATTTATTTCTGCTGTTAAAAATGGCATGCCAGATTCTTAGCTGGTGAAAACCAATAATACAAATTTAATACAGATAAAAACTTGGCAGACTGGATGAATAAGTTAAGTATTTTCCAAAGGCAGATTTACACTGACTGCAGTCAGATTATGGTTTTTACTATAAGCTAATTTATAATAAAGGTGCAAGATGACAAGGCAGAAGTATGTTCAGCATTTTTCAAGGAGCCATTTGTCAAAATTGACCTTTCCTGTGGAAATATCTGCAATTATTAATTGATTCAGCTATCAAAGTTACTTCTAGAAAGAAAAATTGTGCCTTGTCAATCAACATGGTTTTGCTGTAGCCAAGTCTTCAGAACTTCTGGCTGTTACATTGTGATTGGAGATGCACATAGGACCAAAGAGGACACCAAGGAACTCTCCTAGTTTAGTATATAGTAACATAAGCGAAGAATTGCTTTCCTGCATGCTCCAAGTAAGACATTCAAGTCCTGGGAAAAAAAAAAAGAACTATTGTTTCTTTAGCCTTGGAAGGAAGCCTTTATGGGGAAATTCCTACAGAGGGCATCCAAGTCCGTTTGACCATGAAATAATGCTCGATGGTAGCATTTACAGAACACCATAATATTGCGGCTGATCTGAGGAAAGACACCACTGGTGTCTGAGTAGCATACAGTTACTTTTCTATGCCCAAGTCACAATTTGGGAGCCCTATTTTGTCCACTCCCTGCTTGCACAGGAGAGGAAGGCTCTAACTCCCTCTTTCCTGCAACAACATTTTTATGAGAAAGGCTTTATTAAACTTTTTGTGTGTAGTAAACCAGATTTTGCACTACAGCATAGGATCTGAATTTTGAAAACCTATAATCTGTGATTTGGACTGTATGATTTTGGTTCACAGCCATCTCTGTCAGGAATAATTGGTTCAACACAGACTGAGACAAATTAATTAATATGTATGAATAACTAAAACAGGGTTTATGTTAAATAAAATTTTCTCCAAATGCCATGTTACCTAAATTCCTTCATCAACAAGGCTGTAGCAATCATTTAAAAACCTGTATCACATAATAGCTAAGGATCAAGAATGTAAATTATAAAGCTGAGTACTGGCAATACAGAAAAGGAAGATAGAGAAAGACTATCACTAATGAAAGAAGCTCTACAAAGCTTTAACAGGGAAAAACACATCTTAAGTGAAAACACAGCTTAAATGAAAACATCTAAGGAGCAAAACTGTTAGACTCGCAAGTCTATGTCCGCGTTTAAACCTGTACCTTTCATATGCAATGGTTCTGCATTGATTCACTATTGTGAATATAATTAAATGCTTTATGTGCTGAAGGTATTGCATTCAACATGAGATAAATCTGGAAGTAAATAAATCACCTGGATTTTAGTGATTGCCTAGAGACTAATTTTTATGACCTGATTACTTACAGTGTAAACAAGCAAGGGAAAGTGCCAATCAGTGTACATATGTATATACATATACATATATATGTCTAAATAATAAGTTGATCCAAAATCAGAAGAGAGTGAACGACTATGGCAAAAAAGGATACAGAGGGAATGGGAAGAAAAAGGGAGAATTCTTTAAGAAAAGTTTATATATCTGACATCCGTACAACTACAGTGAAAAGGAGGACAGCTTTTAACAAAAGCCTATGCTTGTTTCAGGGACCAATGATGGCAGCAATTAGAAATAAAGTAAAACCTAGAGGGTTTAAGGTAAGATAAAATAAGGTAATGACTGTTATAAATGGGAAGATTCATAAGGGAAAAAAACTAGATATCAGGAAAAAATCCATAGCTAGTATTGCTACGGATAATAAGAATCAGTTTTTATAGTATATTAGATACAAAATTAATCTTAGGCTTGATATGAGCAATATAATAGGTGGAGATGGTAAAATTATTAGCAGTGATGTAGAAAATGTAGGAGTGCTGAATAAATATTCCTTTCTTTACTTGGAAGAATGGGGATAATACATGCATATAAAGGTACTTTCTGGTCCATTAGTAACTGAAAAGAATAAAATGAACTACAGGCCAACCTTTTAAAATCTACAGGTCCCAATAACTCCCAGTCAAGAGTCCTAAAATAGTGTGGCAGGTACATCTGTGGCTTACTGGTGATAATTAATAATACAAATTGAATATTTGCTGTAGTGTAAGATACAAAAAGAATGATAATACTGTGCTAGTGTTCAAAGAAGGCAAGTGGAAAAGTGGGCTGTCTAGTCTGATAGTACTAACAGGCAAAAGTGATACAGGATTCAATTTTTTAATGGAAAAATGCTTATATAGTCAGTAAGAAGGGATGCAATTTTATGGAAATCAGGACCCATCAAACAGATCTGATTCTATATTTTACATGTTTGTGCATTTTGTTGATAAAATTAGCTGTAGATACTCTCAGATTTCTGTTGCACATTTGACAATGCTGAATAACTTTTTAAGTATTATATGATGCAAATTAAATGAAAAACCTCAAGGAGATTGAGACAGGGCTGACATAACCTTGCCAGTGATGTCAGTGAAGAGTCAGCATTCAACTGATAAATCTGTAGTGGGGTTTAATGATACTAAATAGCTTCAGGGACAATCTGGAGGAAAATATTAAGTCATTTTTGTTAAAATTTGAAGACAAAAAGATACTTGGCAGTACTACCAAGAGCAGGAGCAGTATTGAGCTGGTTGCATCCAAATGCAAAATTGTATCCATAAGAAAGAAGAGGAAGGAAGCTGCTATCTGTGGAATGATGGACTACTAAATAGCAACTCTGGAAAGATTTTGGCAGGGTGATATACAAGAATTTTCATATGAGCTCCTTGTGTGGTACCATGACTTGAAAGCACAGAAGGGAATAGAAACCAGGGGAAATGTTATGATTACATACGGGCTTGAAGAGTACCCTATTCTGTTATGTTGTCACTTTTGAAAGAATGTTGAAAATTTGAAAAAACATACAAAAAGCTAAATAATAAATAAAAAGCTATAAAAGGTGCCTTAAAGAGCATAATGAAGGTGAGAAGCACAGGAACTTTTTTACAGGTGGAAAAAAGAGTATCAAAAGCTGTGAGAGTATAGAAAAGAAACACATAGGAAAAACAAGGTTGAAAGATGAACAGGAATACAAATAAAAATTAGAAAAATACTTGTAACAGCAATAACAGTTCAATCCTGGAATAAGATTGATGGATTATATATTTTGGTGCGCCAGCAAAACAAGATGGTATGTCTTTCCTGAAAAGGTATCTCGCCCAAATGAATCTCAAACTGAATGCTGATTTAACTAGGTGGATTAAATGGCCTCTAACTCTAAGAAGTCAGAGCACAGGTTTATTCCAGTTTCCAACTGTTGAATGTGCCAATAGGTTACTTGTTTTTATAAGGTTTTTTGAATGCCACAGGCATCAGTTTTCCAATATTACTCTTGTGGTAAAAATGACCCTTGCCTTCAAAATATTGAACGTCAACTTCAAAACATTTGTATAATAATTAAGCCACAGAAAAAGTATTGGAAGAAATATTTGGAAGAAGATTCAAAAAAGTAATGGAATAAAAATCAGAGAAAATTAAATTAAAAGTCATTACAAGATCACAGTTATCTGAAGTACGAAAAAAAAAGGGATGTGTTGGAAGAATAAAATCATAGAGTGTGATAGGCCCCAAGCCTACTTTATCACTAAGAACATCCCTGTGAAAAACTAATGTGCTGTGTAATGGCCATAACTGTATTAAGAGCTACAAGGAGAGCTAAAAATACCTCTTATCTTTGAATTGCTCTGTAGCATGGGAGATGTCACCTTGAACATAGGAAGAAAACTGCTATTTACGTTTTAGAAGAGCAGGAACTAAGTCTTTGCTGCAGCTGTGCAAAGTGGGCATTTCCCACTGGAAGCCTGGTATAGTTAAGGTATAAGGGTTTTGCTGCCAACAATTCCTAATGGCCTTGTTCACTTTTACTTTTAATGGTTTGCCAAACTAAGTATCTATTCTCAAGTGGTTAGTATTTGTAACTGATGATTATAGTACAGGGTCAAGCTCAAGAGCGGCAGTGGAAAAGCAATATAGTACTATATGTAACAATCTCTTCTTGCCCTACAGTAGGTACCAACAGCCCTCAGAAGGTTTTATTTTCCCTTCAAATGTATGTATTCATGTCTCTTAGAAAATCACTGCTGGGTACAACTAGGACTCAAATGGGGGTAAGTGATATAGAATTCCCATTGCTAACTGAATATGGCACTGCAAATGGTTAGAAAGGAAAAGATGCATTGGAAGACTCCCTCTGGGAGTTTCTTCCCCTTCTGAGAGTTCATAGAAACGTCTAAGTATTAAGGAACATAGAAAAAAAGTATCACTCATATAATTGCCAATTCACTTTGATCTGTGTTGAATACTTTCCCTTTTACAGTCTCAGTATTTTGTATTTGTCTATTTTCTGGTATTTTAGAATAACAGGACTTTCTCGTCCTTCAGTTTCTGAAGTGATGGGTAATGAGTCTGATAGTGGCACTGAAGCTAAAATACATTTGCAGTATATATAAATTTGGCTAGCTGTGCTTGAATTAAGTTTTAATAAAAAGTAAATTTAGAAATAGTTTCCCTTTGGATATTATCACCAGTTGGAATAAGATAATTAAATTAAATGACCATGTACTCCCTTAAGGAAGCTGCAGTTTCCTTTCAATCAGTCTCTTAAATACTATGACTTTACTTTATAACAAGGCACTTATTGCAGCATCTAAAAATGGATTTATTTCTAGACAGCATTTAAAGTAAAATATTTTAAGTCACATTTTGTGGTGGTTTAACCCCAGCTGTCAACTAAGCACCACACAGCTGCTTGCTCACTCCCCCTACGCCCCAGCAGGATAGGGTAGAGAAACCAAACAGAAGAAAAAAAACCGCAAAAACTCATAGGTTGAGGTAAAAACAGTTTAATAGTACAGAAGAGGAAGGCAATAATAATAATAATTGTTTTAATAATGATGATGATGATGGTGATGATAAAGGAATATACAAAATAAGCGATGCACAATACAATTGCTCACCACTCACTGACTGATGCCCATCCAGTTCCTGAGCTGAGGTCACCGCCCCTTGGCCAACTCCTCCAGTTTATATACTGAGCATGACATTATATGATGAGGAATATCCCTTTGGGCAGTCTGGGTCAGCTGTCCTGGCTGTGCCCCTTCCCAGCTTCTTGTGCACCTCCCTGCTGGCAGGGCATGGGAAGCTGAAAAGTCCTTGACTTTAATATAAGCACTACTTACCACAACTAAAACATGTGTGTTATCAGCATTTTTACTAAATCCAAAACACAGCGCTATACCAGCTACTAGGAAGAAAATTAACTCTATCCCAGCTGAAACCAGGACACATTTAAACTAATAGCAAAGAAATATATTTGAAGAACTTGAACTTAAGAAAGGCTATTTCTGCTGTGGTTGTATCTATTTTGGCAATCTGAAGTTTTACTTAGAGAAATCTTTATGTAAAAAGCAATTTGCTCAAGATGTTTTCTTGCTCAGATAATAGTTTTACTCATTTCCTGAAGGATTACATTACTTACTTACTGCAAGAGTCTAATAAGCTAATGACCATAAGCTTCCTCACTGAAAAATGACATTTATATTTGTATGGTTAAATAAAACATGTAATGAGGGAAAACTCAAAAAAGAACTGATTATGATTCAAAGAAACGTATCATATATTTTATCATCTTAACCGACAGCCAGAACCCATGTGTAATCGTGATGTCAACTACAATCTCTGTTAATTTGATCTCCTTTTATATTAGACTTGATGATTCAGAACTATTGTAACAAAATGAAATAACAGTGCTACATGTTTCAGAGTGGTAGATCAGAAATGTAACTGCACTTCGTTATATTACCAAACCATGATGTTGACTGTTGTAACCATCAGGGAATTCCTCAGTAGTATATAAGTGTCTGAAGTAGATTGTAGGCAATAAAAACATAATACTGAAGTGGTATGGCACCCTTGGGCACCAATGCAAACATCTGCTCCTTTCAGTTAACTTGACTTTTTAAGATCCTGTTTTTTGTACTAAAGCGTGTTTCTAAAAAAAAATTATTGATAGGCTTCCAAGTAGGGCATATTAAAAACACTGGGTAAAAAGGCTTTGAAGTATGTTCCATTCAGCTGTTTGTTTTTAAATTAGCACGTGCTAGGCAGACAGCTGCTGAGAGGGTAAATGGCACAAAGAGAGAGAATAGGTAAGTGGAGCGTACTGAATCCGAGGAACTGGGCAGCCTTCTCCAATCTCCATCGAGCGACAATGGATAACAAGATAAAATGTTTTAGCTCTATCCATCAGTGTGGATCATACTCAACACATTTTGAAAGATCCTGTCAAGTTTTCAGAAAGTTTGTGCCTTCTCTTGGGATTTTACTGCACAGGGTACTGTACCATATAAGTACAATTTTGCTATTGCTAGTAATAGGTCTCAGTCTTTGTAGTGACTTTGCAAGGCCTCACAGATGAACTTTGTCAGGCTTAATTTGTCTAAACTTTCCTTGCCCTATTTGGAGTTTTGGGGTTTTTTTGGCTTAACTGGAACAGCAATTTTTCTAATGGCCCAGTGGCTATGCCTGTTTTGTTTTACTTTTGATTATTTTTTGGTATAATTATAATTTTATATTGGTAGCAGTCATGGCTACTTACGTTGTGGAGAATGAATTATTTATGGATCCAACCTAATTATAGAATGTAGAGGAACAGGGGAATGGGATAGCAGCAGAGGCCCCAAAAGTGGGGACATGGGATGCACTGCAGGGAGTGGTGTACAGAAATGAGATGGCAAGAGAGTAAGATGGGCACAGGCTAATGCTGGGGATCTATAAACAACTCATCAGGAGACAGTTAAAGAAATGTGGATTTGTGAGCTGAGAACTGGATTTAGGATAACAAAGATAAAAACCCACAAGTATCTGACAAATACGAAATGCATGATATACAGTGCAACAGGAAGTAGGGTCAGAGAAGAAAGAACATACACAGATTATGTTAGCAGATGTGGAAAAAACCCAGGTGGGTCCTAGACTGAGAAGGAGGGAACCATAAACATCATACTCCTCCCAGGAGCGTGAGCATATCATCAGGGGGCCAGTGTATAACAATTTCAGTTGTATTATTGATTGCTAAAACTTTTTCTGTAACAGGGATTTTTTTTTCTGTAATTTGGTATGAACAAATTATTATTTTATTAGACGGTTAAGATTGCTATAACTTTAACAATTACTTCTTGGCATTACATTTAAGGTGTATTTCCTTTTTGCTCATTACAAGATTTTGAGAATAACAGTATGTGTGCCTGGCACAATGTGGAGATCTTTGAGCAGCAGAGCAAATTTGATATACCCACATAAAAATTTTGAAGTGTAATGCAACATTAAGGTCTAATATGTTTAGGTACAACTCTGGTGCTAGTGTTAGGTTCTAGCATAGGCATATCTACACTGTCATCTAGTGTGTGGAATAGCTAAAACTATTCTCTTCAGTATTAGTCTAGTGTGCTTGGTGAAAAGCAAAGAACTGCAGAAAACAAGCTGAAAATACCCACTCCTGGGATTATGAATACAAAAAACCATATACACATTGTATTATGTCCATGAAAACAGTGGAATTGCTGGAAGTTTTCTCTGTAGTACAGACCACTGTACTTTTATCTGATATCTCGTCCTAAAATGTAGCTCTCTGTGAGAGCCCGTTGTGGGGATAGTAGCATATTTCTCACTTTTTGACATAGTTCTGACTTTTTGGACTCTCTGTTGAGATTGCCAACAATGGCTGGCTATTATGATGGCTGACTCAGTATCACAGCATTTCATGTAGGCATACAAATGTCAATAACAGCTAGATAAATGGACAGACAGACAGATATAAAAATGTAGTGCTCTAAATTGACGTGGCACCTTGCAAAAAACATTCAGAAGAAAACTTTTAAGTCTCTAGTCTAGTGTAGTAGGGCATTTAACTCCAAATGAAAGAATAAAAGTACTTCTAAAATGAGAATATTTTTCTTTTTAATTCTCCTTTCACTCAGACACTGCTTCTAACATCCCAATGACAAGAAAAATGGGAGTTTAAATGAGTGACAACAGGCAGTATATGAGGGCTGGATCTAAGGGACCATGATTTCATGTGGGTTTGTGTCTTGTAGCTGAGTCCTACCCATGTCTAGAAGTTTTCTTGTGAAAGGAACCTAGTGATGAACAAAATACTTGGTAAGGGATACTACAGGTTTTTTCCACACAAGCCACTTATTTTTAACAAATTTGTATTGACTTTGTTATATGCAACTTAGTGATCATATAGCCCTCTCTCCTTGTACTTGCTGGAAATCGGTCAGTGGACTAAAAAGTTACTGCAGTGTAACACAAAGACAGGCTTGCACACACATATATATGCAGGTAATCTCTTCACGCAAGCCTTGTTTCTCTAAGAAACTAATTCTTCCTAAGGGGTAAAATTAGTTTAATCTTGCCATGAGAGACATTAGTATGAAAGTTTTAATAAGTCTCTGCTACTTGGTTTATCAGTGAAAAGTTTTTTCTGCAACCAAATATGGCATACATTTCGGGAAGAAAGTAGCTCAAAGATCAGTCATATCCTAAATGCATCAAGTGTTAAGAACATTTTATATTTTCAAGCAGTGATATCCAGTTTCTCATTTGCAGTAGGACATGTAGGTCAGTAAGTGTTGTAGGACTCTCCCATGACTAGTCATGCAGGTACTAGCAGCATATGAATGCATTCACACATCCACATCAAAAAGGCAGCGTAGAGAAAGCTGTGTGATTTGCTGTGGTGAACTGTAGTTTGGCCACCGTTTTATAAGCTTCTCCTTTTATTGATGCCTGATTTAAAACTTCTGTATCTTTACTATGATTTTCTCTCAAGATTTCACATCTTGGCCATTACCCTTCTTATTTTATTTTTATTGGTATATATCATTCTGTCTAGTATCAGTGCACAGATTCTTTACTTGCAAGGGACAAGTCTTTTATTTGTATTCCTTCCCTCAGGGGTGGAAGAGCTTGACTCTTTCATTGCTGTCTCTGTAACCATAATATTTTCCTTTTTCCACAAATTTGCTGAAACTCAGAAACCTCCTACAGTTCAAGTATGCTATGATGCGTGTCCAGAGTATAAACATTCCTGTGCATATTGGAGCAATATGCAATTTTCAAATGTAATTTCTGTTTCACAATTAGAATTTTCATTCATAAGAAAAGCCTTTAAGTCTCATGGTTGTGTGGATAACCTTCATGGGTGGGCTGAACTGAACAGTGGCTGTGCCTAAACCTGAAAAGAGACTGCAGAAGAGACCTATACATATGTATAGGTGTATCTCCAGTGCTCTTACTTTATGAGGATTGAGGAAAAGGGAAAAATATGAGCACCGGGAATCTCTCAAATTCTGGTGACCTGAATCTCTTACGTCCTCATAGATTTATGTTTCTAAAAGGAGGCTGAAATCTACCTGTTCAGATTGTTGTAAGTGGGAGGTGAAAAAAACTCTCCATATTCTAAAAAGTGAGTTTAACCCTGTGCCTAACAAGGTATGCGAACAAATGCTGTTAAGCTCCCGTGGAAGAGCAGCAGCCAGCCACAGCTGCTTGCACAAAGCATACCACATAGGGAAAAAGGGTGATGTGCCACCCCTGGGTTTGTTAAAAACTAGAAATTCCCAATGAAACCTTCTGTTCACTCAGTCAAATAAAGACCTCTATTTCACTCTCCTCCCAAGGCAATGTAAGGCTATGCTCTTCAGAAGAGTTAGTAAGAACAGGAAGGAAATTCTTAAAGAGCTTTCATAATTTTCTTTCTCCTGAAATTCAGGAGGCATCTTTTCACTATTGAAGCTGTGGAAGGAAAGCATGATTTTTTAAAATTATGTATCTACATTCCTGATTATTGCACAAGCTTGTAAAAACTACTATGATAAAGCCAGATGGCTTCATTACTGACAGTTCTGTTACGAGTTCTTTTTAACTGGACTATAAGCAGTTAACTCTTGAAGAAATATTATTAGCTGTGGTTAATTTTTAAAAGCTGCATATATGCAAAAGTATACTTATTACATAAATTTGTCTGTCGACCAGTGACTTGTAGTATATGCCTAGCAGTATCCTGTGGGTATCTCTACATAAACTAAGCAAAAGTTTTGTGTAATATTACATAGACACTTTCAGTATTTCAAAGTACTACCTGTAGTAGTGTCCTGAAATCTTTTTGTTGGTCTGTGTTCTGCTTTGTGACCGCTTTTGGCTGAGTCTTTGTGATAATATTCTGTCTCCAGTCTCATCATTATCATGTACTCTTGTGCAATAAACGGAAAGAACAATTTATCAGTCCATAAACTAAAACTATTAAAAATTAATTAATTTGTTCTGCTTCTCAGTATTTTCTCAATAGTATTGGCATTAATTTTACACAGCTTTTAAATCACACAGGAGCTCATGCTTAAATTTACAATATATACAAAAGCAACGAGTGATTGTCACATTTCTTCAATGTCTGTTACACAGTTTAATCAAACTAGGAAGCAGTTTTGTATCAGTGTCCTGAATTTTCTCCTTCCAAACAAACTGTATTTTCTGGAAATGTCATTTGGTTTAAATGCCCTGAATCCCGTTTCCCCTGGTTTTCAAGCTTGTGTCCTCCATTCAGTCTCTGGTTGTGCGAAGTTATATGCACTACCTCTAATGTTTGGAAACTCCTGCCTATATTTTAGTAGGATCTACAGACCCTGACTTAGATGAGGGGCCCATGGTGCGGGGTGCTTTATATAGGCAACTGCTGTTTCTAGAAATTTGTAATCCAAAGCAAAGTGCTTGGCTCATGGGCTTATCCACTGCACTTATGCTGCATACAAAAACAGTAAGGAAAAAATGGAATTATTATTTCTGTTTATAGTGACAGAACTTAAGTATAGAAAATTTCACTCTGTTTCAATAAAGTGCTAAGTTAGGCACATAGTCACCTTTAAGTAAACGCTTCACCTAATTCCTATTCAGTAAGCTTATATAAATATGTTCTGAACATCTAAATGAATGAAGTAATTCACAAGTTTTAATGCTTTTCAGAATTCTGTTCTTTTAGGTAGTAAACCTTTCTATATACAAAAAGAAATATTCATGAGCTTAATGTATACTTACAACTGTACTGCTGAGCTTGGGCCCAAGTGGTTTGTTTATGATCCATACTTGAGCCATGAACTGACTTTCTTTTCTATGATTGCTAATCTAGCCTTTACCATAAAAACCTCTCTGACAATAAATTTACATATGTGGAAACTACATAAATGGGTGAAATTCATGTGTGAAAATTCTCATATTTTGTATTGAAAAGTAATATTGCATGAAAATGAATTACACAAAAGGACCCTAGAGAGACTGAAATCAGAGTTGAAAGTATGTCTGTAATTCAAGCTCTTCTGAGGCACAGAAATGTTTTTTTTTATTTAATATGGAGGCTTCATATTTACTATTTTACCTTTATTTATGAATCCAGCTATGAACTTTAGTATATGATCCCTTTTGGCTGCCATGACTAGCTTGCACATTAGTGGTTTTATAAGCCTAGCTCTTTCAGGTGTCTTCATGTCTCCGGTATCTCTCCTGTGAGTATTAAAATTTTTACATGTCCTTTTCATTCTACTCCTCAACACTGGTGCGACATTATATGCCCTCCAGCCCTCCGGTACTCCTTGCCCTTAGTGTGCTATTAAATTTGGCCGATAGTTTTCCCATTTCTCTGCCTGCCTTCTGCAGAACTCTAAAATGTAATTCCTCTGAGCCCAGAGCTCTCACTGCTTTGTATAGCTCTAATTGCCTAATTAGCTGTTCAGTGCACAATGGGGAAAAATTTTAACATTTGCCTTCCTCCGTTTGGATGTTGGTTTCTGTCCCTTTTTTACTTTTTTTTTTCTTTTTTTTTTTTTTAGTCACATTAACCTTCTCAGTCTCTAACACCAGAATATCCCATTCCTTCCCTTTCTCTGTTTGCTTTCCAAAATTATGTAAGTAGAAGAACTTTTTACTGTATATCTTTATTTATCCTGCTATCTTTATTTTACTAGCTGCTGTGCAGCAACCATCCTTATTAATTTTCTACAGTCTTTAATGTTTTTCTGTACACTAATCACTATTTTCTTTCCGTGGGCCTTTAGGTGTTTGATAAAGCATATATTTTTCTCTAAACACTCTTTGCTTTGTGTTATATATGCCCACACTCTGCTTTATATCTGATATATATTTACTAAGTATTATTATGCATGCATCATTTGTCTATACTAAGTGTATCTTGTACCTATCAGGTTGGCTTCAGGAAGTTTTATTTTTACTCTATTTTTACTTTGGTTACAAGAAATATTACTTCCTTTCACAGATTCTCTTTTACCTTTATGTCTTCAAACATATCCTGTGCTACTTCATACCAAGAAAACCACTGTGTTGTTATTTATTTGTAGAGTTGAATGTGAGCGCTATTTGATATTATACATGTGCATCTACCCTTCTTCCAATCTCATTACCACACTAAATGTACTCCAGGCTTTACCTAGGTAATAAAAATCTCCCTTTTCTTATTAGTACTTTGGCCTTTTTATACTTTTATTTGCTCAATCAGTTTATGGTCTACTTGCCCTTTCTTTGTTGAGCAATTATAATAGGTTTCTACAACTACAATACTTTGCACTTTGAAACATCTACAGTCTCAGTCCATAAAGACTTAAGCCAATGTAGGTTTCACCCGATTCTAATAACCAATAGTGGTAAGTAGATCTACTAAAGACACACACAGTAAAAGACATATATTTTGCTAACTGTTTGCATTACACATTTATGCCAGATGATACTTAGCCATATAAATGTATGGTAACCTTAGATAAACGTGCTTCACAGTTCACTGAAACCTGACAATTCTCATATTGCAATGCATCCCAACACCAAGGAAATAGATAGTGACCTACTCCCCATTATTCTTTAGAAAATGCTATCCTAACCACTTTAAAAGGGGTAAAAGAGAATTTATATTGAGTTTGGTACAGAGAACCATCTAATGAGAAAAAGAAGAACTATCTAAAAAAGAAGCAGTCTGTGTCAGACAGACTGATATTTCAAAGGGCATTAAAAATGTATATAGATATTCAGTATCATTCTTTGATATTACACAGCTGAAGTTTGAGATCAGTGTATGAGTCTCTCATGTGAGCACTGTTATTAATTCCAATGCATGTTCAGTAATGCTGCTGAAAAACTACTTTGTTTCATATTTCTGCTGAATTTATTTTGTACTATCTCTGGGAGATGTATTCCTTCGAGTTTTTGTGTTAAATTTGCTGCAAAAAAATGTTCTGCTATAAGGTTTACTGATTTCTAGATTGTAAGGCTTTCTGCAGTATTATTTCAAAATCCTTTCTGCTGAAAATTCAAAGAGTTGAATTTCAACAGCTTTTTCTTTTTTGCAGGTGAAGTTGTTACAAAATGTGAAACAAGTACAATAATAAAGAATACTTAATAAGAGCACGCATAACCGGTTTTCAGAAAAACAGATTAAGGAAAATGTTGATGTTAGAAATATTTTCAGTGGGTTTATTTTTCTCAAAATGCAGGAGATGCAGAGACTTTTTCCTATTCTATGTGGGAATGCACCTTAGACAATCGTTAGTTGTTTATTTTCTCTCTCCAGCATTACTACTTAGACTAACCACTTATGGCAATCATTTGCTGTTTTCCAAATGGAGCATAAAACTGTCACTTCAGAGGCAAACATTCAGTATTTTGTCTCTGAAACTGTCCTGTTTCCATTTCACCCCTTTCACAGTATACATATGTTCATTGTTGTCCTTAAATGTATTTGATGCTTTTTTTGGTATGGATCACTCTTCACAAACCATTTACTTTTGTCTCTAATATGTTCCTAGCAGCAGTATTTCCCTTCCTCCTTCCCTCTCTCTGTTGCTCTCCCCTTTTTAAAAAAAGGTAATCTTAATATGCTGACAATCCTGTTTTAAACACCTTGTGAAAAATAGTATTTCTCTTAAGCTTATCAATGTTGTGCCATGGTTTGACATCTCACTGTCTGATTTAGAGCTAGTTGAAGTTTTTAATTTCCTTTCTATGCAGTCTCTGACTACCTAGTGTTTCTTCTTTTACTTTTAATAACAAGAAAGTTTGTTTAATGTATTTTTTATTATTATTTTCTTTTGGGCATATTTGCCAGTCTTTAAACATTAGGATGTTGGTTCTGTTACTTTGTAGATTTTTTTGTGTCCTTAGCTGCGGTGAACTAAAAACACCTTTTAAGATGCTAACTGCTATTTGCAAGGTGTGCTTTTTGGTGTTAGTTGAGTTCATAATGGTAGAACTAACCTTGCTTGCTGAAATGTTTCCTGATGTAGCAGACCATGCACCGTGCAGATGGTGGAATGAGAGAAACAGATAGTAATCTCCGGAGACGTTAGAGTATGTCCATAAAGTGCAATGCACCGCTATGAAGAAGTCCCAGAGCTCTGAACGAGATGGTTTTAGAGCTGGAAACATTATGTCATGTGTAAGGTAATTGAGGACCCAGGCTTGGATATCATGTGGATATATTAGTACCCTTGGCACTAATTCAGTCATCTCTAACACAGCACTGCTATGAAACATCTGTTCTTAATTTCCTATCCATTTCTAATCTGTGGGATTAATGCTGTACACCTGAAGAACTACTGTGCGGGCTGTGTTCCATATAATTGGGAGGGTAATCTGGATTTGTGCAAATGGGTGTGTGTTTTAAAAGAGTTTAAATTATAGTTATTTTACTCCATGAAAAACTGCCAACTATAACTGACATGCCCCTGTCCCACTGCAGCCCCTTCTTGCAGCTGCTTGGCAAGCCAAAAGTCAGACCTTAGCCTGCAGGAGACCTTCTTTGAGTCAGTGGGACTTGGCCCACCAGCCAAGGTTGAGGTTCAAAATTTGTTTCTAACTGTCAGTCATGCAGATTCAACTGTAGTTGACTCAAACAAACATTTTTTTCTTTGTTTTTATGTAATCATCATTACTAAATTCCTGGAGTTGGAGGACAGCTGGCAATACTGCTGAATAGAATGGGTCGATGTAGTAATTGCAAATGCATTACCCAAGTAAATCTCTCGTTCTTTGTTCCACAAATTTTTTGAGGAAGCAATCACAGTATCTCTGAGTGTGAATAATTATTAGCTAAGCATTTACCAGACAATTTGTGTAAATACATTTTAGCCTGTGGCTTTGTAGATGACACATTGCTCCCCTTTTTTGTACCGTGTGTAATCAATTAACTAAGCCATTGCTTTTGATTTGCATCCTAATATTTAAAAAAAAAATGGATAATCATTAGCATGAGCATGTAATGATAGTACACATTTTTATTATATTTGGTAATATTTTGGCTAGAATTTATTTTCAGTAAACATGGACAAGAGTTTGATACCAGAAATAAAGTGAAGTAGCCATTCTTTTCACTATGCTATTAATGAATCACTACATCTATATTTTCTGAAGTCAGTAGAGTGTCTTCAATATACACTAGAGGAAGGTCAGTCCTATGAGCTCTTTCTTCAGTTGCTTTCTTTGAGATCAGCCATCTGCTTCAGACAGAAGATGTCAGAAACAATTACTATGCTGCAGCAAAGTGTTTTCTTAAGTACTCCAGATTTATTTTTGTTACAGCTAATCATAAAAGAAATGCGCAGGAGCTAAATCAAATAAAGAGGGATTCAGAGGCAATAAGTATTTTAAATTGTTGGATAATATTGTGAAGTTGACATTCAGGTTGTATGTGTTTGTGGTTGCCCACATATTGTAAAACGTTACAATTTATACACACTGAAACTGCACAAGTTATAAAAGCATAACAATATTTTTCTTTCATGGTTCTACTGACGCAAGAAAACTGCATCACTATCACAGCCAATAGTGTCATCCACTGTTACTCTTATAAAACATGCTGCTGTGCAGAGCAATGGAATGTAATTTAGTTTATGCTCTGTCTTACGCTTTTTTCAGTATATGAAGAAAGATACGTTCTTAAGCCATAGGTGAGCAAAAGAACTGGCATATCTTAACAGATCCTCGGCTTCAGACTCAGTGTTGCTATTTGCAGGGTGCTGCCCTTTGGCTCAGCTGCTGAATTAAGGTACCAAAGCTGGCACCTTCTGGCCATTGTTCTGTCCTGTAATACACAGAGTGTTTAGTGGTCTGTAAAACAGCACAAACCAAAAGAAGAATGGTGCTCGTATTTTACTCTCTTATACTTTTACTTACTTATACTTCTTATAACCCATCATGTGTTCACCTTTCACAGTACAAACCAGATGAAAGTGTACTATGAATATTAGTCTCTGAAATTTCAGCTGTTTGTACTGCTCGAAGTAGCAGATTATAATGATACTTTTTTGAATTAGTATATCTAACTGTATCCTTTGATAAGACAGGGTAACCGCTGCTGACTAGTAGCTTCATAATACTGGCTGTATTCTTGGTGATGACAACCTCTCATGTTGTGTTAACTATATTTTTTCATTCTAGCACTTCAGCATTTCTGAATATTGTATTTAATACAGGCAAGAAACTGTAAAGCTGACTAGTTTGTATGACTCAGAAAAATAATGCACAGTTTTCTAACAACGTGTAATTCTTCTTCTGTTGATCTTCATTGAAATGCTTGGACACAATTCTCTACATCATCCATATTCTGTTTGGCAGCATATGACTTCTTTTCTTGAGATATTTGCCTGCCCTCCCTATCTGCCTCCCTCCCTCTTTCCTTCCCTCTCTTTCCATCTTCTTTGAGTTGATAACTAAAAACAACTTTAGCTTCTGATACCATAAGTGCTTATACAACTTTTGAAAGGTAGTCTCACTCTCAGTGGTTCCTTTAGGAATGGTCATATTTTTGCCTTTTTTTTTCATGTATCCTCAAGTAAATCATCAAGGTCTAATAGAAATAGATAACTAGCTGACAGGTGGAAAAGATCGATCTGATCTGTAGTCAGTGGTTCTCAAATATTTTAAGCAAGGTTTCAGCATCTGTTTGGTCAAGTTCCAGATCTGCTTCAGTAAATTCAGAAGAAGTCAGTTGTATCCTTGCTCATTTGTCTCAGAAGCATTTTGGAGCTCGCTGCTCAAGTAGTACATATTGAACTTTAAGATTAATAGTCTTTTTCTTAGTGTCTTTATTCACCTCTTCAATCATTTGATCTTCCTAAGATGTCTAGAGATCCATTCTGAGCCTCCATTTTTAAGATGGATGTGGTTAGCTGGGAAATGCATCATTTGTGCATTTAGGAGATGGTTAAATATCATGCATAGTTCTGCCTATATGCACAAAAGTCCAGGGAGTCATAGCATGGTTGAAATTCAGGTGTAGCATCCTGTCCTTTTCCCTTGATGCCCATATTAATTCCAGAACAACTTCCATCATGACAATATAAGCATTTCAAAATGCTGTTAGGTTTCCATTATTGCTATCTCTAAGGGAAGTAAGGCACACTTTCAGTCTATGTGTGTTTCATGAAAATGAGTAATTATAAAAGACTGCATCAAAATGACCTTGGCAGATGTCAACACCAGCATTGCTGATGCATTTAAGTGCCTTTTCTAAGTGGGAGTCATCAGCTATGCAATTATCCAGTAGTCAAGGAAGAAATTTTTTTCATGCTAAGTGAATGATATAGGACTTGCGGAGCTTGTCTATGTGGTTACAAGGATATCTTGCCATTACTCCTCAGACAGATCCCTGATGCCAAGTTCTGCATATGTTTTTTTGCACAGCTTCATCATGGAATTTTAACAAAAGTGAAGAAAAGGTGAAAGACATTCTGTCATTCTAACAATAATATTTTTGAAATACAGTAAAAGCAACCTATAGAAGGTACAAACTGTATAACATGAGTATTTATTTCAATGGAACATGCATATAGACAATTTTGGAAGATGGATTAAAAGTTCTTCTGTCTTGCTTGGGAGTGCCTCCCATTTGTCTCAGAAAAGGAAATAACTTTTTTATTTCACAGTTAGAGATGGGTTAACTTAAAAATATTTTGAATTTGAGCTTCATAGGATAAAGCATGAAAAATTGTACATTCTTCCTAATGCATGGAAGCCAATTTAATACATAAATCATGATTAGAATTCTCACAAGATTTAGGCTTACTTAGGTTTACAATATATATTGATTCCTCTACGATTTTATGATTTTACACACCCTTGACTGGCACTCTACCTGTATACAATATCAAAGCTGGAATATTTATTTTTAGTATTTTCTTTTACCCTAGCTTTAATAACCAGAGCTTGAGCAGTTACTGTTTTTTATATGTACATGATTTACTCAAATTGTACATGTTGTCCATTATTAACATTACTACAGAGTAATAAGGTCAGACTTATCTGAGATTGCACATCCTTGTTATAAACAGTGAGTACACTCTGCTCTTGTCCTTAGTCTATTTTTGGTCAGAACAGTGTAAAATGAGCATTGTAGCTGTAGCTTAATTTCAGCTATCGGAGATATTTGTAGCACAGATCAGCGCAGTTTGTCACAAATGTCAGTCTTTGACCCCAAGACCAGAACAGACATGGGTCACGAATCAGGTGAATTGGCAAGCCTGTGTGGAATCCCACTCAGCATGTGTCTGCAGTACAAATAGTTTTCTCTCATGAAAAGGAATATTAATTAATTAGCTGTCCTATCAGAAAATCACCCCCCAAACTGTTATTTCTGGATGTCTTAATTTCCCTGTGCAGTCATGTCAGAAGTCATAGCAACAACATCACTAAACATATGGGAAGCTTATCAATGGTGTTCTGTGAAATTTAGGAGCTTTAAAAGAGCTGACTTGTAGTGTAAATGCTTACTTTAAATGCAGTGTTTGATGTCTGATAGGATAAAGGGATAGACTGCATATGTTGTTGCTGGCCAGGATATGTATCAGCTAGATGTGGATTAAAGATGAGCAATGAGTAAGTACAAAATATTGCTATTCTTTGATTTCAGAGGTGATTTTTTTTGAATTGAGCATGCTGGCTACCTTTCTGTGCTTGTGTTTCAAAGCACCTCTATCTTATGGTCCAAAACTACTCAGTAACAACCGCAGATTTTTAACACGTAATTTTGCAAAATTGGCACTGTTACGCACATATGACTAATGCTGATAATTATGGTTAGATAAATACCATGTGAGTTACTTAATGCTACTTTAGTCAGTAGTTCTCAAAAGAGGATTTTAAGTATATAAAATGAATCTGACACACCAAATTAGGCTGATCCACAAATTTTAGGTTCAATCAACTGTAGTCAGAGATACAGGTGAACAAAATGTCTTTGATGTCTAAAGTAAGATTAAGCTGACATGCACACATTATACTCAACACTGAAAGGTCCCTGAATAACTCCAAGAAAATTAGTAAAATCAATTAAAAGTAACAAATTTAGTAGACATGTATATATAACAAGTATATAGCTAAATATAACCTACTTGAAGGGAGTCAGTGTGGCTTCTGTAACGGGAAAATTTGCTGCTTCCAGTTTTTGAAGGTGTCAACAAATGTGTGTAGAAGTGGTCTCGTTGATAAAGCATGCTGGATTTCTTCTATGCTTCTAGAAACATCCCTCACCAGAGACTTTTAAGGAACCTGGGCAGTCATTTCAGAAGATTCCCTGCATAGGTTAATCATTGTTTAAATTGACTAGTTAATTTTTTTTAAACATTGATTAAATGACAGGAATATACCTTTTTTGCAAGGAGGGAGATCACAGTGCAGTTTTGCAAGGGGTCTATACTGTAACGTGTGCAGTTCAAAACAGTCATAATGACTTAGGAAATGAAGATGAGCTGTGAGATGGGAATATTTGCTGATAATACAAAGTTATTCACAGCAGTGGTGGTGAGAGAACACTAAATAATTAGAGAACAACATTATGAAGCTGACTGGCTGGCTAACAAAATGGCATATAAAATTCATTGCAGGTAAATATGAAGTCATGCACATGGGAAAAAACATCTTAATTTCATATATGAAATAGTGAACTGAAGTGACTGTTTCAACTCAGGATCGAGATCTTGTGGCAATACTAGATTGTTTCATGACAATATCAGCTCTATGCTCAATAGCAGTCAAAAAAGCATACCAAATACTATTAATTACTGAAAAAGAAATAGAAAAACAATAAAAGAACCTTATTATCCTGCTGACCAAACTGTGAATATTGCAGTTCATAGTGGCCCTCTCTTCTCAGATAGATTATTTTGCAATTTGAAAGTCAGGAAAACAAGGACAAAAAATATAGAATATCTTTTTGTTTGAAGAACAACTAAGTATGCTAGGACTCTTCATTTAGGAAAAAAGGTCTTTTAGAGGGAACACGTTATAAATATGTACAATTTTGAGTGACAAGGAGAAGGTGAACATGAATGGTTTATTTATTCTCCCTTCCAGCACAAGAATTGGCTGGAAGCACGGCCTTTGAAAGACAGATTAAATATATTCAAAAGTAAGTTATTTTTCACTCAGTGGGCAGGAGACCTGTAGAACTTCTTGCTGCAAGATAGATGCAGGTGTCCTGCAGGACACTGCCTGTGCATCCAGGCAATTTCAAAGGAAGAGGGAAAAAGGTCTTAGAAGAGAAGTACATTGAGGGTTGCTGAATAGGCAAAGCACAACAAGCTCAGAAAATCATTCAAGCTAAACATATTTAACTCTGGGAAGTGGTGTTGGACGGAAGACTCATGTATGCTTTCCTTTTTCACTCTTCCCTTAGTAACAGTTTAAGGCCACAGAAAGCGACCGGGATACTAACCAGACCCTTGTCAAAATCAGTTCAACCATTCTTGTTTTCTCATGTTGTGAACTGAATGCATTAGGTACCTCATTTTTTGGTAGTAAATTCCCTGCACTGCTTCTCGGACGATGCAAAAGTGCGTTGTAGTAGAAAAGAGATGAATATGTTCATCCTGCTGACCTGAAATGCTAGCAGGTTTTCTGAAAGCGTGTTTGATGTAGACTTATGCTCTCTACAAAATTCAGTAGTGCCAATGCTTTCTTTTAAAATACAGGTGTTTTACTTATACAACTTCAGTGATTGCAGCATTAAGAGAGAAATGAGAGAGAGCAGGTCCACATTTCTTCTTCTTCCTAAAATGATATGCATCTACTAGCACTGGCAGACTGGAAGACAGTAAGTCTGGTGTGAGATATGTTGTATCGATTGGTCACTTGCAATTTACCTTGCTAGCCTTACATACAGTATCTTGAGGACTCACCACATGTAGGATGTAGAGGAACAATTTGAATGTGCGCTGACTGTCATCAGATTTCCATATTTCTGGAAATTTCACCAGGACTGCTGAAGGAAAGAACACTTGTAATATACTGGAAGAAGCCAGAAGTAGTGTCATGGAAATAGGGGTGCTGTTGAAGGACTATCCTTGGAATCTGAAGTTAAAACTCAGATGAGATGCCTGGCCACGCTAGTCTGGTTATAAGTTACTTTATTTAAGCACTCATAAAAACAGATTCTTTGCACTTTTGGGTGTAAAGTCCCTGGATATCTACACCACCATCTCTCCTTCAGTTAGGTTCTTTGTGCACCTCAGTGAATCATTTCTCTCCTCCCCGCCTTTTCTTTTAAACCTTACTAGCTCATAACAAATAAGTAACAATAACTGAATGAATTGGATGACTAATCCCTGGTTGTATGGATCCTCAAGACAAATGTTTGCAGACTCTGTATCAAGATATTCTCAGCTAACGGGCTTGAAATATACATGAAGGTTTCAACTTTCAACCCTTAAACTGCAGACAGATTTCTTTTGAGACCAATAGCAGATAGACTTGCTCATCCTCTTAGCACTGCGATCCAAATTTTCACCACTAAGGAAAAATCCTGGTTGCTCTTTGTTACTGGATTTGCTATAAACAAATCATAATTAGCTCAGTTGCAAAATACCATGAGCAAAGTAACACACAATACAATTTGTGAGCAAAAAGGTAAGGAAAGGAACTGATAAGTATGCAAAAAGGCACCATTAGGACAACATTATGGAGTGAAGTCAAATTCTCAAATGATGTAGCCTCTTGTGTGTGTTCTGGAAGAAAGCCCAGCAAAATGTGCGCAACATACTTACTCAGTGAAGAAATACTAAAATGTGTAACTGGGATAAAAAGAGACATGTGAATGTTTCCAGTAATAAGAGATTCCATTATATGGGGTGTGTGATATTCTCAACCTGGCTAATCTCTCATATCTTTGGTCTTTTCTTACATACCCACCAAACAATTTTTGCTGCATCAGCTGATGCATTCATAATGAAAACTCGTAACTTACACATAGAGTCACAAACTCCTTCTGAATAAAAACTAAGTTGTAGGTATCTGTAAGAATGGAATCTCAAAATGTAAGGGGAGACACAATTTTGTCTGTTGACAGAGCTGTGAATTTTTGATAGGTCTATAAACTTTGCTACATTTTGAAGAAGAAACAAATCAGCTAAACATAACAACATCCTACACTTCATAAAATCTATTCACTTTAATGCTTTCTCTTGAAGGATTAAACACAGGAAATTAAAGATCTGTCAATTATTCAATTGGGCACTATTGCAGAGCAGTCTTTAGTGAATTTTAGGGAAGGGAAAAAGAGTAATATGTCTACTATTGAAAAAGACACCCTAGGAAACAATTTTTAAAGTTGCATACTCTGCTAGCAGTTCAATGTGATGTGTATAAATACATGCATTATTAGAATATTTCACATTAATGTCATTACAAATGATTATAGTATTGGCAATTTTCATGATATTGTGCGTAAATACTTATCCGAAATCACAGGCTACAGCTGTTAAAGAGCTTAAACCCTTATCTGTTTTAAGTAAATATAATGAATACTTACGGAATTTAGAAAATGTTTATGTTTGGATTTATGGTCTGCTTCGAAATGATACCTCAGTTCTGGTACCAGCTATCTCTAGAGTACAAGCTGTGCTGAAACATGCTGTGAATGGAACTCAAATCTGTTACTCTCATTAGTTCTAACCAACCTTGGCAATTCTTTAAAAAAAGGTGTTGACTCCTTCATAAGAAGGTATTCTGTATCATTACTACATGTGCTGTTTTTGACTGGGATAGAGTTAATTTTCTTCACAGTAACTTGTATGGGGCTGTGTTTTGGATTTGTGCTGAAAGCAGTGTTGGTAATACAGGGATGTTTTCATTACTGTTGAGCAGTGCCTGCACAGAGTCAAGGCCTTTTCTGCACCTCACCCCACCCCACCAGTGAGCTGGCTGGGGGTGTACAAGAAGTTGGGAGGGGCCACAGCCAAGACAGCTGACCCCAACTGTCTAGAGTCATACCATATGATGTCATGCTCAGCATATAAAGCTGGGGGAAGAAGAAGAGATGGGGGAACATTTGGAGTGAGTGATGGTGTTTGTCTTCCCAAGAAACCATTATGTGTGATGGAGCCCTGCTTCCCTGGAGATGGCTGAACACCTGCCTGCCCATGGGAAGTAGTGAATGAATTCCTTGTTTTGCTTTGCTTCCGTGTGTGGCTTTTGTTTTCCCTATTAAACTGTCTTTATCTCAACCCATGAGTTTTCTCACTTTTACTCTTCCAATTCTCTCCTCTATCCTGCTGTGGGGGGAGTGAGCAAGTGGTTGTGCAGTGTATATTTGCTGGCTACGTTTAAAGCATGACGCTACAGTAAACACAGGCAAGAATCGTATTTTGGGAACTTAGTCATAAATGCTATTATGATAATACTGAGAAAGTATTCATTAGTTGGGTGCCATAAGTTTCACAAGAATAATTCTGGAATTTGGAGTTGTCAGCCTGGATTTATTACAATTTCAAATGTTTCTTGACCTTTGCAACACATCAATTTTTAATCTGTTTTCTTAGAGGCATGCATAAATATAGTTTTTCTATACTATAATTTTACTAAATATGCCTTAGTAATTGTTTATAAATATCTACAAATCGATTATGAGTCTGGGCCAGTCTGGGAAGGTGCAAGATTACAAAATATTTCTAATGCAGAAAGATGATCAACTAAATTATGGGAACTAGACTAGCAACTAAGCTTGAGTTTACAGAGACTTCTGAAAAGTGGTTTTGTACCTTCTCTCTGGCCTTTAAAACCATTATATCCGAAGAGAAAATGAATAGTAGAAGGTATGACTCTGTATATTTGAGGCTAAATGTTGTAGATCTCTGTTCAGGGATGCATTTGGCAGAATTTTTCCATGTAAATGTGACCAACTTACTCCATCACTCTGCACCTCAGTTCCCTGTCTCCCGCTTCTCCTTCTTAAGTCTCGTGGCTTTCAGCTTTAAGCTCTTTGGGGAACTGAACTGCTATTGGTTGAGATTTCTATATGCTTTTATGATGCAGACAGTGCTTTGTCTGGAATTTGAATTAAAGTTTTGTGTTAGATTTGATTTCAATCTAGATGTTCTTGTAACCATTGTAAAAGCTTGATACCAACTGGATGGTATGCATTTTTTCCTAGTTGCTTCACTACAGCTGTCTTTAGAAAAAAGAAACAGTGTGACACTATTTCTCTCTCCTTTCATCCATAAACATAGTTTTACCTTTTTGTTTGTGCCTTAGGCTTTACTATGTGTACTATCTGCTCTGGTGATAATGATGACATTACTTAGTGTGATCACAAGAATAATCACCGAATTATTGGGTGTCAGAATCTTGCAGAAAGTGAAAGAAGGTTGACTTAGTAATGGTTAAGAGGAACTGGGACATTTTATAAACTTTTTGTACCAATCAAAAATCATCAAACCCAGTTCATGAAAAATCACAGATGCAGAGCAAAAATTCTGAGATATGCTCCACCAGTGCCACAAGCAATGTGCCAGCTGCCTTATTCCATTAATAAAATTCCTCTCAACTCTGCTAATACTGTAAAGTGCAATATAGTATAAACAGTGATTTATTTCTACATGGCAATATGCTAACTACTGATACATCAATTTAATTTCTTCCTTGCTATTATGGAGAGCCTTGTCATGACTCCTGAGTTAAAGAGTTCGATTTTGCATTTAAATCAGGTATTGAATATCTTTGCTTTCTTTGAGCAATACTACGTATTCGTTACAAAACTGCAACATTTATTCTTCAGGCAAAGAGCTGAAGTCATTAATTAACTTATATTAATTACACAATGGGTCCTTTAGGAAATTTAGCATCTGTGTCCACCCTTTCTTTGTTGCTATGGATAATAGCAAAGCAATAGAGAATCTTTCTGTGTATCTATAAAATGGGTTGAAATCTCATCAGAATTCTGGTAATCAAATTAGCTTATTAATTATTACTGTGTTTGCAGTAATTGTACAGGAAACAGATATTCTGAACAACAGCTCGGCAAATTGTTAAACAGGGCTATCACGACAGCAGAAGTAAGGTGAACAATCACTTGACTGCCTTGTACAAAGCAGACTGGCCCCGTAGGTGAGGCATTCCCTGGGGTAGGTTAACCACATCTCTTCCACACTGGCTCCTCATGGCTCTGCTGCCCTGCATCACTCACACGTTAAGGCAGTGTGGTGGGGGATGTGGAAAGGAAGCCCAGCAAATCCAGGGTTTGGGCTGTTTGTGCTTTCAGCTTTCAATGGGGAAACAGAGCCTGGCAAGCTAAGGATCAGATTGACTTCACTTCTCTCTGGTTAGGCAGCCCAGCTGATGCATCAGAGCAACCTGTTTGCTTTCCACTGGCCAGTTGGACCTGTGAATCTGTCCTTAAAATGAACTGTAACAATAAAAAATACTTAATCTTAATAATTTGCATTTTCACTTAACTAGGGATAGCATATACTAGCATTCATTCTCAATTTCTTTTTAATTCCTTAGGGAAGGAAGAAAAAGTGCTAAGGCAGGATATGTGTCAATAACTTAAAGAAATAAAACTTTACAGAAATTTTGCAATTACTTCCATAGTAAGGATTCAAGGCTTCCAAATTAAAGTTAATTTACCCTTACAAGAATTCTAATCATTTTAAAATCAGAAGTGTGAGATTAAAGCCTCCACACAGTCTTAATTTGGTCCAGCAGTGATACCTAGTGAGAAAAAATTTATCTATATAATAAAAATTGTGCCATTAAAAACTAGCTAAATCTAATCTGGGGTTTCAAACTTTAAAATGTATTTTTCATAACCATATGGTTATTACCTCATGTCACTATAAAGATGAGATAAGGTTATTGCATGTAGCATCTTAATATATATTTTATCTGGGAGTTATATACATAATTCATATTTATTAAAATAGTTTATTAATATGCCCAAGGTGAGTCAGTTGACCCTGAAAACCACCATTTTAGGCTTTCTAACTGAAGCTAATAGGACTGCTTGTCTGGTGCCATTAATGTAGCCAATGTTACAAAGATCAGAGTTGGCACATCAAGTGTGCACCAGGATTTTCTCTCTCCCTCTCCATCTTGCTGTGTCTCCTTCTCTATCTGTGCAAACCTGGTGCAGACAGTAAGGCCAAGATAGGACAGTGAGGCCTACCAGGACAGGACAGAGCCTACTATTGAGAAATATATTCTATTTCTATAATTCTCAATATTCATTTATTTTACTTGTAAATAATTTTGGAAAACTGCTTAACTTTTCATTGATGTCCAGATTTTTCCATAGAAGGTCAGTATAGATAAGTCAGAATTTGCAATTGCTTATACAACAATGAATTAAAAGAACAAGGTTACATATTCTTGGGTGTAGTTCTGTAGATCTGTGACCAGATCCTTTGTCTATAGGCAAAAGAATGCCCAGGGAGAAAAAATAAAGCCAGGAAATCACAAAATAGATATTCATTTAATTAATATTGTCATCCTATTAATTATTCAGATGGTATTCTTGCATTTAGGTGGACACTGGCCGGAAGGAGGAAAATGAGAGGCAGAGTTTTGGCTCAGTGCTCCTCCCATATGAACTAGTGCAGCTCACTCAGTGCAAGAGCAAATTTTGATGCTGATACAGCTGTGACAATCCTCCTGTTGCCCACCTCAGGCCAACTCACAGATAGGATCCCCTTTTCTGTTAAAACTTCTTGTTTCTTACTTGCTCTTTTGTTTCTGAACTTTGGAGGGCACCCTAGAGTTTAGAGTTGATATTACTCTAATCTTATCATTATTATGAGAATAGAACGTTTGATCGTTCACATTCATAATTAATAACAAAGGTGTCTAAGAGGGCACTATGCTTCATTAATGATTCCTGCACTTCGAAAGCAATGAAACTATCTTTGAAAGGAAATGTAGCATCAAAACCTCTAAGACTTTGTCCTGGTTTCAACCAGGGTAGAGTTAATTTTCTTCATACAAACTAGTGTGAGGCTGTGTTTTGGATTTGGGATGAGAAAATGTTGATAAGGTGCTGATGTTTTGAGTTGTTGCTGAGCAGCCAAGGTCAGCCCAGCTTCTCGTGCTGGCCTGCCAGCGAGCAGGCTGGGGGTGCATGAGGAGCTGGGAGGGGACACAGCCAGGACAGCTGACCCAGGCTGGCCAAAGGGATATTCCATACTATATGATGTCATGCTCAGGATATAAATGTGGGGGAAGAAGGAAAGGGTGGAGGGACACTGGGAGTGATGACGTCTGTCTTCCCAAAAAAACATTACACGTGATGGAGCCCTGCTTCCCTGGAGATGACTGAACACCTGCCTGCCCATGGGGAGCAGTGAATGTATTCCTTGTTTTGCTTTGCTTGTGTGCGCGGCTTTTGCTTTACCTGTTAAACTGTCTTTATCTGAAACCATGAGTTTTCTCACTTTTACCCTTGCGATTCTCTCCCCTGTACCACTGTGGGGGAGTGAGCGAGCAGCTATGTGGTGCTTAGTTGCTGGCTGGGGTTAAACCACGACAGACTTACATGCTGGTAAGCCAATAAGAACAGAAGGAAAATTATCGAAGGCTGGATGTACACCTAAGTGGGAAATGATGTGGGAGGTAGGCTCTGGCTTCTGGCATCTGCTTAATGACCATGTTTGATACTGGGAACAGCCTTATGATGTGGATGGCTTTGTGGGACTTCTCAGCTCCCCTTTCTCCTTTTCCCATGTGAATCCAGTCCTGCAATCTCCAGCCTGCCAAAAAGAAATAGTATTGGAAGTGTGGAGAACTTAACTGATGTTATGAAAGATGAGCAATGAAGTCTCTGATGTTGTTTTCCCAGCTGGCAATAGATGCACCTGCTCCTAAAAGATGAAAATACAGAAAAGATAATGGAGAAGGAAATTAAGATTGGTTACCAATAACTAGATAAAGAGAAAAGAAGACATACTGGGTCTACCAGTAGTTTTTGCCATCTCAGCTACTTTGGTTATTTCCCAGATTCTTTATGACACAGTCAGGCCAACAAGCCCTAGCAGAACTGTAGATATACCAGCTCTTGACACTTTAGCATATATTGCTCATTGAAATGAAGGATACCAGCAAAAGCACTTCTTTTCAAATATAACTATATCAAAAGGTGGACAGTTTTAGTGGTAGAACTATGTCAGTAAAATTAAATCAGATGAACTCTGGTGCAAACAAGTGTAGGCACAGAGAATCCACCAGGCAAAATAAGTAGACAGGGAGTTGGGATTTGGGGAAGATGCAGGAAAAACAGGAAGGTAGTATAGATGGTTGTGAATGTTTTTTATGTATTGTGTGGTTTTTTTCCTCAGCAGCTATTTCTTATATTTAGAATGTGTGCTAGTTTTGGCTGGGATAGAGTTAATTTTCTTCACAGTAGCTTGTATGGGGCTGTGTTTTGGATTTACGCTGAAAACAGTGTTGATAACAGAGGGGTGTTTTCATTACTGCTGAGCGGTGCTTACGCAGAGTCAAGGCCTTTTCTGCTCCTCACCCCACCCCACCAGTGAGTTGGCTGGGAGTGCACAAGAAATTGGGAGGGGCCACAGCCAAGACAGCTGACCCCAACTGACCAAAGGGATGTTCCATACTATATGACGTCATGCTCAGCATATAAAGCTGGGGGAAGAAGAAAGGAGGGGGGAATATTTGGAGTGAATGATGGTGTTTGTCTTCCCAAGTAACTGCTACGTGTGATGGAGCCCTGCTTTCCTGGAGATGGCTGAACAACTTCCTGCCAATGGGAAGTAGTGAAATAATTTCTCATTTTGCTTTGCTTCCGTGTGTGGCTTTTGCTTTCCCTATTAAACTGTCTTTATCTCAAACCATTTGTTTTCTCATTTTTATCCTTTTGATTCTCTCCCTGATCCCATCCCTGACTCGGTGGGGAGTCAGTGAGTGGCTGTGTGGTGTTTAGTTGCCAGCTGGGGTTAAACCATGACAGAATGGCATGTAGCAGTGGAAGTCATAGAAAATCTGTATAAAAACTAAACATGTAAAAAAGTGTCTGTCATATGTTGAAAAGCTAAAGTGATATTTACTTTATAAGGTAAAACACCTGGAGAAGTAATTTCTGAGCAAAGCAGAAAACTTAGCTTTTGTATTGTTAACAAATGAACAACAAAGTATCTAAGAATTGTGGGCACCCCAGCAGCTACCCCAGCAGCTGGGCTTCCCCTTGTGAGCTGTCTTTCAAAAAACTAAATATTTAGTGTATCTGCACAGGCAACAAGATTTTTTTCAAAGAGGAAGTTCTCATTTTTTGATAGGTTGATATGTAATTTACTTTGTACTGTGACTACTACACGATAAGGTCTCATATATGATGTTATCTTCCCTCAGAAACTCTGACTCTGCTTCTCTCCATGAATAATCTCTCAGTACTTTTTTCCCTCACTACAATCTGATTACCAGATAGAACAAGGCAGAAATACTGACCTATGGTAGTGTGTTATGAAATAAGTACTCTTCGTCTGAAGTATCTTTTCTATCCCATCTTTTCTGCTGAGTAGGAGGTTATAAGAATAGCAGTCTTTTCTGTATGTCTGTTCTGCATAAACCTAACTTCTTAATTGACATCATTCAGTTCATTCATAATTTATACTTGAAATTAAAGCTAAAAATTAATGGCATTTTCCTAAAAATTAAAATTTTAAGTGAAAATTAAAACAAATAAAAGTCTTTTCAGGATGAGCCTTGGTAATACAACAAGGTCATCCCCAACTTATCCCATGAGTTAATCTTCTTCTGTTTTGTTCATTCAAAGTAATTTTAGTAAAAATCCACTCAACAAAATCTCAAAAATTTGCATGGAGCACTAGAGCAAATCTATCATGCTTACATACCAGAAGCAGAGAAAGGAGGTCCAGCGAAGTTATTTCTGTCAGAAAGGTAGGCATACGGCCCTGGAAAACATTGAGTGATGAAGATGGCAGGTGGTGAAACAAGTCTGAGGTGGTGTGTGATAAGTTTATTCATTTTGTACACTTTGACTCTTCCAGGGCTAAACAGTGATGGCAGAGACAGTAAGAGGTCCGTGTTACCTCACTGAGCAAGGTGGATATTAGCTAATCTAATTTGTTAGCTCTTGGTAGCTCTCTGCCCCACATCTTCCTTTTCAGTCCCTCTATCCATGTGAGATATGGCTGTTGCTCACTGCTTTCAGTAATAAGGATAGGGCAGGCAATAAGGACTTGCAGGTTGAAAACTCATTTGTTTTCCTCTCAAAAAGGCACTTTTATCTGTCCCAATTCAGAAAACCAGTGGACAGCATTTGTTATAGTGGTTTTGTCTTTCATGTATCTCCAGGAACAACAAACAAGACGAGATTATCAGACCACTTGCCACTTGGGAAAAATGAATCTTTGTAAAAGAAACCTACCAAAAATGCTCTTTATAGAGCCACTCCATGCAAAAATTGTTGTATGAAATGAACAGAGTTCCCTGCAGGTAAGATAGCTCTGGATAATTGAGATCTGACACAGACTGCATATCTCCAAAAATAATTTAATCACAGTCTGATCAAAGTTTCATAAAACAGATAGAGCTTTACATTTGCTCGAGGCTTATGATAGTTAATTATAATTTTGATTATACCACCATGCTTTAGGCTTCTTTGTATGTCAGAAGGATTGCTCCTCTTATTAGAAAGAAATATACTGTAGTTTACTTTTATTTTGCTTTGATGAATTGCCCCTAGAGGACAGATACCTGCTGCCTACTCATTTGGGTGCATATGTTCAACAATGACTTTGAATGACAAAGATGGTGTAAATTTTTTTTTGTATTTTAACTGTATCACATCATTTATAGACTGATTATATGTACTTAGTCAAAATATACACAAATAAGACAGCTGTGCTCTACTTTTGTTTTATCAAACCTAGCAAGTATTTTATTTGCAATAAAGAAACTGAAGGGCCATCAAAGTTGTATACAACCATCTGCTTCTGAAATTAGTTTCATATAAGGGATTTAAGCCTTGGTGATGATCTTCTGTATGGAAAACTGAAATTTTTTTTTTTAAGTATGCATTTAAGTATGTAGAGTATTGTTAGCAATACATAGCTTACTCCTGACTCTCGTCATCTCAATTTGTGAACACTGTTCTTCTATATGGCACAGGTATAGTTACAAGCTGAAGATTTTGCATGGAAATAAATTCTACCACTAGTGCTTAGAAAAGTGCTGACTTCCTGATTAAATAATAAGCTCACTGCTGAATATGATGCATAACATGTGATAATAATAGCATAAAACATAAAGTTGTTAAAGGCTGGTAGATGAGGGATCAGGTGTTAGAAAAAGCCAATGCAGCCAACTGTGGTATCTGCTATACTGAACTATTACTGCTGTGATACCAGCTCCAACTTGTTAGACCAGCAGGAAAACCCATTAAAGCCCCATATATTAAAGCACTTAAGATAGTCCTATGAAAGTAAAATGGACTTACCACAGGGCTGTTGATTTTGTTGTGAACAACATGATATTTGGGGAAGGTTCACTACAAAGACTTAGATTCTTAAAGTGGCAGTTAGGCTACCAAGTCCAAATTAAACATCACTGGCATTCAAAAAATCCCCTTTCAGCTGCTGCACTTCCTTTGTAATACCTAAAGTATCTCAACACTGAATTTTCTGCCAAGACTTGTATAGAGCTGCCTAAATCTTTAATTACCTGGCTTTTGCTGTATCCTTAGTCTGTGAGGGATGTAAAAATAAGGCATTTTCTCATTTTGTCTATCTTGGACTACATGAGCCAGGAGGTGTGATCAGAGTGTACTACATGTGTACTTGTGATTTCATGCCTTAGAAGGCAATGACTAAGAAATATAAAAAAAGCTGGAAAATGCTGTGAGGGAAAAGGAAGAATTGGGTGAGGACAGATATACTTCTCTCCAAAGGCCAAAATTAGGTGGTTTCTCTGGACCACAGGAGAGCCAGACTCAAACCCCTGCTTTGAAGCAAAAGCTTCAGCTTCAGCATGCCACCTTCAAGAACACACTAGAAATAGACAAGTGGGTAACCTGCCATGTAACTCTCAACTTTTTTATTGATGTTGCTTGATATTGTATAATGTGCATAAATTTTTGCTGGGCAATCAGAGACTGTTACAATTAATTAGCTAGAGAAGCTAATGCTAATGAGCTAATGCTGCAATGCAGACTCATTAGTTGTTAGTCAAAGTACTGTACTGTTTATCCTAAACTCAAGTCCTTTCTCCAGTGATTACCTTACACAAACAGGAATAGCTTCAACAAAAAAGACTCAACAGGACTGTACCTCGACTACTGTGGGATGACATACTTAGGGATGATCAAGCCTTTGGAAGGGAAGAGGCTGGATCCTGACTCTCTCACTGATCAGATGCTCTAAAAGAGATGGGAGTATTTCTTAGCTTTTTGCAAAAATGCGAGAATGCTTAGGCTGAACAAGAAAGTTTCATTTGTTAGGATTCTTGCAATCTTCTTTGACAACTCAGGTTTAGGATTGTTCTGGGTGTTTCTGTCTGATCGGCTTTAGGCATCTGTGTGTCTCTCCAGCTTCTCTATGGTTAGGGTCATAGGAGCCCGCTTGTGAATCTCACTGTTAAGAGTGTTTCTGAATGTCCCAGTTCTTGGATTAGATGACTTATTTTAATAAAATGACAGTTTAGGCTGTGTAGCATGTTTCTTTGTCAGTAGCTGTGTTATGTGGCAGATTCTATTAAATTCTGTGATTTTGTAAAATCCAGGGTGCTATTTTTGTGTATTACTCTCTGAAGATTATAGACAATTTTTATATATTTTTTTTAATATGGGAACATATTTTCACTTCTTCATGTTACTCACTGCTAAATTTTCAAAACTTATATAGTCATCATAGAAATTCATATAGTTTCACCAATATGAAGTATATTATATGGTCGTAGATAGCATCACATCTGCAGAGAAAATTCTGGGGTTTGTTGCCACTTCTTCTATAGGACACATATATATTAAAATGGAGTTGGATTTATCTCCCAAGTAATCTGAGAAATGGAAAAACCTAATACCTGCTTCTGTTTATCTTTATCAATCACAGAAGGCAGTAGCTCCCAGCAGCAAGACCAGGATTTAGGAATCGTGTGGCAGGCAGCTAACAAAAACCTCTGTCAGGTGGAAATGATAATGAAGTTGTTTAGGATCTGCAGGATATGAAGTATTGTTTGATAGTTTCCAGACATGACAAAAAGTGGCAATCAGACACCAGTTTGTAAGAAAATATTTTATGTAATCCTAAACAAAGTGCAACAGTTAAGTTTTTTCTATATCTGTCTCCCATGACAGAACAGCCCCCTGGTTAATATAAATGAAAAACTTCTAGGAAAACTATGTTTAAACTTTTAAGTTATTCCCAAACTAGGATTTCTGTGTAAATGAGACATTTTGGGAAAGAGAACATGCCACTTATTGTCCTACCATCAACTACATGTTTGATGTGGCCTGAGAGAGTTATAATATTTTTAGCATTTCCTTGGTGTCCATTGATTTTGCTTCCTGAAACACTCAGCGCAAATTTATTCTGTCACCTTATAATATTATTTAATTAGCTCTCAATGCATTAGAAATAACTGGACTTTGGTTAACTTTCAATTCCCCAGAAGCACTGTATATCCAGCTACACTAGCCATAGTGTCGAACTTTTATTTACAAAGACATTTTCTATGTTCTCATGAAGTGGCTGGGACAGCAATTTCCTTTCTCTTTTACAACCACATTACTGTGCATTTTAGTTTGTTTTTCATTGACAACGATGTCTGAAAGATCTTCCAGTATTTTTACATTACCATTCATTAATTAGTTTTTTCTGGGTTCTCTTATACTCCGCACTTATTGCAGAGCAACCAGGACACACTATAGCTGGTTTTGACATGCACTAAATTATACTCACTTCCGGACAATTCAGTAAATCCAATTACAATAAGACTAATTGTCCCTGGGTCTCAGCCACATATCCTGCACTCTGGACTGACAACTTTGCTACCATCTATCTTTGTTATAACACATTCGGGGAGAATATCCTTTTTCTGCACAGCCATAAAACTCTCAGTTTCTTTTTTCAGTCCGCCTCTGACAGCCCACTTATAATTAGCCACAATCTCTGTGATTTTTTCCAAAACCCCATGTAGTTCTTTTTCCATCAATTTATGTCCATGTATATCTTCTTGCTATCTGTCTAATGACTTGTTCTCAGTAGGGCTATATTCATCATTTAGTTTTGGAACCAGATCCAAAATCTTCTCTGTCATGTATTTTTCTACAATTACATACCTTTGTTCCACAGTATCCTTGATAATTACTAGGCTACTTCTTTATACAACACCTGTTCCTAGCCTGCTGTCTGTATATCTAACCATAAATACCAAAATTGGATGGGATGGTGGGAACCTAGGTTCAAACATACATAGATTGACTGAAATCTATTTTGCTAGTTCAACTTTGCTTTCGACAGACTCTATAACTCCTAAAGCATTCTTCCTGGAGTCTTTACCTCCCTCGTTGTGAACCTTTTGCTTCTCAAGAACTCTTGAAAGCTTTCAGTTCCCAAATCAATGTTCTAGTACTTCTCTTTATGCTTCTGCTGCTGTAACATTTGTACGTTTCCTTTGAGCATCATAAGATAGGTGCATGGTTCAACCTGAAGGTTACTCCTTTCTCATTCAAAAATGGATAAAAATTTGACTATTGAATTAATGTAAATTTCGTCATTGTATCGTAATTTCTGGCTGTCTACAAGAAAAATGTGATATAAGTTTCTGTTTCCCATTAACAGTTATTAGGTAGTTTTCTTTTGAATGCCTCTACATGGTATACACCTGAAAAAGAGAGGCAACAAAAAACCAGAATGACAAGGAATCAGCTTGGGAAATTCTGTGCCTTTTTCTTCCCTTATCTGACGTTTTACTTTTATACTCAAAGCAAAAGTATATCTCAGCTATTACATATAAATACCACAAACACCCTATAAATCATAATTTCAGGCACTCTTAAAATTCACTTATGACACACTAATATATAGCTTCCTATAATCTACCCAACATACGTGAAAGGTTTTTCACTTTCTTCAATACATCTTTGTCGCTATAAAATAATTCTTCATCATTTCCCACTCTCTGACAACCCGTAACATTCTTCTCATAATTTCTAGTACTGAATAAACACCATTATATTAAAAAAACCTCACTGATGAGTATCAGTTCTTTCAGATCATACATAAATAATTTCTTGGTTTTAAGATTATAGTTTCCATTGTGTTCTTTCCTGTGTTCATTCTAACGAGCATTCCTTCTTCCCTGTTCACTTCCTGAAGCTCTACTTTTACTTTAGTACTTTAAAAAAAATTGCCATATTCTCCATCTTTATCAAATTAGTGGAATAGTATCCAAGGATAATTTCCAAATATTGCTGACTGTCTATATTTCTTTAATTTTGCTGATCTGCTCAATAGCTTCAGCTCTACTCAACTTCTGTGATATTACAGTAGGAAATTTCAATTTTTTTCTTTTTCATAGATACTATTACTGACCTGTCACTTTGTCCTTTATTCTCTATCTTTTATTTCAGCCACTGGACCTTCCCACTGATGTCTTGTTGGTGACTGATTTTATTTATTTCCCACAACATTCTCTAATACTGCTTTTTAGTCAGGACTACACCCTAGGCTGAGTCTTGCTAACTTATTACTCTTCAGCAGTCATCCTTTCAGGTAACATATTAACAGTTTAACAGCCTAAGTACTTCACAACACAGAAAATGTCCTTCTGCTATTTTGCTTAGCATAGAAATATGTTCTTCATCAGATTGGGATAATTTCTTTTGCTCTTTCCTCGTATTGTTTTGGTTCCCAAGGATGACCACCTGCATTTGCAAAATATTGCTTTAGTAATGTTGCCAGCAGCAACACACAGTCTTTTGATGTTTCTATAGTTACTTGCTGACGAGCTAGTCCCACTTCAGTAGCATGATAAAACCTGCCAGGCTGCATGTTCAAAACAACATTTTTATAAATTATCTAGCCATTTTTATTTTATTCTACTTCACTATGCTGAGAATGATTTCCTAGGTGTGCAGGATTCTTGCTTCTAGGTCAAAGACCCCTTGGCAGTTTTGTTGCACTGTTAACCTAAAACTAGAATCTAATAATGGATCACATATTGCATTCTTCTAAGGAATGTAGCCACAAAGAACTAAGTATCTCTGACTTTAAGAGCTAAGAGTACAGTTGTAAAACACAGAGCTATGTTATTAACTTAATTGTAATTGGTATTATAATTTTTCTTTAAAAATAATAATTTGAAATATGTGTGTACCAAATTCCTTACTATAGAGCCCTTTATTTCATGTTGTGCATCTTCTAAGCAACACCAATTAATATTTAGTCTTTAATGTGTTTGCTCTTGCACCACCACTTAATTTTTTCACAAGTTCTAAAAACTTTCCTTTTGCCTTATTTTATTATGTGAGGCATCATGGTCTATGTCTGGCACTTTTAATGATAGGATTTATTGTAACATAATGAAGTTGTAACAGTGTAGAGCACCTTGGGTGCATTTGTTGAAAAAGATGACTTTCAGCTAGATATTCATAAAACCAAAAAAGGGTGTGTTGGTCAATAAGTGTGGTTTTTATCCTGAAGCTATGTGGAGCACCATTACTTTTTCTGTGTGAGCTGACACGGCCAAGAACAGGAGTGCAAAATCAGATATTTTTGCTGAGATTAAAAATGTTTATTGTTTGGCTACTGCTGTCCAATTTAAGGAAAATGAAGAGAATAAGTAACCAGTTAACAAAGGACTGAGGGCTCTTAGCTAGACATGTACACCAATGAAATTTTTTTGTCTATTTGTTTGCATGTGGGATGAGGCAGTACAACCTTATTCCAGTGTCATATGCAAAATTTTAGGAGTATAAAATTAATCCAGGTTATTGGTACTTCCAGATCAGAACATGGATTATCTTAGTCCATTGTGAGGAGCCACATGCCAAAGTTCTGTCTAAGACAGAAGCAGCACTCTGATGTTACACTGCCCTGTGAAAACTTCGGGTGCGTGATCTACATTTCACTGTGCTGCTGTAAGATGAGAGATTCTTTGACTTTTTTTCTTGGTGAAAAATAAAAGACCCTGTGTGTTACAGACACACCAGAAGAGATGTGAGAAGACCAAATACTATCAATTGTGGAGGGAGATAGCCTGCAGTCTCTGTGAAGCAAAGCTAGTGCTTTAACTGAAAGGGAAAACGGGACTCAAACATTATCTCTATTTGTGCCTTGTATATTTCATTGGGGAGAGGTATTTTTATTTAAGACTCAAGGCTGGTTAGGGACATAGCTAATGGCAAGTTCTTTGGCAAACTTGGCAACATAATCAAGCCCATTGATAACTTTACAGAGTAAGTTATATTCTCTAAAAAAGACTGAGTAGGAAGGAAGAGCTCCTGTTCTTTAAGTTTCTCGAGATTATTTCAATCTATACTTTAAATATTTCTTATAAAATGTACCTATTCATACACTAAGTGTATTTTTATAGTTCACTCTCTATTCTGAAGGCATCTGGGGAGCTGTTACTCGGACATTTTGATTTAGTCATTGTAAGCGTGAATTCTGTACTGCAGGTTATATTGGAATATTACCTTATATCCCATTCTGTCCTACTTCAAAATGACCCAGACCAATGTCCTTTTTTCAGAATAAAAGGATTTTATAAGCATACTGATTGTGGTAATAGTCTGGGAAGATTTCTGAGATGCAGAGCTCTTTGGTCACATAGGGCCAGTCAGAGAAAGCATTCATGTGTGAGAAGTGGGGAATGAAAAAGGGGAAACGCAGGCTGACAGTAAACAGCAGTAAGAGATAGGGAGTTCTGTAATATTTAAAATGAGACATTTTTCACTCAGCAAATGTGTTTTTCAGGAATGCACGAGACTTTCCTGACAGTTTGGATTTTATTCTATGAGGCCACAAAAACTGAGTTTCAAGTCTTTGCAACAATGAATTCATCAGTCTTTGGCCAGTTCCACCATGATATTTTCTAAAATGTCCTGAGAAGCTGGAAAAGTCACCTGGTTGTTACTTGCCCTGGTGGAGCTGAGCTAATGGAGCCAGTGAACCAGCTGGTGAAAACTCTGTGGAGATGGGATTTAGTGCTTTTCAGGAGTTTGTTCTCTCAAAAAGTGTTATGGGATGGCTCGGTCTCTTTACTCTGTCCATCAGCTTTATAATAATTTCTAATGTCTCCTTTGTAAACTCCCACAAATATTTGACAAAGGAATGCACTGCCCAGCTTCTGAAAATACTAACTAGTACCAATGTACTGGTTGGATACAGAGTAGTTTAAAATCAGAAGTTTATAAACAGATTAGAAAAAGCAACAGGAAAAAAAGAAAGCCCGCTATTTTCCTACCATTGTGAGAATAATGTTTATTTCAAAACTACTAATATTATTTGGATATTTACATTCAGTGAAAAGTTCTCATAAAGGTAGATTTTAAAGTCCATGTCACATTCTTCTTTTGTGTTTTTTTTACATGTATAGTTTAAGAAAAAACAGTGTTATTTCTGGGAAACAGTGTTGTTTCAGTGTTATCTGTGGCTGTTTTAGGGAAAAAGGAATTAGACTTTGTAAATACAGGAATCTTTACTGTCAGAGCTCTCTTAAAAGGTATTTTCTTCCTTATGCAGTCTTAAAACTATCAAAATATTCAAGTAATTCTTCCTCTTCCGTGCTTATTATTGAAGAGAAAACTAGCCATAATCCACATCAAGAAGAACATCCAAATCATAACCTGGAGATTCCACCTTAGTTAAACATAATGAATTTTTATTTGAATTATAGTACTGTTGGTGGGCAAGTCTCTAAATGAGCCTTAGCACCAGGTAGTAGTTAATTAAGTGAATTGATTGTCCCTCAAAAGAAACTGCATTTTCTTAAAACAAAATTATGTTAAAGGGGAAGGTAAATTTAGACAATTTGAACAAATTGTCATTATCTACTGTTATGTACCTCAGGGTATAGGGGAATGATTATTTTTAATGACTTTTCTCCTTTTCAATGATTATTTAGCTATTATTTAGTCATCTTTCTGCATAGCATACTGCAAATTATATTCTTCCACAATGATGACATTATAATTAAGAAAAGAAGTCACATTCATATTATCCTTTGCATACTTTGACAAAGCACAATTAAAAAACTTTCTATGGGGAACAATAAAATAAATGAAAGAAAATGTCCCACCAAATATTTCCCTTTTGGTATCCCCTGTTAATATTTTTATGAGCCTCTTAAGCTTATCTAAGAGATTTTTAATGCAGCAGGGTATGTTATTAGGTTTGTATTTTTTTGCACAATATCATACATTTTAGTCTTTATCACAGTGGGAACAATAAAATAACAGACCGCAATGCATTAGCATCATAAAGAAAATGTAATAAATGGCTTTATAACTATAGTAAAAGTTGCATGAGCACCAGCAGCTGTAACAGAGATGTTGCTACAGCAGCATTTTATGACCTAATAGCACTCAGTGGGCTGATAATCTTATGTGTGTGTGTGTGTAATGCCAGCAGTTTCCAAGGCCTAGATTTCAATTCAGATAAATAATTGAAAGCACTTTTAGACTTTTCCATAAAATGTTTAATAAGAGATCAAATCCCCCCCTCCCTGTAGTGGAAAATTAAATAGTTTTTACAGGGATGTTTTATGATGAAACTTTGACTATTATCTGTAGGAAGAGAGGGTATTGGTTTTATTTTTTTTTTTTTTTAAATGTGGTTATTAGGAATAAAATATGTTTGAAGGAGCTCTTGTTTGCTTTGTTTCTGAATACTGGTAGTAGAGAATACTTGTTTTTACCCTCGGTTTCCGTTTCCTGATATTTGGAGACAAGGGCTATAATAATAAGATTTACTGAAATACTTTGAATATGAGAGTAATCATTACACAATGTGTCTACATTTCTGGAATGAGAAAAGAACAGGAGGGCTGCAGAAGAGTCAATCTTCGGAAAATGATGGGATTGATAATGATATAGTATAAATGTGCAATTCACCTAGGGTTCTCTAGCTTTTCTCAAAAAAGAGTGATAACTATTTTCCTATCTCCTTCTCAGAAGAGATGAAATGCAAAATGACTGCTGGATGAGTGGATGAAAAGATCATACAATGTACAGTCTGCAAGATATGTTACCATTTAAAGTGCACAAAAGACATATTATTCTGTGTGTTTTTAGATAGGATTTTGGAGTTACTTCTCTTCCTCTGTTTCACAAAGGAATGACTCGTTTTTTAAAAAGTAAATGAAAGAGAAGGAGGGATGTCGTACACTACTGTATTAAATGCTTTTGTTTGGCACATTAACCTGCTCTTTCTCTTCTCACTGTTCTGAATGCTTACATAATAACTAATGGAAAATTACTTGTTTGTTAGTGTATTCCTTCTTTGACTATCTTTCTTCCTTTCAACATGTCTTAAAACATCTTTCAAACTGACAGAATTGGAGCAATTTTGAAAGCATGGCTATTCTGAGATCCCACTTGTTTCTCACTTGGAAACGCTCTTAATACTTTTGCTTTATACAAAGTTAAAAGCAGGTGGTGTCAGACAAAAGATGCATTCTCCAAATATTATTCCTTTTCCTTGTCTTCCACCCTTCCCAAAAGAAAAAAAAAATCTTATGGTTTATAACAATGAGCTTTATCAGCACAAAATTATCAAGGTCACTTTAAAATAATTTCATATTTGGATTCTGGAAAGGCAGAATGTACTTAGATAAAAGATAATGCCTCATGAAGCAGAGAGTACAGAGAAGGAAGGACAAGACCTCATTCAGAGGTAAAGGAGAAGGAAGTTGAAATACACGTTTTGAATTCTTTTTGGAATTATTGCTTTAATGTGCTTCTGAATTTTTATATTATGAATGTTATAATAGATCATCTAGATCCTCTGAAAGGACTTCTTTATTATTTTAAATCTAAATGAATTAATATAGTAATAAAAAGGGATGGAAATATGATTTTTTTTAAATTCTGATATATGTAGTGAAAAATCCACAGAATTATATTTGGATGGGTCTAATACCGGTTTTGGTGGGGCAAGGTAATTCCTTCATGCTAATCAAATATAAGTAGGTAGGACTTGATCTAATGCACATTCAAGTCAGTTGAAAGGTTTTTATTGAGACATTCAACCTTCAAATCGAGACAAAACTTAAGCCACGTATTTACCTTTTACTGTTTTCTCTTTGCAAAATTGTGAATATAATTCAGTGAGAAAAAATGGATACTATGGCAACTTGGCTAGCATGTTTAATAGCAACATTAAATGAACAATTAAGCTGTTATTTAGTTTCAGTTACTCTTAATAGAAAAGATCTGCTGCTGCTGACAGGGTCTGTGGACAATACTTAGTGAGAAGAAAGAACAGTATTGCAGTTACTTTCATTTCTGTTGCAGAGAGTTTGTTTCAGCTGCATCTCTGCAACAGTATAAACTACTGTTGCTTTAGGATTGCCTAAAGAATCAGAGGTAGGAAATCTCTACATTTCACAGGTCTTCCACAAGAAGTTTATTTCCAAGATAATCTGTTCCTTACATAATAGGGAAACTAACACAAATGACCAGCTTGCTCTGAACCTATCACCCTCTCCTGAGACAGATGACTCCTTATGCAATCATTGCTTTTTGAAATCATATATATGCTTGATAGGCAAATGCAATAGAAAATATTAACTTTTGCTATCTAAAAGTGGAAGGTCCTGCTACAAGACAGATGTAATAAGTTGTGAAAAACTGGAACATGCAAAAGATTTCTTGTAAGAAGCTCAGTTATGTGTTTCATTGTTCTGTGAAAAAAAATATAAACTGTATCTATAAAGTGGATAAGCAAATTCACATACACTCTGAATTTGTTATTTAGAGACCAATTAATATGAATTTTTACTGAGTGCACAATAGGTGCAGGAAGAAGAGGCAAATGGCTGTGTGAATACCTAGGACAGAGAGGAAGCACTGGACTCATAAATGCACTGTTGTGTCATGAGATACTTAATGTACAACAGGACAACACAAACCTGGAATTTTTGTTGATTGAGCTGTAAGAACTGAGCACTAAATATTCATATTTCTCCAGCTAATTTAATTGGGTGAACATAGTTTTCACAATTGAAAGTGGGTATTTAGATTAAATTTTACAACATTTTAATTATAATGGTTGAAAAGATTTACAAAGGACACGGTAAGAGGTTTGTTTTCCAGATTAGGGCTCTTACGTTTTGTAATAAACATAATGTATCCACATTAAAAAATTTATCTTATTTTAATGTTTAAATATATAATTACTACCGATTCAGTTTACTTACTTATCATTAAAGAAATATTCTTGTGTCTTGTCAGAGAGCAAGAAGACCTAACATAGCTAAAGCCATAAACTGAACAACATATACTGACTGGGGGAAAAAAAACTTCACATAATTAAGAACTTACTCATACCCACATTTTTTTCCCCACTTCCTAGTTTATTTTCTGCCTGACTCTGAGCACAATATATGAAGATGATGCTGTTAAGGTATTTATTAGAAGCTGTTGGTGCTCAGTTTTCATGGGCTGTGCACAGCTTTTCATATTGTTGACCATTGCTAGCTTTATATAGGTAATTTCCTTGTACGCATAATCTTAATGAAGTGGAAACAGATGGTCTTCTGCAATTTTGAACTTCCTTTGTAAACTATCAGACAATAGGCTTGGACAAACGAACTTTCTGTCCCTAGAGAACTTCTACTCCATCAGTATGGAATTGAGCTTGACTTCAAACCCAGGTGTGTCTGCAGCAGCACACAGCTTGTGGGTCTTGTGACAGAGAAAGTAGTTGGGAGGTCTCTGAAGAGATGCTTTTAAAGCTAGTTTACTGTATGAGAGAGAATAAGCAGATCCTCAGAGAGAAAGAAGTGTCCATAGAAAGAATTTTGCATCCCAGACAAAGAAGTTCATGTTGCATGTCCCTTTCCCAGCCTTAGTCCCCACTAACAGATACAAACAAACCTTTAAATGTCATCGTGATATGAAGGAATACCTACACTCACCATTTTACCCAGTGTATGCTCCAAACCTTAATTTTCCTTCCAGGTGCAGATTTTGATTTATAAAGACTTCTATGGTTACTATCTTGGTTTCCTTAGAAACCACCTCAGACTCATTCTACATTTATGTTTTATAAAAACAGGTGAAATCACCTGACATTTTTTGCTAAAAGAGCCTTGATGAGGTCTCCGAAGATACTGGTGACAGAGCTGTCTTGATGGATAGCCCCTTACATGAGGTAAATTTTGTTTGTTTGTTTTTTCTAAGAGGATTTACTTTAATGATGTTTGGAGCATGATTTACCATGAAACTGTCCTCTACATTTGAATTTTATCTAATGAGCCTGATGATAGAAGAGATGAAGTTCAATTTATCTGACAATGGCTAGTACTTTGTGAATATTTATATTAGTATATTTTCCCCAGAGTAACCAATGTTTTTGGTAATTAGACTATTTTAGGTTGTATCTTGATGTGTCTTTATATTTTATTTCTGTGTTGTTGATTCTTTTCATAAAAAGCAAGGGTATTTGATATTTTTCTGTTGACATTTTCTTATTTATAATACCTATGCACATTATTATGATGATCTCAAACTGACTAATATAAATGAAAACAGAAAGCATTTTCCCAAATAAAACCTGAAGAAGTTTTGAACAATTTTATGTTTCCTTCTGTATGTGTGTATGCATACGATATATGTGCATTAAGTAAAGGCTCCACTGTAATATATGTGCACAAAGTACAGAATTAAGTTTATATATTAAAAATCTGTTTTATCATTTCCTAATTCTTTTATCACCCTCTGCACAATCTGTGCTCTACCTTTCTGCTAAAAGACACATAAAGTGGTGGGGTTTTTTTAATTTAAGGCTCACTCAAGTGAAATATTTGAGCATATGCTTTGTTTTATAGTCCAAAATTAAAATTAAAGTATATGCATACAGTTATAGCCATCCTGATGTTTGCCCTATTCCGTGCCCAAGCTCACCACCAACCAGCAGGTAGGTAGTTCAGGGTATCCATTCTCACCCTATGTATTGCATATATGAATTTAATATGCAGAATCATGTATTAATGAAGTTAGAAGTGCTTTTGTTAAGGGAAGTTGTGTCTAGCGTTTGAATAGAGCAAAGCCACGTGATATAGTCTATCTAAATTTCAAAAAGGCATTTCACAAGGTCACTCACCAAAAGGTCTTCAAGATGCTAAACTGGGTTGAGAAATGTTATTATTGAATAATTGGTTAAAGGGTAACAAAATGCAGGAAACAAATTCTTCCAAGGGAGACGGACTGCCATTGGAGACTGACAGGGTTCAGTGTCCAGGCTTACGGTGTTTGACATATTTGTAAATGATCAGTAAAAAAAGGAAGTGACCAACTGTGCCAATGTTAATAAATTGCAACAAAAGACTGTGTGCGATTGTTGATGTATTCATAACACCAAGAGACTAGAGAGTAAAATGGCAGATGACATTCGGTGTCCACAGATAGAAATGAAATCTGTGGGAAAACGGTTCCAGTGATGGGCTGTGCACTCAGAAAAGATTTTCAGTGTTTATATTTTTCTGTTTTATGAAAAGATCAATTTGGTGCTGGGTAATATTTAACAAAGCAAAAGTTAACATTTACTAGGAGTGGAATAGAAAGCATTATTATGGTCATAATACTGTGCATTACTCCATGACTTCTGCCCATCTTGGACTAATAAGTGTGCTGTGCTTACACCATCAAAAATTAAATAATCAAACTAGAAAAGGTACAAAGGGAGGTGATGGAGATGAACAAAAGATACGGAGAGGTTTCTGTAGAGAAATTTTCAGGGACCTTCTGGAAAATAAATGACTGAAAGGAGGTATGCTAGAAGTCTATAAAATCATGAGCAATATAGAGAAAAAAACAAGAAATAATTGTTTCTTTCAATTTGAGAAAGAAAGATACAAAATGAAACTATCAGACAGCAGAATCAAAACCAACATAAGGAGCACAATGGACTCCTCATAATCCAGGAGGAAGCAGTCAAGGACATGCTAAGCCACCTGGACACCCACAAGTCTATGGGGCCTGATGGGATCCACCCGAGAGTACTGAGAGAGCTGGCGGAGGAGCTTGCCAAGCCACTCTCCATCGTTTATCAGCAGTCCTGGTTAACAGGAGAGGTCCCAGAAGACTGGAGGCTTGCCAATGTGACGCCCGTCTACAAGAAAGGCCGGAAGGAGGATCCTGGGAACTACAGGCCTGTCAGCCTGACCTCTGTTCCAGGGAAGATTATGGAGCGGTTGGTTTTGAGAGTGCTCACAGGGCGTCTGCAGAACAGCCAAAGGATCAGGCCCAGCCAGCATGGGTTCATGAAAGGCAGGTCCTGCTTGACCAACCTGATCTCCTTCTATGACCAGGTGACCTGCCTAGTGGATGAGGGAAAGGCAGTGGATGTTGTCTACCTGGACTTTAGGAAAGCCTTTGACAGCGTCTCCCACAGCATTCTCCTGGAGAAACTGGCGGCTCGTGGCTTAGACGGGTTTACTCTTCGCTGGGTGAGGAACTGGCTGGATGGCCGAGCCCAGAGAGTTGTGGTGAATGGCGTTAAATCCGGCTGGCGGCCGGTCACAAGTGGTGTTCCCCAGGGCTCGGTTCTGGGACCAGTCTTGTTCAATATCTTTGTAGATGATCTGGATGAGGGAATTGAGTGCTCCCTCAGTAAGTTTGCAGATGACACCAAGCTGAGTGGGAGTGTTGATCTGCTGGAGGGTAGGAGGGCTCTGCAGAGGGATCTGGACAGGCTGGATCGATGGGCAGAGGCCAACTGTATGAGGTTTAATAAGGCCAAGTGCCGGGTCCTGCACTTTGGCCACAACAACCCCATGCAATGCTACAGGCTTGGGGAGGAGTGGCTGGAGAGCAGCCTGGCGGAAAGGGACCTGGGTGTGCTGGTTGACAGCCGGCTGAATATGAGCCGGCAGTGTGCCCAGGTGGCCAAGAAGGCCAACAGCGTCCTGGCCTGTATCAGGAATAGTGTGGCCAGCAGGAGTAGGGAGGTGATTGTGCCCCTGTACTCGGCACTGGTGAGGCCGCACCTTGAATACTGTGTTCAGTTTTGGGCCCCTCACTACAAGAAGGATGTTGAGGTGCTGGAGCGTGTCCAGAGAAGGGCAACGAAGCTGGTGAGGGGTCTGGAGCACAAGTCTTATGGGGAGTGGCTGAGGGAACTGGGGTTGTTTAGTCTGGAGAAGAGGAGGCTGAGGGGAGACCTTATCGCTCTCTACAACTACCTGAAAGGGGGTTGTGGCGATGAGGGTGTTGGTCTCTTCTCCCAAGTAACTAGTGATAGGACAAGAGGAAATGGCCTCAAGTTGCACCAGGGGCGGTTTAGATTGGATATTAGGAAAAATTTCTTCACTGAGAGGGTGGTCAGGCATTGGAACAGGCTGCCCAGGGAGGTGGTGGAGTCGCCATCCCTGGAAGTGTTCAAAAAACGTGTGGATGTGGCGCTTCAGGACATGGTTTAGGGGACATGGTAGTTCTGGATTAATGGTTGGACTTGATGATCTTAAAGGTCCTTTCCAACCTAGTGATTCTGTGATTCTGAGTGTTCCACACAATGCACAGATAAGCTGCAGTGACAGCCAATTGCAAAGTGTTGCAACTCTGACTCAGGACACTGCAGATGCTAAAAAAATACATGTATTCAAAAAAAAAAAAGGCAAAGTCACGAAAGGAAAATAATTTAAGACTCTAAAAACACAAGAGAGCCACATCCAGCTCAGGAAACGCAGACTGCTGAACACTGGGAGGGCATATCGGGGAAGTATCCCTGGATGTGTGCCCAGTTTATATATTTTCCTTAGGTGTCTCTTATTAGCCAGCATCAGAGAAAGGATGTTGAATATGCTGAATCTTCCATCTAAACACAGCATTCAATATGATGGTCTCACACGTTAATGTTACACTCTGTATGTGTGACTTCAAGGATATTTATCATTCCTTCCTTCTTTAAAAATTAAGCAATTCATGTGAAATTCCATAACATTTTTTAAAAGAGGATGTGATAATTTCAGTTTGTTTTGTCTTGTGTGTTTTTCTTTTGCAGATCAAAGAGTTTGTTTTTACTCTAAAATTGTCATTTTCTATATGATTACTATTCAGACAGATGCTAGTTTACCCTGACAGGAAAAAAAAAAAAAGATGCATTAAAATATCATTTATTTTGTCTCAAATCTGTTAAATTAATTGAGAACTACCATCACTGAAGCAGAAAATAAGGTTGGATTTGAGTAATGAATGATGCCTAGCTAATGATACTGAAGACCATTAGAGCAAGAGAGACACGGTTTTCTCCATATAGGTGGATTGAGGAGCAGGTTAGTGTTCGCAGGAGGCTGTGAGACTAGGTGCTGAGTGAGAATATGTTATTCACTGCAGAGAACAAACAAGAAAATTTGAGAAAGAAGTTAGAAAGCAAGAAAATCGAAGGTCAAAGAGGTAGAAAATAAAGAAGAACAAAAAGTGAAAATTCAGAAGTTGACACAAATCATCGGTATTGTGAAAAAAGTGTTATGCTAGCTATGTCTTCTGCCTCTCAGTTTGCACATGTTTAAGATGTATGTTGACCACAAGATCCTGGTTACAATCCCAGTCTACATAGTGGGGCAACATCTGAAAGTCAGTGCTAAGCACCCTCTTTCTTCCCCTTCTTATCATTCACTGGGTGGTGGGAAAACCTTGCACATAGTTCTCACTGAAAGTTTGGGAACAAATGTAAAATAAAAAGACTTAGTTATTATCCAAGTCTCTTGTTTACCTATAGTAGACCCTTCAGTTGGAGAAAGCTATTCTCCGCTCTGATGAGGTGTAACCTTTTTTAACTGTCCTTCGTGGTGTGCCTGAGGTGACAAAAATGAAGTACTCTAGCTTGTTAACTTCTATATACCACCCTCTCAATTTTTACGTTTTTATGTCACTCATTTCAATGCTTTTCTGAATCTAAAAGGGTGATGAAAAGATCAAGTGCATGTTTGACATTTTAACTCACTTTGGAATATTATTTTTCTTCTGATTTTATTTTTTATTTTTTTTAAGTTTAAAGCCCGGACTGTCTACAGTTTTTCTGAAGAGTCTTATGTCTTTAAAAAGCGGATTTGAATTGCCACATCCAGAATGACATGATCTAGAAGCTGATGTGAAATAAAAAGGATTTTTCATCCTAATAAATGTCAGAAAAATGACCCAAGCTTGAAAAAGTAGTGTCTGTTACATATCAGTCTATTCCTCCTGACCTCCTTCCCCCAAACGGGCATTGAAAACTGTGTGGGCTTTCATCATGTAGGACCAATTTGTTTTCAGTGTGCATAAAGCGGGTTAGCACTACGGATGTATTTCATTTCTAACCTGATCCAATCACAGCAAAAAAATCTTTGAGAATTTTCTCCTTCTTTTGCTTAAAATTATGTGGCTGTTTTTCAGGCTTGCTAGTTAGCTTAGCTGTAAAGAGCCTGACAGCGTTGCAAAACCCTACTCGAGTGGCTGTGGCTGAGCTGACCTTGCCCTCACTCATGTGTAGTGCTGCAGGTTCTGGAGACAGAGCTCATGGTCCCTTGCACTGCAGCAGGGAGAGCCCCACAGGACTCTTTCCCCATGAGCTGTTGATTAACTCACCTGTTTGTTTGGGTGCAATGTGTAGGTTGTGGGATGGGATAGGGAGTCTGCAGATCTCTTAAGACAGCAGTTCATGACTTGTGTTGGTTTGATTTTTAACCTGTTCACACTAATGGGCCGGGTAGCTGCAGCATGATTACATTAAATTTGGAAATTATGTTATATTTGTGCATAGGACCTGACAAAATACTAATTCTTAATAGCTTTTGAGTGTTCCTGCTTTCAGTCAGCTAGATATTTTAAATATTGAAAACATCCCCAAAAATATAGATTATATTTTTAATGTTAAAGAGTTTTTTCTTACTTTTGTGGGTTTTATTCTAAAATTGTTAATGAAGCCACTACAGAAATTACTTCTATTTTATATCTGTAAGAATAACTAGAATAAGAGAATTACCAGACCTTTGACATAAGGACTCAATTGCTTGACCCACAATCCATATCATTTTCCTTCCCTGTCTATAAAACAAAGACTATCTAACTCCCTAATAACTAATATACTGCTTTATAAACCTGCTAGAAAGTAAAAAGAGTGTAGTTTTGGCATTTTGCTGAAGCAGAGAGCACTGATGTCAAAATGATCTAAAGTTTGAGAACGATTAGCAGCATACATGAGGATTGACAGAGACTTAAGTACCCAAAAGCAGCAAGACATTGCTTAATGTGTATAGAGCATCTTGACTTTCTAGGATTTCTAGAATTTGTGATACAGAATTGTTTATGCTTTGTAAAGTCCTTTTTGTACCAAATGCTCATTAAGATAAAATGATTGCACCTGCAACTAGCTGAGCCTAATTTACATTTTTACTTGATACATTTCTTGTTTAGTTTCGGTTTTATCCTAATTAAAATGTGGGCCAATATCCATGATCATAGGCTAGAAGGCTAGTGATGCAGAGCAATGAGCTGGAGGCCACTGATGTATGGCATGAAGCTGGAGGCACTGGTGTGAGACATAAGGAAGACAGTTTTATGGAGTAGCTGAAGAGGCTCCAGGGAGCGATGATATGCTAGAAAATGTTACTAAAGTACCCTAGCTGGAAGATTACTAGAGGAAGACAGATGGATGGGACGACCGATAAACGACAGAAATCTGTAAAATGGCTGATTTGAGAGAACTAGTAGGCTGCATCTATCAGAAAAAAAAAGCCAAACATGGAAGCCTACCGGAGCGAAAGGCAAGAGCTAGGAATCACTGGTGTGGTACAGGCGAGTTTTCCAAAAGCTTGATTAGCAGAGCACAGCCATTGCTTTTCCTGAGAGGGTCAGCCAAAGTAAACTTTGAAACCTAAATATCACTCATGGTAGCCAAGAGGTCAAAATACACATTCTGTTTCAGGTCAGAAGTGACAGGCCAGGGAGAAAAAAATTGCATTCTTATTTTCATAACTGTTTGTACTGTGCTGAGCCACGGTGATCCTGACCGTTCAAGTGGCGGACCTCGCTCTGTCATGGACAAGTCACAGTGAACCGGGAAAGCGCTTGGTGGATATGTATTGAAGCTCGGTGTCTGAGTAGATTTGTATGTTGTCTGGCGCCCTACTGTTTTGGAGGTCACCGTGCTGCAGAGTACACTGTGCCAAATACCCTTCTGCATTCAGCTCAGCGTCCATGCCAAGAAACTGAGTAAATTAGCCTGTAAGGAGCTCTGTGCTGCTGCAGCTATTCTGCAGTGAGTGCCTGAACTATTTCATTTACATATAGCTTCCCTTACATGTAGTTCAGGTATGACTGTCTTGCACTAAAAGCTATGATGTAGATTTACTTATGAAAGAGTAATAGCTGCATTTTAGATATACCATGTATCTTTTTTTAGTGTCCAAAAGCTGTATTCAGAACTCAGAATATTGGTACAGACAGGTTCTTAACTGAGTAGCTGGATGAGATCTTTCTATTACCCTACCGATTTTACTGTGCTTGTCCCATTATTAGATTTTATATCTGGAATTAGATTGTTATGTCTTAGGAAAACAACTATTTGTATTTGTAAAGCATTTCTCAGTTTTGTGAATGTTTCCCTGATGCTAGTTTTTAAGTCTTGTAACATCAGAAAATAATCCTGTGAAAAAAAACACAGATGAAATAAGTCAGTGAAAATAATTTGGAACATACACTGTAAATTTATGTTTGGCTATAATTTCCTGATTCTGTTCTCATAACCATATCCATGAAAAGATTTTATAAAATTTACCTCTTGTCAAATTTTAAATTTTGGGCCTTGATGTGAGTGTACTTAAAAAGTTTCTAGTTAGCCAAAATTTCTAAAAGTGCTCAGAAAGCAGAAGGTTCCTTGTCTGTAAAAAATTGAATGATAGTGAGGAGGTTAATATTTTTATATTATATATGACTTTTCTTTCCCTCTAATGTGTATATGCATGTCTTTTTTAATACTTGTATTTATGGGTATGCTGGGAAATAGACCAGGGGCTAGAGATTCTCCTTGATTAACAGTGTTCTAAAAGGGATTCAAGAGAAGCTCAAATTGAATTAAGATCCAAACTTATAATTAAATTCTATTATAATCTATAAAATAAGAAACACTATTAAATCAACAGGAAATGAAAAAAAATGCAGTTAGCCAAGCAACCATCACTCACCACAGGAGCTAAGTGATCGTTGAACTGGATGAATCAATCCAGGCTGCCAAGGTCAATGACTTGCCATACTCGAGGAAATATGAACACGTAGTAGGAGCCTAGCAATAAAATGAGCCATGCTGCCATCTTTTGTTAATAGGAGTTTTATCTGATTAAGGAAGGCAGCCCTTGTATCAGCAAATTTACACCAGCATTTGGAGCAAATTGACTGACAAGAGATGATCCAAAAAGGAGTTACGAAGTAGCAATGCTGCAGTACAGTCGTACACTATTAAGCTGAGCATAGGGGTACTGCAGACAGCAGATTTTAGTACCTCCCTACGGCTGAAAGTGTTTTAAATAGCTATGTAGTATGAAAAGATTTTGTATGTTACTTTATTTTCAGGTAAGTTAGCACAAAGCTGAGAAACAAAGACATGAAGTTGGACTTTTAACCACTTTTCTAGCAGCACCTGAATAGAAATACTCTTCTTTTCACCCTTGTGCATTTTTTTCTCCCATAACTTATGGCATCTTTTGCCTTTCATCCTCAATCACTTCTTTCACTCTCATATCTATTTCACAAAACAAGATTTGCATAATGAACAATTTTGCAGAGATTCAAAATATAAATTAGTCTTTTCTGACACTGCAGTGAAAGAAATTTGAAAAGATTTGATCTTTGTGACTTCCAGAGTCAGCAGGGGTGAAAGTTAAGTTGTGTAGAAAGCATAGCAATCATACTTTTCATTAGGACCCGCATATTATCTCATTGATCATTCTCAGTGCATCATGCAGATGGAAGACCAATCTCAAACATGACCCATTAGAGTATTTCCCATACACGAGGATAATAATTCAATGCCTTTTCAGTTACAGTATAAGATCTTAACATTGGTTGCACTTCTTTCTGTAGTCAAATAAACCTAGTTACTAAAACACCTAGTAGTGATAATAAGCACTGAAGAGAATTATATTAGTGCCTTTAACCATTAAGAATTCTTTCCTGCTCAATTGAAATTCTGGATTACTGCATCATTATTTAAAAGAGGATGGAAGAGAGACTGCTTTAAAGAGAGACTGCTTAAATTGCAAGGCTTGCTGTTATGCAGAGAAGCAGATGAAATGGAAATTGTTCCATCCTGAATGCCAGCACCTGCCATTGGTCAAAATAAAAGCACTTGTACACACTTCCGAATGCTTTTTTTTCAAAAGGGTTTTCCTATGTGAATATGTGCATCTCTGAGGGCCGTGACAAGAAAACGAGAGTTGCAAGAGACACCAGTGTGTTAACTTTTGAGTTTAATGCTGGCTAAAAGGGAGTTGAAGCTTCAGAAGAAAAATCCCTTGTCCTATTGGATTCCTTTTATAATTAGGAAACTGTTTCAGGTTCTTTACAAGTAAATAGGAATATTTAACAGACGCATTTGATTATTCTTCCCTTCCCAAAGATACAACTTGCAAGGCTCAGAACTTCAGATAATTCCTTAGGTAAAAAAGGGATATGCTAACTGAGGAACTTAACATTGACGAGCAATTTCTTCAAACAAAACCAACAGGATTTAAAGTAACCATACCTTTTTTGAAGGATTTTTTATGATCCTAAACATCACAAAACTATGATCCAGTGAAGCTTCAGTAACCTCTGAAAACTACTGCTTTATAATATACAGTACAGGTGTAAGTTATAAGAGGCTGTAGTCAAGAACTGGCAGAGTAAACATCCTCATAGGACTCTGTTACCAACACTAGATGTAGTAGGTTATAGCCTTGCTATAGTAGGTTAGCTTCCAAAAATAGGTAATAAGCCTGTTCAACCAGGAGGCATAATGGGCAGGCTTTCAAATGCAAACTCATGGCTGCATGTGCAAAAAAAAAAGGGCAAACCCATTTTTTTAAAGATTATTTGTAAAATGTAGTCTTTACATGCCATCAGAGATTGAAGTGAACATTACCTGTTTAGAGGTGACTGAGAGTATGGGAAACTACTTATCCCAGCAGAAACATTTGGCTCACCCAGATTCTTTTACCAGCCCTAGAGCAGAAAAGGAGCAAATCTGTACTTCAACCAAAGGTGAAACTACAATATAATCAGGGCCAACCATTAATCTACCTTGCATGAGCAGTAATTACACTTGGTCAACACATGGCTCAGGGGCTGGTGACGTCAGCAGAATTTTGGGGTTTTGGACCATGGGGCGGTTTGCAAGGCACCAGGCCTCCTGGCAGCAGACGGAGTGCAACTGTCTCCAAGGGGGAAAAGGATTGTAACTTACGAGCTGGCAGGCCTCATCGAGAGGGCTTTAATCTAGATTTGAAGGGTGAAGGGGATAAAACCAGGGTCACTAGAGATGAGCCTAGGGGTGGCGTGCCGGAGTCTAAATCGATAGCCCAGCTCAAGCGCATCTACACCAACGCACGTTGAATTAATCCACACAAAAATGTGTATTTACATCACACTGGGCCTTTTGTTTAGGACCATAGACACTAAATAAGATGTGGATAGGTGAACTGAAAAAGAATTATCAAGAAATTATTTCTGTTGTGCCAAATTCACATTTTTGTCTTGCTGACAAATTCAAAACTGAAATCTTCATATTATATGCAATCAAGTGGTGTATTTATGAAGCTAGCCATTTCTTCTCCAGTCTTTCTGCCAGTATCTTCTCTGAGTCTGTTGCAGTTCCTTAGTTATTAAAGGTAATGTGAAAGAGGAAGAAGCATATTTAGATATTAAATTTATGGATTATGCTTAAAATGATGATCTGTTCCAAATAACCTTATCATAAACTTCTTTGAAAATGATCAGCACTGAGAGTTTTTAAGGACAATGATTGCAAACTTAAGCAATGAAGGGAACATAATACCTGAGAAACAATTGTGGAGAGAATAGAAGTCATGTGATCTAGATTGAAAAGTGAAATTTGTTCACAGAAGATGTTTCACGTGAAAGACCCAGTTAACACTTTAAAATGCACAAATCCTCCCTATCCCTGGAAAGAATTGAGCTAGCCTACTGAATATTTTCTGTTATTTAAATAAATCTGAGACATACTATATTCAAGTAAAAAGTTCTGTCTGCAGTCAGCAGAAATTTTGTTTTCCCCCTAAAAAGACGGATATGCTTGATTATGGATGGATATGGTTGATTAAGGTAGTTATACAGTCAAAAGCAGTTCAAGCTATCAATATTTTCAGTACTTTAATAAAATCTGAAATTTGAAGTACTATATAAAGTTGTTTGGAATGGGAATATCTTTACATCAGCTTAAACAGCAAATGTTTAAGATAAGGTTATTAAAATTACATGTAAGTGATAATTAATCATAACAGACCAACATAACACATGGGAGTTTCTTGTGCTGTCTTGGAAGCTAAATATGTTAATTGCTGCTCTTTTTATTAATAGAAACAGAAACAAAAATAGAAAGTTACACCAACTATTTAATGCTTTTCAACACAGGCCAAGAAAGTTTACAATTACCCTAAAGAAAACAATGCTTAGCACAAATAAAATAATTAAGCATGCTCATTACTGATTTAGGGCCCATAATTAAGCTTATTTATATCTGACTTAAGGCTTGTAGTTAAGCATACTCATAACTGGCTTTTATGCTGGTGGAAATTGGATCAGACTCTTGGAAAACATTAATGGCCCTGTCACAACAGGGTGCTTAAGGGCTGGCCCCTAATTAAAAATTGCCTGTTTTTTAAGAGAGACTGAGCTCTCTTCAGCCTTGCTAACCTGTACAGGGCTCTGAGAAATCTCTCTGTGCACAACTGAGGATTGCTGGGCTGGGACAGACCCCACAGCAGGTCAGCCAAGGTGCGTGAGCTGCCATTCTGACTTCTCTCCTCATGCTCCTTCTGGCTTGTCTCAGGGCTTTCTCACACCCCTTCAGCCAAATCCCAGAAAGTTGGAGTAAGGCACAGATTCAGGCATGAATCTGTCCCTAAAAAAAACCCAATAAGGCCAACTTTTTCCAAAGAGACTAGTCAAGAGAGCTAAATAGATAGCTTAGTTCCTCAAAACACTGAAACACCTGATATTCAGGTCTTTGGCTGAATACCCAAACTGCTTGTAAATGGGCATTTACACCAGCTAAGTATCAGCATTACCGACTGCCATCTCAGTTTCCCTAAGACTGTTTTTACCATTAAATGTCTGGCACTCAGATGTCCTTAGCTACCACGACAGTGAATGTAGCTGTATGCTTATGTATACTTACAGTATACGTACAAAACAAGTGTCAGTTATATTTCCAACTGTAATTGCTGTATTCTCAGTCTTTCTACTTTGCCTCCATGTGATGATCACATTTTTTAAAAGTAGTTTTTAGAGCTAGTTTAATGACTATAGGGAAAAAGCACTATAACTGTCACCACTTTTGTCCTATACATAGAATAATGGTTATATGTCTAGTAAAAAAGCACAGCCATATTTTAAAGAACCCTCCTGAGCATATTTTTGCCAAATATTTATTTCTGAAAAATGTAAATATGACATCCATGCTGTTTAGTCTTGTAACTTTACAGCCTGTTTCAATTTGTATATATCCCCACTGATCACTCCTACTGCATCTGCTTTAGTGAACTAAAATAATAAAAAATATTATTCAAACTATTCATTTGGTCTCCTTTTCTTTCCTTCTTCCCTCTTCAGCAGGATTGTTAACTCTAACCAGTAAATTCAAATGTCTATTTTATGGCTTATTGTTGTGAGAACAGGGATGCTATTGACAGCATTTCAAGGTGTTTAATATGTGTCTTGGAATTAAGATTACAATCACTGAGGGAGAGTACAAGGAGAATGGATTTACAAAGTGTTAGAGGTCTAATTAAATGGAAGGGTATTGTGAAATTTCTCCTTTCCAAATGCATCAAAGTATTAGATGGTCCTTTCTGATATTTGACACAGTAACTTTTATATTGCACCTTCCATTAAATGCCAAATCCCACTCTCTATGCCCAAGCACAGAATCTTCAAACATGAGGCTCTTTGGGGTGAGAAGTAGGTGTAAACTCTGCAGTGCAGGAATTAAGAGGTAGGATCATCCAGGATTGTACTGGGGGAGGCCTTTTCATCACCTCATACCAAACTTGCCTTCTGCTTTATATTCTCAGGAGAAATGTGAAAACCTGCTCCTTTTCCGCATCCACCCTTTTTCCTGGGGATGCATCTTTGAAATCTCTGTATGAACAGTGGAGCAAAAAAAGAGACAAGAAAGCCTTATCTTAGGGGGAAGAAAGTTTGTATTGACATTGAAAATGGAGAAGAGCGTAGTCCAGAGGAGTAAACAGCAGACTTGAGAAAATAGCAAATGCTGTCTTCCCTAATGCATATACAGATACAAAGCAATCAAACAAAAATGAGATTGTGCAGCTAATAAAATCAAGCAGGCCAGGCTAGCTAGAGCCATTTACAGATGGCCGTTGAGAGTTCCCCCTCACTGCTGAATGGCTACTGGCAAATCTGTACCAACACTTGATCTCTCTTGGGAAGCTATTTAATTTATCTCCAAATCATCTGTCTAACTCCCGGGCGGCTGTTTATCTTGTATCAGTATGTTTCTCTTATCACTAAAGGATTCCTCTCTTGTTTGAGTAGTTTTTCCTATGTTTCCTCTTTCATTGCAGATTGTTTATCTCTGGTTTTCTCACTCTAGGGGAGCATGTGCATAATTTGTTTGTCAATAATAAATAATGGACACATTTTATTATGTGTTGCTAATGTTTCTGTGTTGGAGAACAGAAGGAAAAATCTTATAAAACTGAAATGTACTAAACGTGCATAAATATTAGTGGCACCTGGCATATATATTTCTATTTGCTTTTTTTTCATTTTATACTTCTATATTTACAGTTTTCTCTTTCTAGAAATATAAATAAATATATATACATATGCATATATATGTAATTCAGTTTATAAATTGCATGTTGGGTGCTTTGAACTTTTTCTGTGTAGAGACAAAACATTTCTAGTTACTTCAGAAAATCAAGGAATGGCTAAAAGTTTCCCCTTTAACATTAGACTCCAGTAATTTGATATGCTCTATCATTTTACTGTGTCCCTGACTCTCAACTTGAAAAAAAAAAAAAAAAATCTTATTTCCTCTCTTCATAACTGCACTGACTACCTTCTGCTTTCTTCCTTTTAAAGTCTGTCTTCAGTGATGGCTTGAACTTGCCTGGATCTGTCTGTATTAAATGAGTGTTACAGGATCAAACTCTGTAACCTTTGCTCACTTTTGGTAATACCTTGCTTTTCACCTGTGGTTTCCTTGAGGTAGTTGTATAGATTATACGGTAATGCCATGAGTTATTTGCCTTTCTCTTTCTGCCAAGGTCCTGTGGCACAAACAGACGGGACAGGAGTGTATGGGGGCTTCTTCAGTTTGATCAGATAGGAGTGCAGCAAAATCTATAGCATAAGTAAGGCTGGTATATTGACAAACAAAAGCAAAGAGAACAGAGGCTGTCCCATGGGGTTTTAGCATGAAGGCTTTGATGCTGTAAAATAACAGAGTCAGCAATGATGCAATTCTGCATTAGGGACAGAAGAATCCTTCTGAAAATGTGCCACATACCATCTTTGGATGTGTTAGTCTTTGAGCCCCCAATTGCTTTGCAGGTTAAAAACCTATTCTGATATTATGATATCTGTATGCACAGGAATTTTATCTCCATTTGCCCTTGTTTCAGCACCGCCCTTGTCTTTAATGTTAGTATTTTTCTTGATGCACAAAGAAAAATCAGTCATCTCCATTCTACATTTTAGACTGCTGGACAAGCAGAGTCTTCTAGCTTGCCTTGGTAAGAAAGGGCGTACAGTCCCTTAACCATTCTCACGGGTCAGCACCGATTCCAATCCGAGTACATCTTTTGTGGTAATGTCTCTGCACAGTCTTACACTGAAGTCTTACCAGCTTTCTGCACGATAGACATAAAATTTCCTAAGTTTACCAGAAAACAGGCCGATAGCTGCATTTTAAGTTTTTGCTGCCTTTTCACAGGCACTGCATTGATGAATTATATACATAATGAGATCAAAACAAGCATCAATTTATTTTATTCAGTCAGCCCAGTCCACTATCTCCAGGCTCAATGCAGAAATCAGCATTATTTTATTCTCCCAGTGTGAGGCCTTGCATTCTGTACTATTTCTGTACCATTCTATTCTACTATTTTGTACCTTTCACCCCATTTTTATTTCAGCTTTAAGGTGATGCTTATGCTCTTTCTGTACAGTCTATCCTCTGTTCATAATACCTCTCTGATTCATTCTTTCAACAGATTTTGTTAGGATACATTTATATTTTGAAGGATAAATCTGACTTCTCTCCTACCCCTGTGATTTCAGTAGGGTCTTTCCAGACTATTTCCTTACATATTTTATCTCATCTATGAATAGAAAGTCATCAACAGTAAATGACCTATGTGGTAGAAAATGGTTGTTATACTCAAAGAGAACATTTCATTGAAGGGCTGCATTAATGACACTGCACAGGTTGGGGTGGCATAATGAGAAGGAGGGGCAATGGTAACCGAGCTCTTCCATTTCATGTTTTATTGAGAGTTTCCTTAGGACCGAGTCATATGGCAGGTGTTTGCTTCATCCAGCATCTACCTTCCAAGCCATTCGTAACATGAGTTTGTACCAATATAACAGCTGGGTCTGGCTGGTTTCAGGCATCTCTGAAAGGGACAACTCTCCATGATATGCAAACAGCCATTTCCTCATGGGACCTTAGCACTTAAACCAGCAGCTATGGTTCATTTGTGTGGGTGGAGAGTTAAGATTTGGTTCAGCCATTTCTGTCACATGGAGAGTGCTGGCTGGGATACTGCCTTTCTCTGACCTCCTGCTAGTGCTTCTCCATATATTTATGAAGACATCAATGGCAGAGAATGGAAGTTATTTTGGATCAACTCTTTATTTTGTACCACAACGTTTTTGTGATATTGGGCAGATATAACATGGAAATAAAATAATTTTACTTTATGTGTCAGGGATAACATAAGAATAATTGTGTGAATTATTTATATGAAAAGAATAATTCCTGTGAATGTGAGGAACTGGGAAAAATAAACTATCACATATTCTATAATTTTTAATCTTCAGTCTTTGTGCATTCATAGAAATTAGAAGTATATTTTGATTGTTTGTTTGAAGCCCAAATTCTGTAAGGCTTTAAGAATGGTGGGCTGGATAAATGCCTTGAGTGGCTGTCTGTAGATGTTCTCATGACTGATAGCCAAAGAATGACGTATGAGCATTTATAGCAATGAAGACTATAAAGAGGCCAATAAAACATTTTTAAAGTAGAGCAGTATGTCCAAGTTCTGTTCTTGTGTTTTCTTTAGAGAAAGATTATATTCAGTGAAAGATCCCTTGGGCAGATGCTGGCACCTGACTCTTTGTGACATTAGATATAAAAAACTAAGCCCATTAATACGTTTTCATTCACTTAGAACCTCTCTCACCCAGGCATGCTTGTGGCTCAGAGTAGAATGTGTAATAGCCTTAGTTGCCTTTAAAGGCAGCTTGTATTTGGAAACTAACCTTTTATTTCTGAGATACTCTATTTATGTTTATATCTTCTGCAAATCAAAAATAAATAAGAAAATACTCTTAAAAAGAAATCCAGATACTGGTGCAAAAGCAGTATCAAAAGTCAAACTAATAGCTTAATATGTACACCAGAGATGCTGCTGCTTAACAAGGCATGATAGCTAATAAGAATTATAACAATAAAGCAACAGATATGCAATGAAAGTAGCAGGGATCTGACAGGCTTTCACAAATTAAAAGATAGTTCATCCTTAAATGTTTTTCAGTGCCTAGTTTAGAGATTCCTGTTTTTTCACTAAATTAAATCCTGAGCCAATTCTCAGGCATAAGTACTTTTCCACTCCCTTCTATCAGATCTTCTTCACTAGTTAGAGACAAGGGGTGAATTACAGTGTCACTGGGCGTCAGGCACAATAGTAGCCTGATCATGGCCACAAACTTTTAGATTTGTTAAACTCTTGCCTATCCAGCTGCAGGACTGAAAATGCATCTTCAGGCATGAATTGTTCTTTGCTCAAAATCCAACACATTACAGTTTCTTAGTAGTGGTTTGTTTTCCTGCTCTGACAGCGCGAGCTCTATTAATAATCTGTGTTCATACAGCCACTGGCAAACCAAGAAAGTAAGTGATGTGGTGGCACAGTAGAAACAAGAGCTTTTAATCACACCAACAGTGTTGTCTGGAGGGAAAAAGAGAAAGCCACTGCTAGATGTGCAGAGGAAGTAGAGAGAGACCGGAGCAAGCCCATGGAGAGTTTTATAATCAAGAAGTTCATTTTGCACTGGGTTCTGAAATTAATGAGGAGCCAGTGGATTTGTCTGACAATGGGGGTGATGTGAGTTAGTGTCCAGGGATCACAGAAGTTATTCTGAGCCCAGACATATTGAATTGTTCATTGTTTTCTCCCACTAAACAGTCTTATAATTCAAGTACTTAATCATAAAGAATAATCAAGTTCTCTCTCTCTGGCTTCAGCTTTTCTGCCTTTCTCAACTGGCTGATCATGCCTCAGATAATCAGACTCATCTCATCTCTCAGATATATATACCTGATGGCTCCCTTCTCCCCCTGTGTCTGCCTTCTCCTTTGTACTATATTTCTCTTTTCTCCTTCGTATTCCCTAGCTGTTTCTTGCTAACTTCTTGTGCAGTTTTGTTCTAGTGATGGCCTGACTTACAGAAATTAAAGCAGGAAGACCATAACCTTAATTCCACCCCCATACGCTATGATTTTCCTACACTGTTCTATCCTCACTCCTTTTTCGCTTTGTGGTATGCCATTTCATTTGTGACTTGTTAGCTAGAGATGACCATCTGAAGCTCAAATACCAGGATATTGCGGATTTCACTAATCACACTTCTTTTTATGACCTCGTGTCTTTTGCACATTGCATTTCCCAGCCACATGCCTGGTCATGGCAGTCCAATTGACTTAACTCAAATTCTGCCCTAGGCAGTCAAAGCAGATTTCCTTGCAGGATAATAACAGAGAGTTTGGATCTCCTTCACTTACTCTGAGTTTTAACATTAAAAAGTGGAGTGCGTAATAAGTACGGAATTGTACTTATCAGCTGAGAGTGCTGCCTGATTGCAAGATTCTGTTCCATAAAAGCATTTAACACTGACTGTGGTGAAGTGAGATGTGAATGGGTAATAACCATGATGGAGAACAACTAAAAATATCTTGGAACAAGCAATTTCAAATTTTACTTTTCTGAGTCTAATTAGCCTTCACAGAAAACAGTTGAATGCAAAATGTTCAGGCATTCAGATGATTGTTTGTTTCCTTTCCTTAAAGACAAAAGAAAAATGAGATAATCACAAACATTTCACGAGACTTAGCAACATACAAGTCAAATGGATTTATCAATAGAAGCAGAAGTGCACCTCTCTGGAGTAAAGAAAAAAAAGTATTCTGACCCCATTGGGCTTTAAAAATGATAAATCTTTGGCACAAGGAAGGGCTTTTTTAAATTAAATTTTCTTTGCAACCTAAGGCTTTTTTGATTTATACTATCTAGCCCCAAGAAAGGGTCTTAATTATTTTTGATTTATTTCCTTCATTCCTGAGAAAGGTCTTTCAGGTTTTTTTTATTATTATTTCAGGTTTTCTTCTTCTGTAGGCATATCTATATTTTCTAGCTCTTATTTTTACTGCTAAGTTTTAATGTTTTCTTTCCTTCTGAGGTGAAATACTCTGGCAAAAGCCTTCAGGTCTTACTCAAACAAAACTCAGCTTGCTTTCACAAATGTAATGCAACATTTGAGTCTTTTCCTTTTAATTTCTATTTGTTGATTTTTTCCCATAATTTCTGCTATGTTGCTATAAATGAGGTGTGCTGTCCTTTCTTTTAAAGTAAAAAGTTTCCTGTGATCAATATGGCCTCTTTTTCCCCTCAGCTGATATTTTTAGGTAAAATATGCTATACAAGCTTAGCAACATTTTCCCTTAGCAATAAAATGGATTTTTTTCAACGGTTCTCTCTTCTTTATGAGAAATAATTCCGTTTACCTTTTATTATGTGTATAAATGGCAAAAAATGCCTCTCTCTTACCTTGGCACACTTTCAGGAAAACGGGAGGAAAACACCCCTGCCCCACGCAGCTCGGTAATTAAAGGCATCTCCAGGACTGCAAAATCGTCACTCAGAGAAAGAGATTTAACTTTCCTCTGTTCAGATTCAGTAGGCTGTGGCTGTCGCTATGTAACAGGGGAAGGCTGCTGTTTTCAAGGAGGTCTGTGGGTGCTTTTCCAGCCCTGCCGGGGTGAGGTGCTGGGAGATGGCCTGCCTGGTAAGGAGGGTCCTCCTTGGGCTGGGGTGTGAGCTGCTTAGCCCTAGCGAGACCAGGCAGTTGGGCCAAAACGCAGAGTTGTGAACGTGAGTGCTTTGCAGGAGGAAAGCAAGCACTTTGGGGACTTTAGAATTTAGGGACTCCTAGAGTTTACTGAGTGGGAGCATTTAGTATCCTCATTTGGGGCCTCTCTCTGCAGTGTTTCTCTTCTGCCTAAGTCCTGATGAAAATGCAAATAAACTTTGCTGTATTGCACTGTTGGCCCTGTGCTTGTAAGATCAAGGAAGTGACACCTTTCTAGCAAATGGGTTTAAATATGTGTTGAAGCCAAATATATTAAAGATTATTTAGATATTACAGTGACAAGAGCTCTATAAATGCCTAATTAAATACCTGAGTTGATTTTTCATTTGCTTTACATCCACATATTTCCTCTGCGAGTAGGATTTCTAGTGAGGTGAATTATTTTTGTTATGGTACCAGTGCCGCCACCTCATGCTGAAGGTTACTGCAGGCAGAAGGGCTTATACTGCAGCAGGAAAAATCTTTTCCACAAACCCTGTACTTTCTTCAGATTTTTATACAGGAATGAGCACTCCGATAGTCACAAAAGTAAAAGTTTGTGCCTGTCATTAGACAACAGAATGAAACCAATTCTGTGAAGCGCTGAATTGGTTAGAAGCTTGATTAGGGACTCTCTATCTAGAAATGAAGCTGCAGATTTAAAAAAAAAATTGCAATTGTTTTGTAGAGCTACGTTAGAGAGCTTGGACCGTCAGCACCCTGGTTTACTCTTTGATAAAACAATTGAATTTGGCTCCCTACTGCACCCCCATACTAACTGGGGGTCAAGTTCAAATACTCAGCGAATACTCAGCAGTTACTTTCCATCCTGAAGCATCAGAAACATGAGTTTGCCTACAAAAGAGTATCAGAAAGTCAGGTTTGATATGGCTGGGACTTACAGTATATAAAGTCCACAGGCCAAAGCACAGAATTCAACTTAGTGGTACATGCATATTTAATACATTTTTTTGTTTGTTTAAATGAAAACCAACTTCACTGTATTTATAGAAACCTGTAGTCATAGCCAGTTACATACTTTGTGTGTATTAAGCCCTGGAACCTGATTTTTCTTTCCATGGGAAATTCATGGAAATTTCATGGTAGCATTTTTTGATTGGAACAAATACAGAATGGGAAATATTGGCATTGCTACATGCCATTACAGGATCAAGATATGCTTCTTTGATGCAACTGAATTTTTTATTTCTATATTAACATTTTAAATGCTTTAGAATGTGTTTTTACTTAAAAGACCGATTTAATGTAGAAAAATTGCCCAGAAAGCAAAATGTAAACCCTTTAATTAGAAAGAAATACATTTCGGTACTATGAAATAGATACTAATAATAAATGCTATTTTTTTCTAAAAACTTTTTTTAAAAAAGTCTAAATCTAAATCTAAAATCTAAAATTATCAAAATCTAGGTGATATATTCTAGACAACTTTTAACAGTCATTGTATAGTTAAGAGAAGAATTTTGAAACAAAAGCCTGGTAAAGCAATGATACACATTTTGACTCCCATTGCATATCAAAGATCTCAGTTAAGGCCTGATTCAGAAGGGCAAAACATCCATTGCCTCTGTTGAAAATATCTATAATCTAGAAGAAGAGTTATGCAGACTATTAACCCAGGCCCAGACCAAACATGGGGAAGGTTAGTATCCAGTTACTTGTCTTCACAGGAAATCAGAGACAACTTTTTGCAGCACTCTAAGTGCCTAAAGCATTTAAGCAAAGCACAAAAGAAGCAAAATTAAATGCAGGGGAACAACTTTTTGCCATGTTTTCACAATGACTGAAAATAGATTGACAATTTCAGACCCAAGGCCTGAAGTTAACTTCAAGCCTTATGAAATTGTGTTTAAACGTGTTTTGATGAATGTTGTTAAAGACAAAAGGTCATGGGCATATATGCTGTAATACTACTGTAATATTAGCAAGAAGTCAAGACAGCAAAAGTAAAATGCTAACACACCTGAGACTGCTATAAAAATTTAATCATTATCATAACCTGACAGATTTATATTAAAATGGAATATTAGGTTTGATTTTTTGTACTTTTTTTTTTCCCCCTCAAAAATGTTTAAGAAAGTGGGCTACATTGTACTAGGGGAATTACAGGGGGACAGGTATATTTTGATACAAAGCAAGGAAGAGCCAGAGAGGAGTAGGTGATCTGCTGTGTAGGACATGTAGACCATGGATTCCAGCAGTCTGTGTCCCCAGTCCTGGTACTTCAGTGTCCATTCTCACCTCCATAACCAGGGAGCTCAAAAAAAGTCAAAGGTTGTGAAAGAGTATGTATCCTAAAAGACAAGGGAAAGCCTGTGTGAGTGATCCTTTGTGCAAAGATGGGGTTAATTCAGGAAACACCTGATTGACCTCAAAAGGATGGATGGGTAGAACGGACCATTTTCTCATTATTTTCTCACTAAGTTTAATTTTTAAAACAGGGTTCTGATCTATAAAAATCATACATCTGTATCATTCTGTACTGTACCTGAGATGAACACAGTCTACATGGTAACAGTAAGTCACTCAATTTGCATCAAGTTGTCTTCTACTTTTGGCATTTCTGCCAAAGTATTCATTTTTTGCAAGCTACTATAACATTTACAAAAGTTTCACCTGCTTCCTACAGGCAGGTTCAGCATTCATAACTTTTTAAGCCTGATAACTAGTAGTAGGACATTATAGCATAATTGCTTCAACTGGCATGTTTGACTGGGTGGGTTGTGATCTGACTGTATTGAAGCTTCATGTGAAGGAACTGGATGAAATGAAGTTATACTTGCCTTGATGACTTGCATTCAGAATGCTGAATTACATATCCTTAGGAGGATATTAGAAGGAGGAAAAAGGGGGAAAAAATTCTGCCAATTCAATTTCTGCCATGTAGTTGTCTTTCCTTATACCCACATTGGGAATCAAACCAAGAACCTCTAGAGAGCCAAGAAAAATGTTATTCATCCTCTTGCTCAAGCTCAGAAATTGCTTGGCCTAGTGAGTGACATATTATCCGAGTTACCTTTAGCATAATTTACAAGTGAGTAGATTTTTCTCCCTTACTTACTGTATTTTCTGGGAGGAAAAAAAAAAAGATAGCTCCTTCAAGTGTTACAGTGTATATTAATCCTTTCTGAAGCCATTTTGGTGGCCTAGCAGACTTTCTTTTCCCTGAAAACCTAAATTATGTTAAATTTGAGTTCTTTGTGGTCTTCAGTGAAAAGTAATTTCAAACCTACAAATGCTTTTTACATTAAAACATAATAATATATTTTTTCATTTAAAAAGTAAAAAAAAAATAGTTCTAGGGTAATTACTTAATTATAATTTTGGAGATATGCTTTCTGCCTCTGTGAAACAAAGGAAGGAATGCAAAAGGTTTATATTTTTTTATCTTTCCTTTAACCTTTAGATGTTACATGATCCTTGTCAATATTTATCTTATTTTGCAAAAAACAGATTAAAAATCTATTTTTTTTACCTGTCTTTCTGCATCTTTTTTTTTTTTTTACCTACAGCCATGAGTATTACTCTGCTATCAGATAGTGGTAGCACATGTTATTTTGTTAAGGTTATAATTACCTTTGTAATTATTAACCAGATTTTTGACCTATGTATTCTGCTTGAACTCTGTAAGACAAAACTTGTCTGCCCATGGCTCTTACCAAAGGGGGATTCTGCAGGAGCTAGAAGTTAATTGGGCTAAACTTTTTGGAGGATAAAAGAAGAAAGGGGAAAGAAGAATAAAAAAGCAACATCCTTATACTGAAAAGTCTTCTTTTATATTGTATTGTATTCTTAGACTTTTGTATGGGAGTTCGAGGGCAGAGTTCTTACTGCTGTAAAATCCCAGCACTTGAACTTTGTAGCAAAATTTTGGAGACTATCTCCTCAAGTCCCAGACTGGGAGCTATGGGGATATTAGCAACATGATCTTATGCTAGATTATGATATAACATAAATACTTGATTAAGAATAAATATATTTATGTAAAAGCAGCATAACTTTTTGTCTGGAATAAAAATAAACTTTAACAATACTAAAGACAAAATAAGCTTTGAGCTTGCAATTTTCGTTAATTTTGCATATTACTTAAAAAAAGCTTATCAGCTTCATCCTTGTTTTACACAAAATAATAAACAATTTATTAAAAAAAAGATAGGAAATCGCAGAACTGAGAATTCATCATTCTCCAAATAACTTAATGCTAACCTCAATTCAATATGTTTCTTTTAATTATTGATCAGGTAGCCTTTTACACTCAGCTGGCATAATGACTCTCACTGTATGCCACGTCTACAAAACATCAGTTGCCCAAAAATCCATGTATATTATCTGCTAGGCACTAATTTGATGGGGAATATCAATAGAAGGTCTCTCTTAACAACTCCAAATCAATCCGTCAAATATTAATTGCTGGAAAAGTACTGACACCTCATTTTTTCTCTTTCTCCCACCTTCCAGACACATCCCTGTCTCTGTTCCACTATTCAGCCCATTTTCTCATTCATTCTTTAGTGTAAACAGTGTTTACAATGCCCAGCAATACCCACCTGATTCAGCTGAACCATTTGACACGGCTCAGACAGCTTACCAAAGAATTCAGCCTATGACTGTGTGAACTCTTGAAGGAATCAAAGACTATACTGTATAGATAAGCATTATATACAAGTACTTGTTGTCATGGTTACACAGATATGCTCACTCCTGACTTTTCCCTGGTCTTGCTGAATAGGTGATAGAGATCCAGAGAGACTTTCAAGCATCACTCAACAGACATTCCTGCAATTTTAAATGTGTGCATGTCTGAAGAAAGAAAAGAGGAGGTGGGCTGTAATCCACCTACTTCATGTTTTAAAATATTTATAGATAGCAGAGTGTAAATCAACATAAATGAAAGAAGCCTGTACAGGTTGCACTGCATTTTTCAGAGCGAAAATAGTGTTTTGCTGTCAGGGAAATCAAAATAAAGTAGTTAAAGTATTGTAAAGAGAAAACAGAACCGAGAACCTGCCAATGCATTATTTCAGCAGACATTTTAAGGAACCAGGTCTTTCTGAGAAATCCACATGAAAAATTGTATGTGTGGCTGTATGCAGCAAATAATAAAAAATCAACAAAATACATGTGTTGTTTGTCCTTGACAAACATGTGCTCTGTAGAAGTCCATAACCCTAACTGTTGTGTGTTTTAAGGTCAAGGTATGTCATAGACATTTAAAAACAGATAATGTAGCTTCTGAGTGAGACGTTACACTCTAGAGACTGAGGCGTGAAGCAGATATTTGATGCATGGTTATCTCCTTGCCAGACCACCAAGCTGTGATTAAATTATTTGCTTGACTTCCTAGCTGCTGACATAAATATTTAAATGATTTAAATGATTGTTTACATGTTTGCAGGTTATTGACTTTAAGTGGCCTCTAACCGGACCTGAGTGTCTGGTCCAAGAACCTTTCTAAAAGCCGGTATCTAGCCAGCAGGCAATTATGATTTATTGTTTTATGGGGTGGATTCCTGCATTTCTCTTACAATAGACTAGTTACCATATCCCCTCTGTTGCCTAGATTTTCCCCATCAGGGACTCATTGGTTCACATATTAGCTACTTTTCTTTTAAGGAGGAGGTGAAGATAATAACTTGCAATTCATAAACATAGCACTTAATCTTGAAGCTAGAAATAAACTGCACAATAAAAAAAAAAATGTAAAAAAAACCCCAAACCCTAAAAAACCTAAAGGCATATCTGTCTATCTTACAGTGTACTAAACACTCCATTTGGAAGAACAGGTTACTTTAGTTGATGCAGAGTGTATGTTTTTTCATTGTTCCTGAAACAGACTACCTGATAATGCCATTACACAGAAAGAAGCTTTCAAATGTGAATAAGACTCCCAGTCATGGCAAAATTCACTTGAAACCTGGAATTTGCAAGCTCTAATACCTTACACATTGTGTATTCACAACCTGGACTTAGCAAGTTGATTCCTGGAGCCCACCTTGCTTATAGTTTCCCAACTACATTCCTGTAGCCTCATATAAACTGCACAGAGGTTTCCTCAAAAGTGATTCCTTACAGCATTTATTTTTTATTACAGATTAACTCAAGAATCTTTCTTCTTGACATCACATAAAAATAGTCAGGAAATCCTGGCTACACTGAAGTCAGAGTGAGAAGTTCCACTGTTTTTGAAGAAGCCAAAATTTTTCTCTTTGTCCATCAAACTGCTGAGAATCCTAGACCTGCTCCAGCAAAACACCTAAGCATGCAATGAACTGTAAATAAATAAGGCATCCTCTTTAATCACAAAGGTCTCTATTATGCAGAAATGCAGGATCAAAAGTAAAACTATCTGGTCATCTGTTATATTAATTAACATATATAATAGCCTCATACTTTATAAAGCATTATGATAATATTTTTTCCTTATTGTCTAGTGATCTTATACATTTTCATGTTTTTCAATGAAACCAGTATGCAAATTATTTTTTCTTAGTAATATGAATATGATGTGCATGTACTAATTTAACTCTGTTTTCAAGGAAGTTGCCTGGGACTTTATCCCATGGTTTTAGTTTTTTGATTAATTATTTTTCTTGCCCCTTGTTTACGTCAAGGATTTATATATATTTTTCCAGCAGAAAAGTTTTTTCCTCAATTTTTATATAAAAGTTCTGCTGCCCAGGTTCTTCTCCTTAACATGATAATAAATTGGTTTTAGTGTTTAAATTACTTTGATATTTACTTCCTTTTGACTCCTTTCTTAACTTTCCTGGATTGTGATGAGCTAGCCAGTTCTTTCTGGTTTTATTTCTTTTAGCTGTGTGTAAGGTAGGTCTATTAAGTACTGAGATAACTTCTGTTATTACAGGAAAGTCTCCTAAACACTTTGAAAAGTGCAAAACCAAAAGAAAATGCCTACATTGCAAACCCCAAAAAGCTAGCCAAACAGATTCTTTTAGAGTGAAGCAATGAGAAATTACTTAGCTATCCATGTCAGCATAGATCAAGTAATCATGTTAAGTAATTTAAACACTACAGGTTCACTGTAAGACTGAAGAGGATGTTTGGATTAAAACATTAATAGGAGTATGATGCTATCTGGTGAACTGAAGTGGCAGTGTTTTCCTTTTACTCCATCCTTCAGGCTTTGGGCAGCAGATTATTATGGAGATGATGTCTGAGAAAAAGTTGAATGCTGGACAATAGAAGGTCACAGTAGTATAGGGAACTCATGAGCCTGTGCTTTCAAACTCAGCTGCTTTTTGTGAAATATGCCTTTTAGTTTGTTTTGAATGTTTATAGCAGCTTTTATGCACTGTCTGCAGGCTATTTTAAAATATATTGTTGAGACCTTGGTGACCCTTCAGCTTATTATTCTGCTTTGGGTTGCACACTTTTTCCTCTTTTTGAATTCTTCCCTTGCCTATTCTTTTAAATTTTTTTCTTCAGTTTTCCTGAAATATTTCTCTCACTTTGTCAGTAAAGGGTTTCCATCTGATGCCTCCTGCTACACTATGCACTGAAGCAACTCTTCAACGGCAATTTGCTGCCTATAGTCTGGGAGGTGGAATTTAATCTAAAACTGGTCAGATACTTGTAATTGATTTTTTTCTTTTACTGAAGATTCTGCTTTCTTCAGAATGAAAAATAAAATACAGACTAAATCCTCAGTTAAATGTATTCCAAAATTATCCTTATATAATTTGAGGTATTTATCTTATTTTCTTGATTAGAACTACAGTGACCAAAAATGCCTGCAGAATCAGAAATCTGGGTATTTATTTTGGATGGAGCATTTTGGGATTAATTTAAAAGAAAACAAAACAATTTCATGAGGAAAATGTGGGAAAGTTTTCTTTGTTACTCTTCAAGAATGATGTCTTGAAGCGTAGCCGTTTCCTGGATCTAACATACAGATTCAGACCTTTTGAATAGAGATTTTTTACCTTGGCCATCCATAACCAGTAAATATTATAACCACAATAATTTAAAAGTGATAAACAAGGTTATGTTCTTTTCTAGCCTCCTTTTGATAGAGAAATCTCACTAGCTGTTGAAAGCATTGGTAAGCCCAAATCCAGGGAAGGCTCTTTTCTTTGGGACTCTGAATGAATATGCAACATAAACTGTGTATAGAATTAATAGATATAATAGATAGTAATATAGAATAAGCATGCTGGTTTCTTAGAATCTGATTTTGTGTCATCTCTGTTGCATGTGAACGCATAGATTTTTCACTTGAGGTTTTATTTTCAGTGACGTTAGAACACCTAAAACTCAGCTACTGAGACAGTGCATGTAATTGCCTTTGTGTTTCTTGGGACTCTAACCTACCTGCTCACCTCCAAGCTTCTAGGACGTGTCAGTGTAGTGCAGTGCTCTACCAAACAGACCTCTCCAAAGCACTGTCGTTTTGTCAACACCATGCTTCTCTCAGACTAATGTACACCAATTCTGAACAAGGTTAGGGTATACTAACCTTGTTCTGAATACAGAATTTTAAGAGAGCTATCAGTACCCATCTAGAGCCAGCTTTGGTACCCCTCTATTGAAGTGTAGTGGGTGTAGCTATATAATTACATTATATCCAGAACACTGAGTTAATTTCTGGATAGCATTTTATCAGAAAGCTGTTGACAAATTAGAGAAAGAATAATGGCATTGATTGAGGTTCAACAAATTGGGAGAAAGTAATTATTTGTAGTAATAAATGTGTGTAATAATTATGAGAAATGGAATGAAATTAAGACACAAAATATTTGAACAGAATGTTAGGAAGTGCTCTCTGATAGTCAGATGTATGAAGCTGCAGAGCAGTTTCCAAAGAGAGGTGGTGGGACTCTCATCGCCTGGAGCACTTAAAACTATACAGAAAAAAATAATCTTAAAAATCTTGGAAAGTGTCTGTGCCTGAACTGGCAGGAGAACTGAGTGACCTTTTCCTTCTTTTATTCTGTGAATAATAAAATGGTACTTTTAAAAGACTTTAATATCCATGTCAAAAATTTTACCTACCTTTTCCTGTATTTTGAAGTCTTTTCTTTTTTTAATCAGTATAGAAATGTCACTGAATACATTAAATGACACACTCTCTTTATCTCATTAAAATCCTGGATGCTTCTCCTTGTTAATATTACATCTGGTTTATAGTGACCATTAATTGATTTTTCTTTATCTTTCATAATTTTCCTTTCACATGCATTGCCAATAGCTCTTCCATCTCAGAATATTTTCAATTTTGATGGTTGTTTAATCTTTCATCTAATGAAGATTACTCTGAGAATTTCGTTACTCTGTGTAACAGTGTTGAGGTAAATAGTCTGATTGACAAGTTATATCACAAGGATTTAATTGTTGTTTGTTTAGTTTTAGACCTGCACCTGATTCTCTCTAAAGCTTTTCTCTTGTTTTGGTTTATGTCTTCCCAAGACCAAAATGTAGTCTATGTAGACCTTTTTATTCTGCAACATATACATAAAAGGATTAGTTTTTCTTGACTATATCTTTGATGCTGCTCAAAATTCAAATAGCCTGTAGAAACATCATTTCCAATGCAGACTTGAAAAATGCCTGCATATGTTGTTTACTCGTCAGAGCCTTGATGAAACATCAAACAAACACAGCAAACTTATTGGCATTAAACACTTTACTAGAAAGAGATCTGTGTTGTAAGTACTCGGTTCAATCCTTTGGATCTGCAGGTACAGTTTTCCTGTTTCTACCTCCCTCCATCCCACCTCTGGGCTTTTAAATGAGCAGAGAATATCTCTCCTAGTTCTACTGAGGACTCTGCCAAGGCACAGGCACTTTCAGCTCCTCCCCAGCTTCTGCAGGCTGCAAAGAATTTTTCTAGGAGTTGTCTGATGCAGTTGTCCTCTGCTTGTAAAGCCAACATCAGGTTTTTATTCATTTTTTATACTTCCTGTCCTTCTTTGACAAGCTCAGTGGCTCAACACCTTTTTAGCTGAAAAATTGTTTTATTTTGTTTAGTGTTGGTTTTTTTCTGCCACTGCTATAAATTGTATCCTTTCCAACTGTGTATTTGTCCACACACTTGTATTCAACTCCATGAGAGGGGTTAAACACATCTTTGCAAGACTTCAGTTTCACCTTAGCCACCTGTCTCTTTCTGACTTACCTAGTAGTGACTGCATCCTCAGGACTGTCCTGTGTGGATCTTAAAAAGGCATGAAAAAGAATGCTATCCCATTTGCAACCTATCTGACAGTCCTGTTTTGCTGAGCATTTCTTTTTGAAGATTTTCCCTGAGCAAGCAGTGCCAGCCATTTGCCCTTTCTGAACATCTTCCTTTGGCTCTTGCCAGTAATTCAGCATAGTCCCTTCTGTCTCTCTCCCTCACAAATTCTGGCTCTTGCCATGGTTTGCCACAAAACATGCAGGTGCCTTATATGTTTTTCACAATTAAATTCTGAGCTCATTATGTCTTTTTAACACATATGTCCTTTTTTGAATTAGTTTGGTTTCTTTTGTGTTGGCCGTGGTGAGTGTCTCTTCACATTGTGCAGTCTTCAGACCAGCTCATGCTGGACTTCTAAGGACTTGTGCTGAGTCTTCCATTAGCACCATTTCTACAGCCTTTTCTTTATTATACAAGCACCATCTGATTTCCTAATGAAGTAGCTGTAACTCCTTCATTCCTCCTTTGTGCCACTTCATCATCATCATTAATGTTCTTCTGTGGTCATCTTTTTTTTCAAAATACCATCGAATAAGAAAGCAAATCACCTTTATACTTCATTTTCACAGGGAGTGCAGCACTTTCCAGACCATTAACACAGAAGTTCATTATTAATTTCCTCTGCCTGATTTAACTGAAAACTACTAAAACATTAAGTTGCTTCAGAAGCAGCTTCTTGCAGAAATATCTTACTTGTTTTTGGCAATCGATTCACTGCAATTGCAGAATAAAGCGCAGTTAAACCCGTTTTCTAGTTGTTCTTCCCATTTTACACAGTTCTGGCTTTTATAAAGGGTTTAATGCCAATAAGATTGCTGAGCTGGGTATTTTAATCAGTTTTCTGCTTTTGTACTGTTGATGCATGACTTACTGAGAAATCACAGAGTGCTAAGGACTAAGGCAGAGGTCTCCTTCATCAGGGTGCTAAGTTATGCCTTAAGTCCAAAGCCATGTGAGCCCCTGCCAATTGCAGCATCAAGCCCCACATGTCTCCTCCAAGGATATCTTCATGTGCCCATTCCTCATAAACAGGCCTGCTGACTTCATATCCAAAGGTTCTTCCTTGGTGAAGAAGGCGTTGCTCCTCTTCCCGTGCTGCTCAGAGTAAAATGCAACTGATCAATCCTTTCTTCCCCACCCTTTCCTTAGCTCATGCCTCTGCAGGGGAGTTTTCCCTAATCTGCATTCTTTCCCTTTGGACTCTGTATTATTTAACACATATAGTTTGGATTGATAGATGTGCTGTGGTTGAGGAGACAGTTTTTCTGACATTACAGCCACATTGATAATGATGTAATGAATGTTTTTTACCTCCTCAGAGGAGCAGGTCATAGAAATGCATATGTTGCAACTCCAAACTGGTACCGAGTGTGACAGAAGACCAAAGAGTCTCTTCACAGGAATAAATACGATCATGAATTTGTCTGGTGGTGCTAGGGTCAATGAGAGAAAGAAGTCTTCCTAGGTTAAGATATTTATTAGGCAGATCCAGGAGTCATGGGAAAGAAGCAAGGTGACAGGGATTCACAAATATAACTGAACCTATGGTTGGGTAGGCTCAGTGAAGCCCAGCCCATCCTATGGCTTAATGTCTACTGCACATAGAAAGAACCATAGAACCATAGAATCATAGAATAGTTTGGGTTGGAAGGGGCCTTTAAAGGTCATCCAGTCCAACCTCCTGCAATGAGCAGGGACATCTTCAACTAGATCAGGTTGCTCACAGCCTCATCCAGCCTGACCTTGAATGTTTCCAGGTATGGGGCATCTATAACCTCTCTGGGCAACCTGTGCCAGTGTTTCAGCAACACTTACAGTGTTGCAATTTTCCAACTGAATCCAGTTGTTTCTATTTCATTTCCTCATTAACACTCATATGTATCTCTTGGAAAGGAAATTTATGCTAATGCTTTAGTATAGCATTTCAAATGTATGTATATAAAGCTTCTACTAATATGTACCTTTTATATATATAAAGTTCATACTAATGCTAAACAGAATATAATTTGAGTTCTAGGATAACATCTTATATTTGATTTCTGCAAAAAATTGTATGTTACCCAACAACAATTATATAGTCTCCTTGATCTGAACTTTAGTAAAGTCTTTGAGAGCATCTCCCACAGCATTCTCCTAGAGAAACTGGCAGCTCGTGGCTTACACAGCTGTACTCTTCGCTGGGTAAAGAACTGGCTGGATGGCTGAGCTCAGAGAGTTGTGGTGAATGGTGTTAAATCTGGCTGGTGGCCGGTCACAAGTGGTGTTCCCCTGGGCTCGGTTCTGGGGCCGGTCTTGTTCAATATCTTTATCGGTGATCTGGATGAGGGGATCGAGTGCTCCCTCAGTAAGTTTGCATATGACACCAAGTTGGGTGGGAGTGTTGATCTGCTGGAGGGTGGGAGGGCTCTGCAGAGGGATCTGGACAGGTTGGATTGATGGGCAGAGGTCAACTATTTGAGGTTTAATAAGGCCAAGTGCCAGGTCCTGCACTTTGGTCACAACAACCCCATGCAACGCTACAGGCTTAGGAGGAGTTGCTGGAGAGCTACCTGGCAGAAAAGGACCTGGGGGTGCTGGTTGACAGCCAGCTGAACATGTGCCAGCAGTGTGCCCAGGTGGCCAAGAAGGCCAACAGTGTCCTGGCCTGTATCAGAAATAGTGTGGCCAGCAGGAGTAAGGAAGTGATCGTGCCCCTGTACTCGGCACTGGTGAGGCTGCACCTTGAATACTGTGTTCAGTTTTGGGCCCCTCACTACAAGAAGGACGTTGAGGTGCTCGAGCGTGTCCAGAGAAGGGCAATGAAGCTGGTGAGGGGTCTGGAGCACAAGTCTTCTGAGGAGCGGTTGAGGGAACTGGGGTTGTTCAGTCTGGAGAAGAGGAGGCTGAGGGGAGACCTCATCACTCTCTATAACTACCTGGAAAGGGGTTGTGGCAATGTGGGTGTTGGTATCTTCTCCCAAGTAACTAGTGATAGAACAAGAGGAAATGGCCTCAAGTTGCACCAGGGGAGGTTTAGATTGGATATTAGGAAAAATTTCTTCACCGAGAGAGTGGTCAAGCATTGGAACAGGCTGCCCAGGGAGGTGGTGGAGTCACCATCTCTGGAAGTGTTTAAAAAACATGTAGACGTGGTACTTCAGGACATGGTTTAGTGGGCTTGGTGGTGTTGCATCATGGACTTGATGATCTTGAAGGTCTTTTCCAACCTTAATGATTCTGTGATTCTGTGATCTTATAAGAAAATCCTTTTAGACCTTTTGAGGAGGGGGGGTGTTATATCTTGTGAAACTCTTTATAAGATTTCAGTTAACTGCATTAGGTCTACAAATATACCTTTAAGGTAAAGGAAAATGCTTCTTAATTTCACTTCAGTTTTTCCTGTCTTTCTGGAACAAAGGTTTAACTCCACCCCTGTTTAGCCAAGCATGTATAAATGTGTATTGGCTGGGGACATTTTATAAGCCGCATACAACATCCTTTCTTAAATAAGGTGAACACATGTGATACCTCTGGTGGCAGTATTCATTATACCATTTATCAGGTACACAAGATTAAGCAAAGAAAGGAGGTCAGAGTTGTTCTGACTATTTTTTCCACATCTTACACTAGCTGCAATAATTTCCTCTGACAAATTAAGTGGAGGTAGATTCTAAAATCCTCCTAGACAGCAACAGTAGGCATTGTCAAGCAGCAAACCAGAAAAAATATTGTGGTACTTAAGCCACATAACTTTTCCAACTGACCAATTTAACCTGAAATTCATGCTACAGCACAAAACAAAATAAAATATCTGCAGTGACTCTGAAGTACGAAGTACAAAGGGATTTGTCTCCATCAGTTTGGGCTCACACATGACATATCCACTACCCCAGCCAAATACTTTTTCAAGCTTCTTTGAAACACACAGATATCTAGTGTTGGAGAAAGCTTTTTCAGCCTTCTGAAAGGCTGAGCATGAACTGAAATTATTACTATTTTTTTGCACTGACTGCAAAAAAAGACTCGCTATGTATGCTACAAGGCATTTACCTTGTATGTAATCCAAAACCCATAAGGAATCAATACAGGAAAAACTTCTATCTTTTTCAGAAACTAATGACTCTGTTTTCAGGCATTTGGATTCTGGAGGAAGTGTTATTTCACACGCATAATCCTATAGGGCCCAGGAAAATTATCTGAGAATTCTCAGGGTATAGCATGGGATAAGTGGAGAGTTATTTTTCAGTGAAAAGTTGAGAAAAGCACAGAGGGAAGGATGAAAAGGGCAACAAGATCTGAAGCAGGCACCACTCACTGAATTCTGTAGTGCAGTAAATAGTATGCTGTCCCTTTTGTCTTTCCTGTTCTTTGTATGACATTATACATCCTATAATAGCATTAAGTTTTTTTAAGACATAGTAACGTTTCCATCAGGAAGCCACATGATTTTTATGTAAGCTAATACGTTAGCACTGCATTCAACCTGCAGATGTAGATCTACTTTCCTCCATTGAGGGGAAAGCTGGTATGAAGTGCATTTGACATGGTGCCTGAGAAGTATGAGCAGTAATGGTCACTTATAAAAAGTACAGTAAGAAATCTATCTTACAAATAGTGTAATGAATGGGCAAATATAGAACAGAAGAATAGAATGAGTCCTGGAGCACTGTTTTACAGAACTTTGCTGATTGTATGTGTCAACTATTAAGTTCAGTATTGCTTTTTTATATTAAATGACTAGACAAATTGTCCAATGACCAGTCAAAAAAATAGATTTTTAAAAATGATGTTTCACTTTAAAAACAAAAAGGCAATTTGTTGTTGCTATTTTATGGATATCAGTCATGTTTCATCCTGAACTGATACTGCAAGAATTTCATCAGGGGAAAAAAAAGCCCACCACCTCTGTCTTTGGTACAACACTTGCAGCAGTTAGTCTGTTATAAAAACAAACACAAAAAAAAGACATTTGTACACAACTGCATTATAAATCTTATTTGATTTACAACCAGTTGCTTCTAATCTTGTTTGTGAGTGCTTTACCATGCATCTGAACCTTGACATCTAGGTGCTTATTGAATAATTTGAATTTTCATCTCTTACAACCTTTATTGTGAAGAACTATTCATGCTAACCCTTCACATTCTTAAAAAGAAACTTTTCCAGCTGGAGAAATGCCTGGTGTTTTGGAAGCCAGAAATCATCAACCTAGAAAAGAGTCCTTTAAAATGGTCAGCATAGGAGCGTGTTCTACCTTAAGTGTGCTGCTGATAAAAGAACTCTGTATCCCTAGAGACACAAGCTGAAAAAAATTATGTTGTACATCAGAGAGATAAAAGATCACTGTGCTGAAAGTCATCATCAAACTATGAGTTTTTCAAGCTTGAAACTGTATTTTTCTTCTGAAATTTCCACTGTTTCTTCATTTTTTCCATATATTTTCATAAACTAGTACCATTTCCTTAGAAACTATCAGAAGTATCTAAACAACATAGGAATAAAAGTTTTCAAGAGAACCAAAGTCCACCTCAAAGGTTTGTTCACTTAAGGTTAAATTCTCTAAACAATGAGACCATTAAACCAACAATACTTTCTTCTTTGTAAAAGATAAAAAGAAAACATTTTTAATATGCTGACTGTACAAAAAGGCAAGCTAGCATTTTAAAGACTGCAGAACAGTCTCTCAGACATACAGTTAGTCTGAATGGAAATGCTAGTTGCTATACCGATATAAATAAAAGATAGGGTTAATTTGTTGATCAAATTACTGGAAACAACCCTGCCAGGGGCAGTCTGAATAATTCCAAGTTTGACTGGCAGGGCATTAATGACGCGCACTCAGGCATTTAAATCAAAGGATTTTTATTCTTTTTTATACGCTTCCTGAATGGAGCTCACTTCCACATTCCACTCCTGACCAAGATTTGGTTATTATTGACCAACTTTGTATTGATAGAAGGTATTTATCATAATCATATCTTCTTGACTTAAATGATTTATATAATAGCCTCTCTTAAGGAAGAACAGCAGAAAAAGAACTACTTCTAAAAGATAACAATTGTACTGCTAACTGTGGCAGTATTTATTAAAACGTTAGCACACATTCTGTAAAGTGAAATAATGGTCAGTAAGACTTTGTTTTCACTGTGGAATCTGGTAGGAAACATTTCAAGATGTTAGATAACTCTCATGGGTTACTACTATTCCTGCAGAATCTCCTCAAACGGACTTTCTGTGAAACATCCTCCTCCTGTCCCCATGGTATACATTGGTTGCAAGAAACACACCCTACACCTGTTATCTTCTGAGTGGAACTTCTCAGGGCCATGCAGACCCCCCCAAGATTTCATATGGGAAATGACTGCACCAGCAGGCACTTAGATAAACCCTATCAGTGTTGGCTGTGTTAGGTCCACATGGCTAGAGGCTGGGTAGTCACAAAATATATGCACAAGTATTTTGACCTGCAATGAACTGATCAGTGGCAAATCTTGAGGTCTTGGAATCTGAAACCCCTTAAAATACAGTCTTGAATCATTTCCCCAAGTTTCACACCAAATTCTATTTTGTTTTCAATGGGGATGGATAACACAACCACTGAAAACAGTCAGTAAGGCACTCAATCTGAATTTACTGTAGGGGGTAGAAGTAATATAAACCATTGTTACCTTGAGTAACACAGTGATTTCCTTCTGCAAATTGTGTTGCAGAAATAGAAAGTTCTACACTGAAGATTGAAATATGAAAACAGCAATAGAACCAAGAATTTATATGATTTATTTTTAAAGGGTTTATGATGGCATTATATCATACTGATTGTTTTCTTAGTACAGACTGCATTGTGATGCTGTACTGTGTTTCTGAGAACGAATTGCATTCTTTTTCTCTCCATTTAGCTCAGCATCTTGGTAATATGAGTAATAAGTGCAAAAGATTTTCTGAAGAAACTGCATTCCTGTTTCCTATCTATACTTGGTAGAAACACTTTACTTTTATTCCTTATTTCTCACAAACTCATTCCAAGCACATCAGTGAAGCATAGCAGCAGCACTTGAGTTTACAACAAACCATTTACCTGGTAGGAGGGAACAAAATTCTCATCCAAGATTTACAGCTCACCCCAGAATATTGAACTGGTTCTTAATACAAAATCAAACTAGGCATGTTCTTAGCATTGATGGTGTATTAACAAGAATCTCTTCATCCCTGCAACAAAGGCTGGGAAAACCATCTAAAAATAGTATGCACACATTGGATTCTCCATCCAATTAACAACTTTGAAAAATGCTGACACTACTAAAGAGAAAAAAAGGATTCTCAATGTTAGATAGAGCTACTTAAATAGCATGTTGGGAAGTGGTAAATTTCAGCTTTCCTCTTGTTTACAAATAATCTATGAATAAATGCAAATTTAAGAGAGTTTATCTTGCTGAGTAGTTTACGCAAACATTTTTTTTTACAGTTTCTTTTGATTAAGAGCTGAGATACTACAATGAAAGGCATATTATGGAACCGTGGAGAAAGTAAATAGTTGCTTGCTTGACTCTTTTTTTGTAGCCAGTAGAGCCTAGAATTATTTGTGTTGTGTAATTAGTCACACGATATTGGTTCTGCACCTAAACATTACGTAAATAAATGAGATGACTGCAGGAAGGAGTCCTTGATGCTTATACAGCCTAATGGCTAGGAGCATTTCAGTGTTTCAGAGAGAGCAAAAGTGAATTACACTGTCCACTTTTTTACCTTTTCCTGTTGTTTTTTTTTCCCAAGGAAAAAATAATGTTTGTGTACATGGTGACTCGGGGTGTAAAAACCTAATTCCCTTTCCATTCTAGAAAGAAAGATATATATACTATGTCTTCTGAGCTGGCTGCTTACAAAATGTATACTTCATTTTCTCTTGTCACAGTCACACAGAGTAAT